>NC_091349.1:12263440-12628440 GCF_038502225.1 Cherax quadricarinatus
GGTGGTGGTGAAGGCTGTGTAAATGGTGGTTGTAGAGATGGTGGTTGTGATAATGGCGGTGGTTATGGTAATGGTTGTGGTGATAGTTGTCGTGGTGGTGGTAATTGTTGTGGTGATGGTTGTAGTAATGGTTGTGGTGATGGTTGTAGTAATGGTTGTGGTGATGGTTGTGTTGCCGTGATGGTTTTAGTAATGGGTGTGGTGTTGTGGTGATGGTTGTAGTAATGGTTGTGGTGTTGTGGTGGTTGTAGTAATGGTTGTGGTGGTATGCTGATGGTTGTAGTAATGGTTGTGGTGTTGTGGTGATGGTTGTAGTAATGGTTGTGGTGATGGTTGTAGTAATGGTTGTGGTGGTTGTAGTAATGGTTGTGATGGTGGTTGCAGTAATGGTTGTGGTGATAGCTGTGGTGGTGTTGTGGTGAAGGTTATAGTAATGGTTGTGGTGGTGGTTGCAGTAATGGTTGTGGTGATAGCTGTGGTGGTGAAGGTTGTAGTAATGGTTGTGGTGGTGGTTACAGTAATGGTTGTGGTGATAGCTATGGTGGTGAAGGTTGTAGTAATGGTTGTGGTGGTGGTTGCAGTAATGGTTGTGGTGATAGCTGTGGTGGTGAAGGTTGTAGTAATGGTTGTGGTGATAGCTGTGGTGGTGAAGGTTGTAGTAATGGTTGTGGTGGTGGTTGCAGTAATGGTTGTGGTGATAGCTGTGGTGGTGAAGGTTATAGTAATGGTTGTGGTGGTGGTTGCAGTAATGATTGTGGTGATAGCTGTGGTGGTGAAGGTTATAGTAATGGTTGTGGTGGTGGTTGCAGTAATGATTGTGGTGATAGCTGTGGTGGTGTTGTGGTGAAGGTTATAGTAATGGTTAACATGAGTGAGAGACAAAGTTGGTGAAGTAGTGTGAAGTGAGGCACAGGTAAGCTGCTGAGATCAACCACACGTGCTCAGCTCTCCTCTCCTCTTAACGACGCCTCACACATATGTACAACCAATAAAGAGCCTCTACGGTGATGAAACAACACTGTTCTTATATTGCCTTAACCTTATCCCCGCTGCATACTAAAGTCTGTCACTTTGTCTCAGTCTTTCCTACCTTCCTCCCTCCCTACCTTCACCCCCCCCCCTCTCCCATGTCGACCGAAAGACTATAAAATATAATTACAAAACCTTCGTTATGGTCACATCTATAGATGTGATGACGTTATATATATATATATATATATATATATATAGATATATATATATATATATATATATATATATATATATGTGTGTGTGTGTGTGTGTGTGTGTGTCGTGCCGAGTAGGTAAAATTAGTCAGTTAGCAAGAACTCGTTTAAAATTAAGTCCTTTCTAAAATTCTATCTTATACGTTTAAAGATACGTATAGTTTTCATTTATGTTAAAGTAAAAATTAATAATTTTATACCAACCGAACCTTAGAAAACTTACCTAACCTTATTATAACAACCGCAAATTAATTTAGCCTATTCCAGCTAAATATATATTAGATAAGTTTATAATAATTTAATAAACAAACACAATATATATATATATATATATATATATATATATATATATATATATATATATATATATATATATATATATATATATATATTCATTCATTAGGTTCAGAATGATTTTTGCGAAATTATTGCATGCACAAATTTTCGCTTGATTTATTCGGCAAGAACAGCATTGTTATTTAAGCCAAAATTGCAAGTTTTACCTATTCGGCACGATATATATATATATATATATATATATATATATATATATATATATATATATATATATATATATATATATATATATATATATTTACAATAAAATCACAATAAACAGGTGATATCAGAATATACAAAACAACCACTGTGAAAGGATAGTGAAATTCCAAGCGCTTTAGTGGCTTCTCACATTATCAAGAAACTATAAAAGTAATACATCAAAGGAAGGCATATAAAGGGTCTAGACCACACCTCACCATCACATCCCACAATAAAGCAACACTGGACGCGCGACGACACACCCAGTGTTGCTTTGTTGTGGGATGTGATGGTGAGGGGTGGTCTAGACCCTGTATATGCCTTCCTTTAATGTATTACTTTTATAGTTCCTTGATAATGTGAGAAGTCACGAAAGCGCTTGAAATTTCACTATTCTTTCACAGTGGCATATATATATTTATATACATATATTATTTATTTATTTAACGTATGTGGCGGCCATGTATGTATTTGCTTGCATCAGGAGTGACATGTCCAGTGGTACTGGGCACCTGATGTTTGTAGCATTTGATGGCTCAATGGTCTAGTACTCTAGGGCGTCTCGGAATTTTGGCGGGCATCTCGGGAGGCGTGCTAAAATATCTGGGGTTCGATCCCCGGCTTGACGTTGTTTTATATATATATATATATATATATATATATATATATATATATATATATATATATATATATATATATATAAATGCGTGTGTGTGAGAGAGAGAGAGAGAGAGAGAGAGAGAGAGAGAGAGAGAGAGAGAGAGAGAGAGAGAGAGAGAGAGAGAGAGAGAGAGAGAGAGCCCCCACACATACATACACACACACACACTGATTATGCCACAACAATTATATAGTTGTGATGAATGATTTTGAAAACCGACAAGTTGAAGAATTGAGACACTTATGCAACACATGGGAATCTTTATTGAAGAAACGTTTCGCCACACAGTGACTTCATCAGTCTAATACAAAGTAGAAATGGGTAAGGAGAGTAGAAGTTTGAGGTAATCAGTCCATCAACCTGGAATCGATGTGTTCAGTCCAACACTCTTGTAGTGATGGACTGAACACATCGATTCCAGGTTGAGGGACTGATTACCTGAAACTTCTACTCTCCTTACCAATTTCTACTTTGTATTGGACTGACGAAGCCACTGTGTGGCGAAACGTTTCTTCAATAAAGATTCCCATGTGTTGCATAAGTATCTCAATTCAATTATATAGTTGCCGTCTGGATGTGCTTGGGGCTACATTGCAATAAGACCGTAGCATATAAAAGAAATGGTTTGCAGTTCTGCAGGAGATTACAGAGATCCTCCCATCAGAGATCACAAGGTTCCTCAACAACTTCCTTTGATTACAGACGAAATTAAACCCTTCTTCTTTGGTGCGTCCCTTTGTCCCCTGAGAAAGAATGATGAAGGAATTACGGCCATTACCATGGGCAACACTCCGCCGCCTCGTCGATAACGCAGCTCTGATGTTTCAACTAAACCAGCTTGGCTTTAGGCTCCCTCCTGCGTCAAGGGCACACATCAATAACCTACTCAAGATAAAGCAGTATTAAAATATAATTAGCCAATCACGTGGCAGCACCTAAATGCCTAAAAGCATGCATGCAAGTATGGTCAAGAGGTTCAAAGGTTGTTCAGACTGAACATCAGAATGGGGAAGAAATGTTATCTAAGTGACTTTGACCGTGGAATGATTGTTAGTGACACACGGGGTGGTTTGAACACCTCAGAAACTACAGAACTGGGATTTTCACGGACTACAGTCTAGAATTTACAGAGAATGGTGTGCAAAAATTAAAAACATCCAGTGAGCGGTTGTTCTGGGAGAGTGAAAACGCCTTGTTATGTTCAGTGAGAGGTCAGAGGAGAATGGTCAGATTAGTTCAGCTAACAGGAAAGAAACAGTAACTCAAATACCCATACAGTACAACAGTGGTATGCAGAAGAGCATCCCTAAGCACAATGTTGATCCTTAACGAGCAGCACAAGCCATACTGAGTTCCACTCCTGAGAGCTAAGAACAGGAAACTGATGTTACAGTGTGTAAAACTTTGCTCTGACGAATTGTGATTTTTTGCGGCGACATGCAGATGGTAGGGTCAGAATTTCGCACACACCTTTGGGATGTGGTGGAACAGGAGATTCGCAGCATGACTGCAGCCGACAAATCTGTAACAACTCCGTGATGCTATCATCTCAACATAACCTAGAATCTTTAAAGGACCTACCCAGTATTAGAAGGGTATACTTAATGAAGTGGATATATATATATATATATATATATATATATATATATATATATATATATATATATATATATATATATATATATACAATTTAATAATAAACAAACACAATTAAATATGTATATCTTTTTCATTAAGTTCAGAATGATTTTTGCGAAATTATTGCATACACAAATTTTCGCTTGCTTATTCGGGAAGAAGAGCATTGCTATTTAAGCCAAAATCGCAAGTTTTACCTATTAGGCACGACATCCGCATGAACCGCTACTTAGCTGCCTTGAGCGATCCCAAAGCTAAGCTGGTTTGGCAGAAGCATTATGGCAACCGTGTGAATACTTCAGTCAGCAGCTTTAGGAACCAGACGACGAAGAGTTCTGCTCACGGCAATGGACCTAATTCCCTCAGCTTTCTTTCTCAGGGAATAAAAGCGATGCACCAAAGATGAACGGTTTAATTTTGTCGGGGATCAGACCAGCCATGGAGCTGTTGATGAACCTTATAATCTCCGATAGAAGGCTCTCTGATATCTCCCAAGAACTGGATTAACCATATATGCGTGTGTGTGTGTGTGTGTGTGTGTGTGTGTGTGTGTGTGTGTGTGTGTGTGTGTGTGTGTGTGTGTGTGTGTGTGTGTGTGTGTGTGTGTGTGTGTGTGTGGTGCCGAATAGGTAAAACTGGTCAATCAGTAAGAGTCAATTTCTAAAATTTTCTCTTATACGTTTAAAGATATATATTTTTAATTTATGTTAATGTAAAATTAATAATTTTGTACCAAAAGAACCTTAGAAAATTTGCCTAACCTTATTATAACAAGCGCAATTTAATTTACCCTAATCCAACTAAATATATTTTAGATAAGTTTACAATAATTTAATAATAAACACACAATGAAATATATTTGTTTTCGTTAGGTTCACAGCCATTTTTGCGAAATTACTGCATACACAAATTTTCGCGAGAGGCTTGGACTTCCAGCAGGCATGCGTGATCCATTGTTTGATAGGAGTGAATGGAGACAAATGGTTTTTAATACTTGACGTGCTGTTGGAGTGTGAGCAAAGTAACATTTATGAAGGGGTTCAGGGAAACCGGCAGGCCGGACTTGAGTCCTGGAGATGGGAAGTACAGTGCCTGCACTCTGAAGGAGGGGTGTTAATGTTGCAGTTTAAAAACTGTAGTGTAAAGCACCCTTCTGGCAAGACAGTGATGGAGTGAATGATGGTGAAAGTTTTTCTTTTTCGGGCCACCCTGCCTTGGTGGGAATCGGCCGGTGTGATAATAAAAAAAAAAAATATATATATATATATATATATATATATATATATATATATATATATATATATATATATATATATATATATATATATATATATATTATATTATATATTATATATATATATATTATATATATATATATATATATATATATATATATATATATATATATATATATATATATATATATATATATATATATATATATATATTATATATTAGGTAGTAGGTTGGTAGACAGCAACCACCCAGGGAAGTACTACCGTCCTGCCAGATTAGTGTGAAACAAAAACCTGTAACTGTTTTGCATGATGGTAGGATTGCTGGTTTCTTTTTCTGTCTCATAAACACGCTAAGATAACAGGGATATCTTGCTACTCCTACTTACACTTTGGTCACACTTCACAGACACGCACATGCATATATATATATACATACATCTAGGTTTTTCTCCTTTTTCTAAATAGCTCTTGTTCTTTTTTATTTCTTCTATTGTCCATGGGGAAGTGGAAAAGAATCTTTCCTCCGTAAGCCATGCGTGTCGTATGAGGCGACTAAAATGCCGGGAGCAATGGGCTAGTAACCCCTTCTCCTGTATACAATTACTAAAAAAGAGAAGAAGAAAAACTTTATAAAACTGGGTTGCTTAAATGTGCGTGGATGTAGTGCGGATGACAAGAAACAGATGATTGCTGATGTTATGAATGAAAAGAAGTTGGATGTCCTGGCCCTAAGCGAAACAAAGCTGAAGGGGGTAGGAGAATTTCAGTGGGGGGGAATAAATGGGATTAAATCTGGAGTATCTGAGAGAGTTAGAGCAAAGGAAGGGGTAGCAGTAATGTTAAATGATCAGTTATGGAAGGAGAAAAGAGAATATGAATGTGTAAATTCAAGAATTATGTGGATTAAAGTAAAGGTTGGATGCGAGAAGTGGGTCATAATAAGCGTGTATGCACCTGGAGAAGAGAGGAATGCAGAGGAGAGAGAGAGATTTTGGGAGATGTTAAGTGAATGTATAGGAGCCTTTGAACCAAGTGAGAGAGTAATTGTGGTAGGGGACTTGAATGCTAAAGTAGGAGAAACTTTTAGAGAGGGTGTGGTAGGTAAGTTTGGGGTGCCAGGTGTAAATGATAATGGGAGCCCTTTGATTGAACTTTGTATAGAAAGGGGTTTAGTTATAGGTAATACATATTTTAAGAAAAAGAGGATAAATAAGTATACACGATATGATGTAGGGCGAAATGACAGTAGTTTGTTGGATTATGTATTGGTAGATAAAAGACTGTTGAGTAGACTTCAGGATGTACATGTTTATAGAGGGGCCACAGATATATCAGATCACTTTCTAGTTGTAGCTACACTGAGAGTAAAAGGTAGATGGGATACAAGGAGAATAGAAGCATCAGGGAAGAGAGAGGTGAAGGTTTATAAACTAAAAGAGGAGGCAGTTAGGGTAAGATATAAACAGCTATTGGAGGATAGATGGGCTAATGAGAGCATAGGCAATGGGGTCGAAGAGGTATGGGGTAGGTTTAAAAATGTAGTGTTAGAGTGTTCAGCAGAAGTTTGTGGTTACAGGAAAGTGGGTGCAGGAGGGAAGAGGAGCGATTGGTGGAATGATGATGTAAAGAGAGTAGTAAGGGAGAAAAAGTTAGCATATGAGAAGTTTTTACAAAGTAGAAGTGATGCAAGGAGGGAAGAGTATATGGAGAAAAAGAGAGAAGTTAAGAGAGTGGTGAAGCAATGTAAAAAGAGAGCAAATGAGAGAGTGGGTGAGATGTTATCAACAAATTTTGTTGAAAATAAGAAAAAGTTTTGGAGTGAGATTAACAAGTTAAGAAAGCCTAGAGAACAAATGGATTTGTCAGTTAAAAATAGGAGAGGAGAGTTATTAAATGGAGAGTTAGAGGTATTGGGAAGATGGAAGGAATATTTTGAGGAATTGTTAAATGTTGATGAAGATAGGGAAGCTGTGATTTCGTGTATAGGGCAAGGAGGAATAACATCTTGTAGGAGTGAGGAAGAGCCAGTTGTGAGTGTGGGGGAAGTTCGTGAGGCAGTAGGTAAAATGAAAGGGGGTAAGGCAGCCGGGATTGATGGGATAAAGATAGAAATGTTAAAAGCAGGTGGGGATATAGTTTTGGAGTGGTTGGTGCAATTATTTAATAAATGTATGGAAGAGGGTAAGGTACCTAGGGATTGGCAGAGAGCATGCATAGTTCCTTTGTATAAAGGCAAAGGGGATAAAAGAGAGTGCAAAAATTATAGGGGGATAAGTCTGTTGAGTGTACCTGGTAAAGTGTATGGTAGAGTTATAATTGAAAGAATTAAGAGTAAGACGGAGAATAGGATAGCAGATGAACAAGGAGGCTTTAGGAAAGGTAGGGGGTGTGTGGACCAGGTGTTTACAGTGAAACATATAAGTGAACAGTATTTAGATAAGGCTAAAGAGGTCTTTGTGGCATTTATGGATTTGGAAAAGGCGTATGACAGGGTGGATAGGGGGGCAATGTGGCAGATGTTGCAAGTGTATGGTGTAGGAGGTAGGTTACTGAAAGCAGTGAAGAGTTTTTACGAGGATAGTGAGGCTCAAGTTAGAGTATGTAGGAAAGAGGGAAATTTTTTCCCAGTAAAAGTAGGCCTTAGACAAGGATGTGTGATGTCACCGTGGTTGTTTAATATATTTATAGATGGGGTTGTAAGAGAAGTAAATGCGAGGGTCTTGGCAAGAGGCGTGGAGTTAAAAGATAAAGAATCACACACAAAGTGGGAGTTGTCACAGCTGCTCTTTGCTGATGACACTGTGCTCTTGGGAGATTCTGAAGAGAAGTTGCAGAGATTGGTGGATGAATTTGGTAGGGTGTGCAAAAGAAGAAAATTAAAGGTGAATACAGGAAAGAGTAAGGTTATGAGGATAACAAAAAGATTAGGTGATGAAAGATTGAATATCAGATTGGAGGGAGAGAGTATGGAGGAGGTGAACGTATTCAGATATTTGGGAGTGGACGTGTCAGCGGATGGGTCTATGAAAGATGAGGTGAATCATAGAATTGATGAGGGAAAAAGAGTGAGTGGTGCACTTAGGAGTCTGTGGAGACAAAGAACTTTGTCCTTGGAGGCAAAGAGGGGAATGTATGAGAGTATAGTTTTACCAACGCTCTTATATGGGTGTGAAGCGTGGGTGATGAATGTTGCAGCGAGGAGAAGGCTGGAGGCAGTGGAGATGTCATGTCTGAGGGCAATGTGTGGTGTGAATATAATGCAGAGAATTCGTAGTTTGGAAGTTAGGAGGAGGTGCGGGATTACCAAAACTGTTGTCCAGAGGGCTGAGGAAGGGTTGTTGAGGTGGTTCGGACATGTAGAGAGAATGGAGCGAAACAGAATGACTTCAAGAGTGTATCAGTCTGTAGTGGAAGGAAGGCGGGGTAGGGGTCGGCCTAGGAAGGGTTGGAGGGAGGGGGTAAAGGAGGTTTTGTGTGCGAGGGGCTTGGACTTCCAGCAGACATGCGTGAGCGTGTTTGATAGGAGTGAATGGAGACAAATGGTTTTTAATACTTGACGTGCTGTTGGAGTGTGAGCAAAGTAACATTTATGAAGGGATTCAGGGAAACCGGCAGGCCGGACTTGAGTCCTGGAGATGGGAAGTACAGTGCCTGCACTCTGAAGGAGGGGTGTTAATGTTGCAGTTTAAAAACTGTAGTGTAAAGCACCCTTCTGGCAAGACAGTGATGGAGTGAATGATGGTGAAAGTTTTTCTTTTTCGGGCCACCCTGCCTTGGTGGGAATCGGCCGGTGTGATAAATATATATATATATATATATAGATATATATATATATATATATATATATATATATATATACATAGATGCACGGCGTATATACGCATAGCTGCAAGGTGTATATACACAGGCCGTACAGTGTATACAGAGAAACTGCTGCACGGTATATACACACAGATGCAGGTGTATACACAGAAACAGAAGAACGGTGTATACACACATAGCGGCACGATGTATACACAAACACAGCTGCAGGTGTAGACACACGCACACACACACAGCTGCACGGTGTATACACCACCACAGCTGCACGGTATATACACCACCACAGCTGCACGGTATGTATACCCCGTGGTTGATGTACCGGGGAAGGGTTATATGACCAGAGTAACTAGAAGCAGGAGGCAAGTTTCTCTTGGTACACCTCCAAGAAGCCTCATTATTTATAGACAAATGTAAAACACTAACTAGGGTACACAAGTTATCCCTAACATTTACCACTTCTCATCTTATAGTAATAGCAACAACAACAACAACAATAATAATAATAATAATAATAATAATAATAATAATAATAATAACTATAAGAATAATTATAATAATTACTAATAAAATAATAATTATTAATAACAAAACAATACTAATAATAATAATAATAATAATTGCAATAAGTTTTAGTCGTAAACTTGATAAAAGAAACTTTAATCAAGCAATATTTTACTGGCAGTATTATAAAGTTGTACAATGGTTCCGAGCGTCCATAAATGTTTTAGGCATACAACAATGGTATATTATGTACATTAACAAAGGACAGCCCAATAAAGTAGAATATGTGGAATTATTTCCACTGGGACATATAAACAACAAAGCATTTAAATTAACGAGGACGCCTCAGAGAGGCGGGTCAGGACTAGACTCAGCACTTGAAATTATATAGAAGTGCGTACAAATAGGTGAGTACATACACATATGCTTGTTTGAGAGAGAGAATGATAATATACGGAGAGGATCTGAAGGCCTTGTCCCAATTCTGCACAATGCCATGACAACATACTCGAGTGAGAGGTATGAGGGGGGACATGTAAAATAAACCCAGTAAAAAAGGAGGAGCGCCGTAGGCACAACAAATGTGGATCTACACTTTTTAATATCTTATCAGAAGATATCAGAAACACTGCCGGAACAAGTGTAGAAGTCTTCAAGAGGAAACTCAACAAGTACTTCCACCAAGTGTCGGATAAACCAGGCTACGATATTTATGTGGAATAGCGTGTGGCAGCAGCAACAGCTTGGTTTACCGTGCAAGCACCAGATAAGCCTGACCCAGGGCCAGGCTGCGGGAGTAGAAAAACTCTCGATCTACTAAAGTTTTTTAGAGTTTGAGCATATCGACTGCACGAGGGTCATTAAAGCCTGAATTTCACCTGAACATTACCAGCCAAGAATATTTAAGTAAACTAATAGTGTATATACTAACACACACACACACACACACCTCGGAGTATATACACTGCTGGTCTGTGCATACACATCGTGAGCAACGCACCATTCCCATTTTCCATGGCCATTCTTCCAAAACTGTGTTGACCATCCTAGTATATATGCAGCAGGAATGGCAATATACAGACGAATATACTGGAAATGTATGTACGAGACATTATAACATTATAGCAGGAATAAACACAATCCTCAGGTCTTTCACGCCATGCTCAACTTTGCTTCCGTTTTCTCTACCTTTTGTTTACATATGACTATTTCTGTTCTAGCCTCGTCGTATATTAGGCTCAAGGCTCTTTAATGCTGTCATTATCTCTCTCTCTCTCTCTCTCTCTCTCTCTCTCTCTCTCTCTCTCTCTCTCTCTCTCTCTCTCTCTCCTTTCTCTCTTTCTCTTTCTATCACACCACGCACGCACACACACACACACACACACACACACACACACACACACACACGTCTCTTAGAACAGGGAGCGGACCAGGTAGAGACAAGCGAAAAGGCAGGGCCAGGAGCTGCAATTCAAATCCTGTAATCATAAACAGGTGAGAGTACACACACCACACATAACAGGTCAAGTGCCTTTGACAGTTCATAACACGCCCACGCCCACGCCCACACACACACACACACACACACACACACACACACACACACACACACACACACACACAGTAGCAACCAGTGAAGAGGCGGGGCCAGGAGCTAAGACTCGACCCCTGCAACCACAAATAGGTGAGTACAAATAGGTGAGTACACACACAATCAACAAATGGGATAAACTGAAAGCTTGTTCTGATAACTGGCTGTCTGAATTCAATCCCAGCAAATGCAAGGTTATGAAGACGGAAAAAATTGAACACGGAACATGTCCTCGAAGGACAAAAGGTTATAGTACCTGGTGTATCACCAGAGGCTCACATTAACCGAATAACCTCAGCAGCCAATGATCGTCTGGCAGGTGTAAGAACAACTTTCGGGAGTTTCACTTTCAATGTGGGGTTAACGCATCCCTGTATATCACTAGCGCTCCCTCTTTTATTTTAAATAGTTTCACTCCCTTATAATAATGAACATACTTTTTTTGTGCTCTACCAGGCAGGCGCCAGGGTGGCAGCTCGCCAAGAGATTATCATTCTTACTAGGACTTCTGAAGGATAGTGTTCACTATACCTGACGACTGCTTGGTTCAACAAGCCTGATGCAAAATGAATCATGCCCAGTAAACAGGAGCAATGGTCGAGTAGATATGAATTTTTGAACAGCGGTGGTTAGGGGCAAACTGTGAATACAGCAAATATTAATCCCATTCTAATGGTGCTTTCTCAGAGGATCATCCATATATTTTTAACGACTTGATTCCTTCTCTCCACCATACCGTTTGCAGGTTTTTATTTCCATGTTTTAACAAACTTTTGCAAGTATATATTTTTGTTTTAAATTCTGAACCCTGATATGTCACTATTTCTTTAGATTTAAATATTTCTACAAATCTATCAAGGAACGCAGAAGCGTTCCTTGAAAGATTTGTAGAAGTCAATAAGATGTCTCATTTGAATAAGATATGTAGAAGTCAATAATCTGTTTGATTTGTAGAAGACTTTTAGATTTGTAGAAGTCAATAAGATCTGTTCCAACACGATCAAACGGTTCTTTAATTCCGGGAAAAGTGAACTTGCCTAGTGAGTTCTGTAACGTGTATAACATGTCTTCTCTGGAACAGCTGTACCACGAGAAGCTGGAGCTGGAGGAAGCCAGGAGATACTACGATTGACTGAGAAAAATCAGATGATTTGTGGCACTCTTCACTGACAACGAGAACGAGGGAAAAGGAAACTGCTGGACAGTGGCTGAAAGGAAAGGACGGTCCGAAACGTCATTCCAGGATCTTCTCTTAAATGTGGGTTATCGGTGAATAGAATTGATGAGTCTGTGGGTACTGCGAACTCATTTGCTGTACTCGAGGATAAGTATTAAATATATAAAACGGCGAAGGCCAAATATAACGGTAATTCAACCATGGACCAGGATGACGGTAAGGAGTTTGAGGGAGGGGGGGGGGAGGTGAGTCAATTATTGCAGACGGTAAATCTCAGGTAGGCTACATGGACAAAGCCGTCTGTGATATGGACAGGAAGAATAGGATTCGCGTTCTCCTTCCTACTGGACGAATGAGGACCTTCGTAGACCGCATGAATGACCAATATTTTGTCTGGTTGTGGAAATGATATTATTGTTTACCTGGTAGCGGGAAACAATGATATCAGAAGGGCAAGAAGTGGAAGCTTACTGAATAAGTCTAGGCTTGCTATTAGAGAAGATCTGTATACCTATATGTGGTATTCTACCTAGGATGAGGGTAGGAAACGAGTGGCTATTCAAGGCTCTTGGAGTGAACTGACGGTTGGGTAAGTACTGTCAGGAATCCTAGGTAAAGTATGTAGACAGTTGGGACCTTTTTTTACCACTAATATGTTTACTAGGAATGGTACTCATCTTTCACGGCAGGGAGTCAAAGCTCTAGTTGTGTCTATAAACAGGGTGGTTACTGCTCTGTCTGGGGGGTTAAACTAATTTATGTCAGTGGTCTGGGTAATTATAATAATATGAAAACTGTGGATGGGATTGGGAAAAATATGACATTATCTTCTGTAAATGATACTAGTATTGAAGACGGTTACTGTGTGGGAAGGGAAATGGTTGTGGTACTGGAAACAAATAAAAAAAACCGTTTTAAACTAGTAATGAAATAGAAAAGAACTGAGGGGAAAATGACAAAAAAAAAATTCTCAATATCTTTTTCACAAAACGTTCGCAGCGCTATGAACAAAGTTAACCATCTAAGATAAATTGGATATGAGAGGCAGCCACATATATAATTGACATTACCGAAACATGGTTTGATTTAAAGTATGAGAATATGCCTGCCGAATATGATACACAAGGTTTCATTCAACACTATCAGAGAAAACTTCAACTGCTGCATCAAAAATGATATCAAGTCTGAGAGAAGTGATACTGAATCTGTATGGTTGCAAATTTCTGAGGGAAACGAAAATTTGATCGCAGCCGTACAATACCGACTTCCCGAACTCAGAATGCGACAACGGGAGACTTTGGGAGGAAATTGTAACGGCCTCAGGCCTTGAAAACACAGTAATCCTTGGAGATTTTAAATTTAACTAAGATTCTTTGACTGGTGATGAAAAGTCCAATGACTCTCGAGAGAGCCAAGCACTGTTTATTAAAATAATTAGTGATTGGACCAACGAGGAGACATAACCTACCTGACTTGATTCTGGCAAAAGAGACCCTTGTTAATCTGGAGATTACGGAAAAGCTTGGGGCGAGCGATCACAAATCAATTACATTTAACATAGAACGAACGTGTAATAATACAGGTAATAAAATAAGAGTCATAAATTTTATTTAAGCTGATCACAATGTTGGGCTTGATTACAATGTTGATTGAGGCAACGACGAGAATTATCAGTATGACAGTTTTCTAAATATTATATATGCTGCCCAAACTATATTCCTCATATGAACATAATATCAAGTATAAATGATCCGAAATGAACAGAGGATTGAAACATCTTTCAAGGGAAGAAATGAATTTACAGATGTATCAACAGCGGAGACGTACCTTATGAACCAATACATTCATATTAAAATGCTAAAGAAACGGATAAGCTAAACGGGACTATGGAATTAAAGTTACTAAGGATTCAAAGACATATTCGGAAGGTTTTTCCCAGTATATAGAACAAAGATTAGAAAAAAAAATTTAGGTCCACTGTAAACTAACTGCTTGACTTACTAATAATGAAAGAGAAATGTGCTCAATTTTTAACAGTTATTTCCCTCTGGTTTTCATACAGGAAGACACAAGGGATATCGCAGTAACAAATTATTATAGTGGACCCGAGGAAAATAATTTGAGAAACGTCACAGTTATTAGAGATATGGTTATTAAACAGGTTGACCGATTAAAGTGAAATAAGTCCCCAGATCGCGATGAACCTTTTTCCAAGGTATCTTAAGAATGCAAGATGGAACTTAGTAAGCCACTAATTAATCTTTCCAGTGTATCTTTGTAGACTTGCGTGGTGTTGGATATGTAGAAGATAACTGTGATTCCTTATACAAATAATCCCTTGTGGGCCTTTAGCTCCCCTGCAGTGCTCATTTTTCTGCTCCTAAGACTGACTCCAC
The DNA here is from genome assembly GCF_038502225.1 of Cherax quadricarinatus. Taxonomy (NCBI): domain Eukaryota; kingdom Metazoa; phylum Arthropoda; class Malacostraca; order Decapoda; family Parastacidae; genus Cherax; species Cherax quadricarinatus. The sequence continues at coordinate 12,278,231 of NC_091349.1, forward strand.
ATTTATTACTACTCCATTTCTACTACTATTGCTACTACCATTACTACTGCCTCCCTTCACTACCCTTTCTCTCTCGTGCCACTAAACTACTCTCCCTACCTTCTACTACCACTTCCAGCCTTACCACTACCACTACCTTTTCTTCCTCTCTTGGTACCGTCCTTGTCACCCTCGCCTACATACACTGGCTCCTTCATTTTTTTTGTGTTAGTGGGACTTTGTAAATGGTCCAAGTCGGGTTATTTGTGCATTGTTCCATTCACAGTATTGTGCCTTTTTGTTCTTAATATGATTCCAATCTGTAAATCTGGAGACAAAGTCTCTTTCATCAAATTACCGCCCATCACCTGATATCAACAGTAGGAAAATTATACTCATTATTATTACAATTAAAACTAAGCGCTAAATTAGAATCCATAACAACAGATATAATCAGAATCCATCTTGATGAGCATAACCTGATTAATGAGTCCAAACATGAATTCATAAGAGGCTAATCATGCTTAAAAAATTTACTAGCTCTTTAACAAAGCAATCATGTACCCGTCCAACCTACACTTTAAGCTACCCACCAAAGTTTTTGCCTCAGTGAAGCTACCTGGGAGATGATTCCACTCATCTACAACTCTACTGTCATAACCTTTCTAAATATAAATTTGTTCAACTTGAATCCATTGCTGCGAGTCCTGTCTTGATTACTTTCAGCACGTTATTACTATCCCTTCATTTATTCCTGTTTGGTGGACGTGGTTTGGTATTACCGACAAGCTGTAGGTTAAAAAGACATGTATGCACTGACCATTTGAGGCGAAACCTTTCCATAATAAATACTTCCCAAGACGACCCACTGGCGGCGCTACCTTATATATATCTGAGGACACTACTAGGTCGTCCTCTTCTCTCGCCAACAAATTCAAATATGAACGTTTCCTATTTTTCTTCGGTCACCTTCCTTCCTCGTACCCTCTCCTATATTTTCAGGACTTCTTTCTTTCTTGATTCAGTGTGATTTGTCAATAATCCAAGTCAGATCAAAATGTCATTATTTTCCCTCTACTAAGTGTGGTTTTTTGATGTATCTAGGGTTGCTGTTCTAATATGTAGTTAAATATTAATATTTTTACAGGCTTATATAACCTAATTTAAAGGAAATTAAGAAAGCTGTCGAAAAAAATAGAAAAATGTCGAAAAATTACGTTAAGTAAAACGTCACAACCTGACGTTATAGTGAGAAAAAGTTGACTAGGTATTAATCCTGTTTTTTTAATAAGCTTTAAAACTTTAAGTCAGTTGGCAAGCGGATGCTGGCCTACGAAGTTAAAATAACCCATCGCAGTGGCAATTTATCTCTAGAAATATCTTTAGATCCACTTTGCCCTATCTCACCATTCTTTTTTTTTTCTCAGGTCACAAAAGTGGGACACTGGGTGTTGGTACATACCTCCATCCCCCGCCCCAGGAAAGAGCTCAAATATCTGCCAATTTCTACCACATGCTTTAAACAGTGCACTTCAAGAGAGGGGATCGGAGGTACCTAGAATTGAAACTATCCTCCCGTTCCTTGAATCAAGCCTTTTCAATGATTTATAACCATAATTTAGCTGAAAATTGAAGTATGACAGATAATGCTTCAAACAGCTCCGACGTGATACGTGTATTATTATTATAATCAAAAAGAAGCGCTAAGCCACAAGGGCTATACAGCGCTGCAGGGCAGGAAGGAAGCGAGGGCATCAGGTGGCAAAAGGGAGATGGATGAGTAATAGGTTACGGATAACAGCGGGGTAGTGGATGGTGAAAGGGTAAAGGGCAGCAAGAGACTGAACTAGAAAGGGCTGAGGGGAGTGCGAAAAGTATCATCAGAGTTTGTGGAGTAAATCAGTCGTTGTCAAGAAGTCAATGAGAGAGTCAGGATTAAAGGAGGGTCCATCAGCAAGAAGGGAAGGTAAAGAGAGAGTAGTAGAACGAAGACGACGTTGGAGGTAAATTCTGTGTGCTCGTTGATAGAGAGGGCAGTCTAACAGAATGTGGCAAATCGATACTGGAACTTGACACTGCTCACAGAGAGGAACCGGGTACCTCTCCATGAGATACCCATGAGTAAGACGAGTGTGGCCAATGGGAAGGCGGGAGAGAGTGGTCTCCCAACCTCAGCACTGATGACAAGAAGACGGCCAGTAACCTATGCTCGGTTTAATAGAATGAAGTTTGTTACCGAGCAGAGTTGACCAACGTTGTTGCCAACGGGTGCGAAGGTGGGTAGCTATTGCAGCAAAATAGTCCAGAAATGGAACACCTCGATAGGAAATTGGTAGGTCATGTACTGCTGACCGCGCAGCAGTGTCTGCCTGTTCATTGCCCTGTACGTCGACACGACCAGGGACCCAACAAAAAACAATATCTTTATGTTTGGTAGAGATACGGCGCAGCCAAAGTTGGATACGGAGAACTAGGGGATGAGATGTATCAAATTTTCATATAACCTGTAGAGCACTAAGGGAGTCTGAGACTACTACAAATGATGACACAGGCATAGATGCGATACGAATAAGTGCTGCAAGAATGGCATACAGTTCAGCAGTAAAAATGCTAGCTGAAGATAGTAAATGCCCCCACACGACGCTGTCCGGAAACACTGCTGCGAATCCGACGCCGTCTGAAGACTTAGAGCCATCTATGTACACAGCGGTGGCATGAGAATGGGAGTGGAAGTGATCAAGAAAAAGAGAGCGGGAAGCCACCGTAGGCAGTTGAGCTTTCGAGCAAGGGAGTGAGAAAGAACAGACCCGGACAGCTGGAACTTCCCAGGGGGGTAGGGAAAAGTGAGATGCTACATGAACATATAAAGGTGGTAACTGAAGGGAACACAAGAGTGAATGTAGGCGAAGAGAAAAGGGATGGAGCAAACAGGGGCGGCGAACGAATAAAGAATGTCTACTAATATCAGTGACCATTCTATAAATGGAAGGATTGTGTAGATCATGAGAGCGTACATAATAGCGAAGGCAATGGGCATCACGACGATCAGACAAGGATGGAACATTTGCTTCTGTATAGAGGCTCTCAACAGGGGAAGAGCGAAAAGCACCAAGGCACAAACGTAAGCCTTGGTGATGGATAGTTAAAGCTAGAGAGAGTAGCAGGAGAGGCCGCGGAATAAATCTGGTCACCATAAACGAGTTTCGATAAAACGAGGGCTGAATGTAGGCGAAGCAGAGTGCGACGATCAGCTCCCCAGGAAAGATGAGCAAGGGTTTTAAGAAGGTTTAGCCGGCTGTGACAAGTTGCCTTCAGAGAGGTAATGTGAGGTTTCCAGGATAACCTACGGTCAAAGAGAAGGCCTAGAAACCTGACTGCATCACGTTCGGGTATACGGGAGCCACAGAGATACAAAGGATGATCGGAGATAACAGAGCGTCTAGTGAAAGTAATTTGGTGAGTTTTGGTACTTGAAAATTTAAACCCATGCGTGGTGGCCCAAGTGGAAACACGGTCGACCGCATGCTGGAGAGAAACTGCAATAAGGTGACAGCGCCTGCACAAGCAATAGCGAAGTCATCAACATAGAGTGATGACCAAATATTGGGTGGAAGAACAGAGGCCAAATCATTTATAGCAAGGAGAAAAAGTGTTGTGCTTAGAACACATCCCTGAGGGACACCTTCAGCTTGGACGAAGTCCGGGGAAAGAACATTATTGACTCGAACACGGAAATGTCTGTCAGTTAAAAAGTTCTTAAGGAAGGATGGTAGATTGCCTCGGAGGCCTAAGGAATGGGCCTGGGCCAAAATATTATACCTCCAAGTTGTGTCATATGCCTTCTCAAGGTCAAAAAATATGGCAATAACTGAGTGATTATTCGCAAAGGCATTACGAACATACGTATCCAAGCGTAGTAAGGGGTCTATGGTAGAACGACCCTTACGAAAGCCATATTGACAAGCGGAGAGACTGTTGTGTGTCTCTAAATACCACATTAAACGTCGATTTACGAGGTGTTCCATCACTTTGCAAACTGCACTAGTAAGAGCGATGGGGCGATAGTGGGAGGCATCATGTCCTGTAGTACCCGGTTTGCGGAAAGGGAGAACAATGGCAGATTTCCACAGCTGGGGACGAACTCCTTGTGCCCAAATAAGATTGAAGAGGTGTAAGAGGACTACAAGGGCTGACCGATGTAAATGTTGTAACATACGAATATGAATGTCGTCAGGCCCAGCTGCCGATGATCGGCAAGCTGAGAGCGTTGCCTCCAGTTCTTGAAGTGTAAAAGGCACATTATACTGTTCTTCTCTGAGAGAAGAAAAGACCAAGGGTACTAACTCTCTGGCAGACTTTGAGGAAAGAAACGAGGGGCATAGATGGAGCACTCGGGAAATACAGACCAGATGTGTGCCAAGTTCAATGGCAACGTCGAGAGGGTTTGCTACATCAACACCAGTGACCCGTAGAACAGGAGCCGGGTCAGGATAGTATTTACCACTCAATTTCCTCACTTTTTTCCAGACTGCACTCATAGAAGAAGCAGAGGTGATGGTGGAAACATAGTCTCGCCAACAAGTGCGTTTAGCTTCACGGATGACACGGCGAGCGATCGCATGCTTCTGCTTAAAATCAAGAAGTCTCTCAGCGGTTCTATTGTACTGGTACCTGCCCCATGCAGCACGTTTCAAACGTACTACATGAGCACAAGCAGGAGACCACCAAGGCACACACTTCTGAGAATGCCTGCCTGAGGTTTGGGGTATAGAATGAGAAGCTGCGATATAAACTGATGTCGAGAAGATGTGTAGGAGCTCATCAATGGAGGATGAAGAAGGAACCTCACTAAAAGCAGTGAGGTGTGAGTAAAGATCCCAATTTGCCCGATCAAATTGCCAGCGAGGGCTACGGAAAGGTGGTGAATAGGAAGGAGAAATAAGAATGATCGGAAAATGATCGCTGTCATGTAAGTCTGGTAGAACAGACCAGGTGAAGTCTAGTGCAGTGGAGGAAGAGCAGACTGATAGATCGATGCAAGAGAGAGTATGAGTACGAGGATCAAAATGGGTGGGAGTACCCGTATTTAAAACATGGAGGGGGTGAGAGGCGAGAAAAGCCTCCAACTGAATGCCACGTGAGTCACAATGAGACCCCCCCCCAGAGGAAATGGTGGGCATTAAAATCACCAAGTAACAGAGTAGTGGTGGTGGTAAGGATGAAACAAGAAAGGCAAAGTCTGGGATAGAAAATGCTCGAGGAGAGAGATATAAAGGACATATTGTAAACCACTTATTCAAGTGGATACGGGCTGCAGTGTAATGCAGCGAGGTATGGACAAATAGTTGACAGTACGGAATATCATTGCGTAGAAGAAGGGCACTTTCATTAAAGGTCCCATCTGAGAAAGGATCCGAAGAATACAATAAATTATAGCCTGAGATAGGTTGGAAAACAGCCGAGTGTAATTTTGGTTCTTGTAAGCAAGCACCAACAGGGGAAAACCTGGAAAGCAACATCTGAAGCTCACCCCGATTACCCCCCATTCCGCGGATATTCCACTGTAAATAGGCCATGATTGGCGATGAAGAAAATATCAGGAATCTGTAGGTAAAGGCACCTACGGACTAGAGGGGTTAAAAAGTCAACGTGTGGTGGCATTGGAAGACGTTCAAGTAGCGAAGGAACGGAGCGTTGCGAAGAATGGGGTTGTGAAGATGGAGGAGAGGGAAGAGAAGGAACAGGAAGTGAATCAGTGTCCATTGAAGGTTTAGTCTCTGCAATATATTCTGAAATGGCTTCAAGTGTTTCTGAATTCAAAGATGTATGGGAGACCATATTGGAGATAGAAGGAGGAGGGTGAGTAAAGATTGGGACAGTAATGGACTGTACCAAAGTAGAGGGGGAGGGAAGAGTGTAAGGGACTGGAGAGGAAGTGTGTGGGGGGACAAAAGAGGCAGAAACCTGGGAGGTGGCAGAAGAGGGAGAAACTTGGGAGGGGACAGGGGTGGAAGGCATAGTACGAGGAGGAGGGTGAATCTCCACACTTGTAATAGAGCCAGAGAGAGGGGAAGAACTAGGTACAGAGACTGGAAAGGTAAAGTGTGGAGGTGGAAGAAGGGAAGGAAGGGGCAAAGAAGATTTGAGCAATGTGGATTTTTTGGACTTCTGAGTAGAGGGGCGATTGGTATTAGGTGTCGTACGAGGTCTTGTCGATACTGGGGCTTGTGAGGAAGGATGCGAAGATGTGAGAACAGACTGAGTTGTAGTTGGGACGTCAGAACCAAGGACAGCAAAAGGATTAGATGCCGTAGTGGCTATGGGAGGGGTAACAACAGAGGAGGCTGCAGAAGATGGGACCCCAGAAGTGGGGGGATGTTTGGAAACACGAGAATAAGAAACATGGGGTAGTCTCCCTTGGAGGCGGAGATGAGTAACTGCCATAGCATAAGGGAGACCTTCTGCCTCTTTGAGGCAACGGATTTCACCTTCATTTAAGTAGACCTGGCAACGGCGAGAGTACAAAGGGTGAGCTTCATTACAATTAAGGCAAGATGGAGGTTGACTGCAAGATGTATTAGAATGGTTGTCGGCACCACAGACTGGGCATTCGGCCATAGATCTGCAATATTTCGCTGGGTGACCAAAACGCCAGCAATTTCTACATTGTTGAGGTGTAGGTATCACCTTTCGAACTTGTAACCGATGTCCCGCGACATATACAGAGGACGGGAGTTCTCGGCTGTCAAAAGTTAAACGAGCCACATTGCAAGGGTAACGTCTCCGCCCCCGGGCAGGAAGGACATAAGTGTCTACTTTGAGGATTGGGAGATCCTGGAGTTCCAGCTGTTCAAAAATGTCATTGCCACATAGACTGGAAATTCTGTTGGACTATGGTATGGGGCAGAATGACAGTACCACTACAAGAATTGAGAGAAAGATGTTTTTCAATAGTGATAGGAGTAGTATCGATATTCGAAAGGAGAGAAAGATCATGAGCTTGGGTAGCATTCTGGACAGTGACAATGCACGTACCGCTCTTGAGAGCATGAAATGAAATATCTCTGCCAACATGACGCAGGAGTGCTTTGCCAATACTATGGTCAGAAAGGTAGGCAGAAGAAGAAGTCGGTCTTAAAGTAAAGAATTTAGTCCATTGTGTGGTCCGAAACTGAGCGTGGAGAGGGAGTGCTTGACGTGTCGGTCTTTTCCGAGTAGAATGGGAAGGTAACGAAGGAGCATCATCAGGAGATTGACGTTGGCGTTTAGGAGTAGGACCGGAGTTGGTCCGGCGTGAAATGGGGCGGGCGATTCGAAAATTGCCGTACCGTAGAGGGAGAAGCCGGAAGCATAGTCAAAGGAGAGCGGAGTTCAGACAAATCGAAGGAGTCAGTCGAAGCCCCAGTACCTGAAGCAGGTGAGGAAACAGCACCAGCGAGAGGTACAGGGGCATCAGGAGTGTCCGAAGAGTGGTCTAAACACAAGGCAGGGTCAGAATGGGGTGCGGTATCAAGAAGGGGCCCGGGGGTAGTGGGTTCATGGACTAGGGCTGCCATGGTTAGGATACTCCTTTGCTTTTTGTTTTTAAGAAAAAAAAAGAAGAAAAGAAATTAAAAATAAAAAAAAGAATAAGAAAAAGGGGGGAGCAGGGAGGAATAGTTCCCAGGAGGAATGAAAGGGCCAGAAATCTCCCTCCGTGCCCAAGAGGACCTCAACACCGCTAGTAGCGCAGATGCAGCATTGGAACCCGTGCCATACCCTACCCTTCATGCCAGTAAACCAGCAATCCGGGATAGCAACCTCACATCTGCCGAGCTACCTCGGTGGACAAAAGAGAGGGCGGCCAGATATCCGCCACAAAGCATACCTCCTTCGGCCACCACCCCCGGAATCCGAAAGGTGGCTTCCAGAGATACACTCGTCGCCCGAAAGACACCCAAAGCTACTCCGGGATACCGGAGAGGGATCGGGACATCCCCAGACAATCCATATTCCACGGCAAACTACGCCACCGCCAAGAACCTCAACGGAATGGGATGGACCCCGGTGTCCTTTCCCCTACCTAGGAACTAGCGCGCCTGTGGGAGAAATCCCAAAGGCCAAAAAGAGGAAGGGCAAAAGGGAGGGGTGAGGAGGAGGAGGAATGGAAAAAGGGGAGGATGGGATAGGGGAGGGGAGAATGGGGGGTAATTAGGTTCGGTCTGAGGAAGAAGTCCGACAGGGCTAATTCCTCAGACCAAGAGCCTCTTCACCACGCCAAGGAGCCCCCCTTGAAGAGGTTGGTGATACGTGTAGCTCTTCATAATAATTATAATTTAAAGGCCTAACACGTTCTTAGAGAATTACATATATTATTATATTAAAAAACGAGCAGTAAACCTGTACATAGAGATATATTTACATATACATCAATGGTCTTATACAAGAGGCGTGACCAGAGGTGTTTATTGACAAGCGGAACAAGCCTCGTACCACATGTGGTATTATATACTAGCAAGATCACATATTAACCTAAAATATACTTGTAACACAAAGATTCTCAAGTCAACTTCTCATTAATATGAGGTCTTAACTGGTGATATATATTAACAAGTGGTCTTATTGCTGACATAGATAATGTATGCATTAAAATGTGGTCTTTACTTGAGGCATATCATGTTATGTATTAACATGTCTTCACCGGAGGCATATCGAATTGGGTATTAACATGTGGTCTTTACCGGAGGCATATTATGTTGGATATTAATATGTGGTCTCTACCGGAGGCACATCATGTTGGGTATTAACATGTGGTCTTTACCGGAGGCATATCATGTTGGATATTAACATGTGGTCTTTACCGGAGGCATATCATGTTGGATATTAATATGTGGTCTTTATCGGAGGCATATCATGTTGGATATTAATATGTGGTCTTTACCAGTGATACATGTATGCATTAACAAGTGATCTTTATTGGCGACATATGTATTACCATGTGGTCTTTACTGGTGATATATGTATACTTAACATGTGGTCTTTACTGGCGACATATGTATTAACATGTGGTCTTTACTGGTGATATATGTATACTTAATATGTGGTCTTTACTGGCGACATATGTATTAACATGTGGTCTTTACTGGTGATACATGTATGCATTAACACGTGGTCTTTACTGGTGACATACGTACGTATTAACATGTGGGTGAGGAATAAGACACTTACCTGATTCTTCAACTTGTCGGCATTATATACCATCAATGCTATGATACTTGTGAAACACTGCAACAACATGGAATCGTGGTACAGAGGACAAGCCCACAACTACTTACTACCTCTGACCCAACTACTGGGCATGACGCACTTCCACTGGGGAATCCCGCCTACCACTGCACCTTATCTGACTCCAATATATAAGCCCACTTCTTCCTGCCTGTGCTTCAGTTTAACAACGGCTATAATCATAACCATAATTTTTAAAGGGGTGGAGAGGTAAGCCAGCTGAAGACCTCGATCAGATGACCAAAAGCTCCAGCCGCGGGTCATCACATGACTAAGACCTACATCGTGAAACATTTGTCCTGTGCTCCTAGGCTGAGGGACTGATTACCTCATCTTTAACCTTCCGGTCTTCTGCTTCTGTACCTGTATTGTACTGACAAAGCCACTGGTTGGCGAAACGTCTACATAATAAAGACACCCAGTTGTTACACGTGTCTAATTCTTCAACTTTGATATGATTACCATGTGGTCTTTAATGGTGATATATATCATGTATTTATTACCACGTAGTCTTTACTGGTGATATATATCATGTATGTATTACCAAGTGGTCTTTACTTGTGATATATATCTTGCATGCATGTGATCTTTATTGGCGGCAATATCGTGTATGTGTTACTATATTCTCTGTCTATATATTTTATTAAATATATACTGCTTCTTTCAGTGCCGCATATACTTTATGCAGCTGCCGTATATGCTGTATTATATAAACATATGTGCATGTATGTGTGTATGCATGCATGTATGCATGCAAGTTCACCAACATTAAAGGCAATTGAATGGAAGAGTTTTCTTGACCTCTCTATCACATGATAATATATGTATGTAAATAGGATGTCCGGCTTTGATATAAAGCCTGTGTGTGTATTAATATACGGTTATAGTTAGTTACATATACATTACTCTATAGATCTGTGCTTCAGCGAAAACATTAGGCACCCAAACTTATCGTGTATTCAAAATATATTCCAGTTTCTACACGGGAAATACGCTACTTCATAACATGATGTGCGTTTTGATTTTCTGTTTTGCCCAGCTCTTCTAGGGTAGGGTAGGTGCCTGAGCCAGAGCTTCCTGCTCACAAGACTGTCATTCCCATTAGCCTCCTTGGGACGGAGATGGCAGACCAGAGAGGCCTAGCTTCTCCCTACGAGCCCCGTGAGGGCGGGGAATGTGGCTAGGCCTGGGGACAGTTGGTCTCAAAGATGAGGGGGTACTTGCCCCTCCTCCCATTGGAGACTTAGGTCTCAGACACTCCCTAGACCTGGAGCCAAGCCGGGCCACCACTTGGAAAAGGCCCGGGCCGGGAGAATACCGGCGAATCAACAAGAACCAAAAGCTTCGCTAAGTAGGGCATCGTATGACTCAGACCCATGACTGGTGAAATTTTCACATTTCTGCTGACTGCAATCGATCCTTTATATTTATTAAGTAATTTCTTGACAGTCACAGTAATGCTTATTATTTATGATTATTATTATTATTAAACAAACAAAAAATAAGAATGAAGGAGCACTGCAGGAGGCTTACTGGCCTATACTAAGCAGGTCCAGCTGATACCAACCCATATTCACTTATGTACCCGTCAAAACTATATTTAAAGCTAACAAATCATACCACGGGTGGGATCTGAACCCGCGGTCAGAGAGTCTCAAAACTCCAGACCGTCGCGTTATATTTAAAGCTACCCCAAGTTCTCACCCAGTGACACTACTAGGCAGTTTGTTTCACTCATCTATAACTCTGTTGCCAAACCAATACATCTCTACATCTATTCTAAATCTAAATTTGTCCAGGTTGAATCCAGTGCAGCGGGACCTGTTCAGCATCCTCTTTAGTCCTGTTTTATATTTGTACACTTCATTCATATTCCCCCTCCCTAATTCTACACCTTGCCAGACTGCAAATTCCGTGCCTTCAGCGTATCATCGAAGGAAAGGTTTCTGATGCTGGGTATCAACTTTGTCATCCTTATTAATGAATGAGACACTAGTGCAACATTTGGGTATCTATTGTGGAAACGCTTCGCCAGCCAGTGACTTCAGTCCAATACAGAGAAGAACGGTGGAAGATGAGTTGGAGGTAATAAGTTCCTCAGTCTGAAGACGATGTGTTGACTCCATCAATCTTGGACTGAACAAAGAGACTTACATACCGCAGACAGGTGAGATGAAGCAGTTGGAGGTGGCGTCACCGGTGGAAAAATCCACTGGACCTCAACACCAAGGCAGGGTCAGAATGGGGTGCGGTATCAAGAAGGGGCCCGGGGGTAGTGGGTTCATGGACTAGGGCTGCCATGGTTAGGATACTCCTTTGCTTTTTGTTTTTAAGAAAAAAAAAGAAGAAAAGAAATTAAAAATAAAAAAAAGAATAAGAAAAAGGGGGGAGCAGGGAGGAATAGTTCCCAGGAGGAATGAAAGGGCCAGAAATCTCCCTCCGTGCCCAAGAGGACCTCAACACCGCTAGTAGCGCAGATGCAGCATTGGAACCCGTGCCATACCCTACCCTTCATGCCAGTAAACCAGCAATCCGGGATAGCAACCTCACATCTGCCGAGCTACCTCGGTGGACAAAAGAGAGGGCGGCCAGATATCCGCCACAAAGCATACCTCCTTCGGCCACCACCCCCGGAATCCGAAAGGTGGCTTCCAGAGATACACTCGTCGCCCGAAAGACACCCAAAGCTACTCCGGGATACCGGAGAGGGATCGGGACATCCCCAGACAATCCATATTCCACGGCAAACTACGCCACCGCCAAGAACCTCAACGGAATGGGATGGACCCCGGTGTCCTTTCCCCTACCTAGGAACTAGCGCGCCTGTGGGAGAAATCCCAAAGGCCAAAAAGAGGAAGGGCAAAAGGGAGGGGTGAGGAGGAGGAGGAATGGAAAAAGGGGAGGATGGGATAGGGGAGGGGAGAATGGGGGGTAATTAGGTTCGGTCTGAGGAAGAAGTCCGACAGGGCTAATTCCTCAGACCAAGAGCCTCTTCACCACGCCAAGGAGCCCCCCTTGAAGAGGTTGGTGATACGTGTAGCTCTTCATAATAATTATAATTTAAAGGCCTAACACGTTCTTAGAGAATTACATATATTATTATATTAAAAAACGAGCAGTAAACCTGTACATAGAGATATATTTACATATACATCAATGGTCTTATACAAGAGGCGTGACCAGAGGTGTTTATTGACAAGCGGAACAAGCCTCGTACCACATGTGGTATTATATACTAGCAAGATCACATATTAACCTAAAATATACTTGTAACACAAAGATTCTCAAGTCAACTTCTCATTAATATGAGGTCTTAACTGGTGATATATATTAACAAGTGGTCTTATTGCTGACATAGATAATGTATGCATTAAAATGTGGTCTTTACTTGAGGCATATCATGTTATGTATTAACATGTCTTCACCGGAGGCATATCGAATTGGGTATTAACATGTGGTCTTTACCGGAGGCATATTATGTTGGATATTAATATGTGGTCTCTACCGGAGGCACATCATGTTGGGTATTAACATGTGGTCTTTACCGGAGGCATATCATGTTGGATATTAACATGTGGTCTTTACCGGAGGCATATCATGTTGGATATTAATATGTGGTCTTTATCGGAGGCATATCATGTTGGATATTAATATGTGGTCTTTACCAGTGATACATGTATGCATTAACAAGTGATCTTTATTGGCGACATATGTATTACCATGTGGTCTTTACTGGTGATATATGTATACTTAACATGTGGTCTTTACTGGCGACATATGTATTAACATGTGGTCTTTACTGGTGATATATGTATACTTAATATGTGGTCTTTACTGGCGACATATGTATTAACATGTGGTCTTTACTGGTGATACATGTATGCATTAACACGTGGTCTTTACTGGTGACATACGTACGTATTAACATGTGGGTGAGGAATAAGACACTTACCTGATTCTTCAACTTGTCGGCATTATATACCATCAATGCTATGATACTTGTGAAACACTGCAACAACATGGAATCGTGGTACAGAGGACAAGCCCACAACTACTTACTACCTCTGACCCAACTACTGGGCATGACGCACTTCCACTGGGGAATCCCGCCTACCACTGCACCTTATCTGACTCCAATATATAAGCCCACTTCTTCCTGCCTGTGCTTCAGTTTAACAACGGCTATAATCATAACCATAATTTTTAAAGGGGTGGAGAGGTAAGCCAGCTGAAGACCTCGATCAGATGACCAAAAGCTCCAGCCGCGGGTCATCACATGACTAAGACCTACATCGTGAAACATTTGTCCTGTGCTCCTAGGCTGAGGGACTGATTACCTCATCTTTAACCTTCCGGTCTTCTGCTTCTGTACCTGTATTGTACTGACAAAGCCACTGGTTGGCGAAACGTCTACATAATAAAGACACCCAGTTGTTACACGTGTCTAATTCTTCAACTTTGATATGATTACCATGTGGTCTTTAATGGTGATATATATCATGTATTTATTACCACGTAGTCTTTACTGGTGATATATATCATGTATGTATTACCAAGTGGTCTTTACTTGTGATATATATCTTGCATGCATGTGATCTTTATTGGCGGCAATATCGTGTATGTGTTACTATATTCTCTGTCTATATATTTTATTAAATATATACTGCTTCTTTCAGTGCCGCATATACTTTATGCAGCTGCCGTATATGCTGTATTATATAAACATATGTGCATGTATGTGTGTATGCATGCATGTATGCATGCAAGTTCACCAACATTAAAGGCAATTGAATGGAAGAGTTTTCTTGACCTCTCTATCACATGATAATATATGTATGTAAATAGGATGTCCGGCTTTGATATAAAGCCTGTGTGTGTATTAATATACGGTTATAGTTAGTTACATATACATTACTCTATAGATCTGTGCTTCAGCGAAAACATTAGGCACCCAAACTTATCGTGTATTCAAAATATATTCCAGTTTCTACACGGGAAATACGCTACTTCATAACATGATGTGCGTTTTGATTTTCTGTTTTGCCCAGCTCTTCTAGGGTAGGGTAGGTGCCTGAGCCAGAGCTTCCTGCTCACAAGACTGTCATTCCCATTAGCCTCCTTGGGACGGAGATGGCAGACCAGAGAGGCCTAGCTTCTCCCTACGAGCCCCGTGAGGGCGGGGAATGTGGCTAGGCCTGGGGACAGTTGGTCTCAAAGATGAGGGGGTACTTGCCCCTCCTCCCATTGGAGACTTAGGTCTCAGACACTCCCTAGACCTGGAGCCAAGCCGGGCCACCACTTGGAAAAGGCCCGGGCCGGGAGAATACCGGCGAATCAACAAGAACCAAAAGCTTCGCTAAGTAGGGCATCGTATGACTCAGACCCATGACTGGTGAAATTTTCACATTTCTGCTGACTGCAATCGATCCTTTATATTTATTAAGTAATTTCTTGACAGTCACAGTAATGCTTATTATTTATGATTATTATTATTATTAAACAAACAAAAAATAAGAATGAAGGAGCACTGCAGGAGGCTTACTGGCCTATACTAAGCAGGTCCAGCTGATACCAACCCATATTCACTTATGTACCCGTCAAAACTATATTTAAAGCTAACAAATCATACCACGGGTGGGATCTGAACCCGCGGTCAGAGAGTCTCAAAACTCCAGACCGTCGCGTTATATTTAAAGCTACCCCAAGTTCTCACCCAGTGACACTACTAGGCAGTTTGTTTCACTCATCTATAACTCTGTTGCCAAACCAATACATCTCTACATCTATTCTAAATCTAAATTTGTCCAGGTTGAATCCAGTGCAGCGGGACCTGTTCAGCATCCTCTTTAGTCCTGTTTTATATTTGTACACTTCATTCATATTCCCCCTCCCTAATTCTACACCTTGCCAGACTGCAAATTCCGTGCCTTCAGCGTATCATCGAAGGAAAGGTTTCTGATGCTGGGTATCAACTTTGTCATCCTTATTAATGAATGAGACACTAGTGCAACATTTGGGTATCTATTGTGGAAACGCTTCGCCAGCCAGTGACTTCAGTCCAATACAGAGAAGAACGGTGGAAGATGAGTTGGAGGTAATAAGTTCCTCAGTCTGAAGACGATGTGTTGACTCCATCAATCTTGGACTGAACAAAGAGACTTACATACCGCAGACAGGTGAGATGAAGCAGTTGGAGGTGGCGTCACCGGTGGAAAAATCCACTAGAGAAAACAGTTCATGCCTATAGGTTAGGGAAGTGTTGAAAAATTAAATTCCCTGCATGAGTGGCTATCTCAAACTCCGCATCTTCCACCGTTCTTCTCTGTATTGGACTAATGAAGCGAATGACTAACGAAACTTTTCCACTATAAAGATACCCAAAATTGCAGTGTCTTATTTATAAGCTTGTCATTTTTCTAAACCATTTACGTATAAAATTTTCGTCATCCTTCTCTATATTTTCAAACGTATTTATGTCCATTCTCTAGTGTAAAAGTCCAGAACTGAGCAGCATAATCTAATGAGGTCTTACCAAAGATATAACCTTACGACTTCTATTTTCTATACTTCTTAATAAGAAGACAAGAATTCCATTACCCTTATAACGAATACTTTCGCGTACTGTCTTAAAATTTCTTCTAACTAGAACTCCTAATCATTTTCGTGTCCAGTTTGACTCAAATTTACATTATTTAGCATGTAAGTACCTTAGTTATTTTCTTTTTCTATGATTATTACTTGACATTTATCCGTATGGAATTGCATCTGTCACTTCTCCAACCACGTCTTCAACCTATCCAGGGCGTTCTCAGCTTTCTATTCTCTCAAATATTACAATATCTGATGGTCTCGTCGGTAAACTTACTTATATCACTAAAAAAAACATACCACGGGTGGGAATAGAACCCGCGATCAGAGAGTCTCAAAACTCAAGACCGTCGCGTTAGCCACTGGACCAGCTAGCCACAATAAGATTCGTCCAACTAGGTATATTTCTACACCCTAGGAAGGTTACCATAGGCACCACTGTGACCACAAATGCTAGTTGGAAGAATCTTATTTTGGCTAGCTGGTCCAGTGGCTAACGCGACGGTCTGGAGTTTTGAGATTCTCTGATCGCGGGTTCTATTCCCGCCCGTGGCATGGTTTGTTTGCAATCGTGTCATTACGATTTCGTGAGTCATGTTAACGGCTTTGAGGGGACTTGAGCTAGAGTTCGTCACGGCCACGCTAGCTGGATATTCGTCTGTAAAAACTTGCATTTGTGGTCACAGTGGTGCCTATGCTAACCTGCCTATGGTGTAGAAATATACCTAGTTGGACGAATCTTATTGTGGCTAGCTGGTCCAGTGACTAACGCGACGGTCTGGAGTTTTGAGACTCTCTGATCGCGGGTTCTATCCCCACCCGTGGTATGGTTTGTTTGCAATCGTGTCATTACGATTTCGTGAGTCTTATATCACTAATTATTCTTTCATATATGTCGTTTATGTAGACTGAACAACATGGGGTTCCAATACCGACACCCGTTCTGAATTCTCGCCATTGATGCACACACACACACACACACACACTTGTCTATCAGTCACCCACACCTATACCATGAGCCGCTACTTCATCAGTCTCCTGTGTGGAACTCTTATCAAAGGCCTGAAGTCCATATATACTACAATATCGCATTCTTCATCTTTACCTACCGCCTCAAATACCTTAGTGAAAAAAAAACAGTAAATTCGTATTGCAAGAATACCCATTTTTAAAACCGCGTTGAGATTCAATGATCAAATTATATCTTTCACGTTGACTTCAAATTACCTCTTCAATTATTGATACCAACAATAATTCCAGATGCAATTTGAAGCCATCAAATATTAGAATAATTTTATTAAACTATAATAATTATTGGTTAATTTTATTATAATTGATATCATAATTACTATAATTTTATTGTGAATCCTTATATTAACAGTAAACTTCAAACTCATTTTATACTTCCAATGTGAGCACAAACACCGGAGTATTGACGAGAAAATCGTTGGTAAGCACGGTGGCTGGCGCGCAAATAACCTAGTGACACACTGGGAATTTACAGTCTGGGCCACACCTCTACTGTTATTTCTTTCAGAATCTCTATGGAAAAGTTGTTTGCCAGTGCGCTTTACATAGAGGTGACTACATTTATTTGATAAAGTGATATTTCCTCCAGATGAGCTATGTAAGGTTTACGTGTCATCTTACATGTTCAAGAAGCAAAAAAGGCAACCCTACTAGAGTACAAAAACATTTAAGAGGCTTCCGTTGCATGCTCATATGACAAGAGGGCAGTACATGTACTTCCCTAGATGGTTGCTGTCTGCCAACTTAGCTGTAGGTATTATTATTTTACTCTAGGCAGCTACTGCGAATGGAATTCTGGTGAATATCACTTACCATCTTACATCCACACACCATATACTATCGTCACACAATTAAGACATTTCATGAAAGAATCTCTATTCACATGGGATAGGCTTTTACGCCCAAGTCAGAATTCCAAGAAACATTAACAATCATTCCTTAATGTTCTCTCAGGGGTTGCCATGGTTTTTCACAGCCTCGTCTCGTGGCCTATGACCCCAGATAAGCGGGACTCATAGTGACCTATATCACACTATCGACACACTATTAAAAAGATATTACATGACAGAATCTAATACAAAATAAATTGTCAAATTATATAAATAATTCAGATCAGTGAAGAGAGAGAGAAAAAAAGGTTAGCGCTAAACCTAACAAACGTATCCTATCTGAACTTGACAAAAGCAACGTTCCAACCTTGACAAAACCAATTACAATCCTTCTCGGCAAAAAGAAACACTGCACCTTGCTCTTGACAAAAAAAGTCTCATCTTACTCTAGAAAAAAAAAGTTACAAAAAAAAAACTATTCCCTCACGATGCAATAAAATGCATGTCAAACGAGGCTTGGAAAGACACAATCCTTATTACCAAATTTGAAAACATCACAGTGTATACACAAAGAAATGTGTATCATAGGATATATACACCAAGATATATACTTCAAGTATATAAATACTGAGATGTGTATATTAAGTATATATATCCTGAAGTGTGTACCTCAAATATATATATATATATATATATATATATATATATATATATATATATATATACATTATATATATATATTATATATATATATATATATATATATATATATATATATATATATATATGTGTGTGTGTGTGTGTGTGTGTGTGTGTGTGTGTGTGTGTGTGTGTGTAGGTAGGGTGGCCCAAAAAAGAAAAACTTTCACCATAATTCACTTCATCACTGTCTTGCCAGAGGTGCCCTTACACTACAGTTATAAAACTGCAGCATTAACACCCCTCCTTCAGAGTGCAGGCACTGTACTTCTCATCTCCAGGACTCAAGTCCAGCCTGCCGGTTTCCCTGAAACCGGCAGGCCAGACTTGAGTCCTGGAGATGGCGAAGGTACTGAGATCTGGCTGAGTGGCGAAAGTACTGAGTGTACAGGTTCGACTCCTGCTGTTGCCTGAAAGATAATGTAGTCATGTATACCCACTCTATAACCGTTACACTCTCACAGCCTAGAAATATTGGGGTCACACACGCTTACCTCAGTTTTCAAAGCTCGCCTAATGATGTCACTACTGGCAGTTAGTCGTGATGTAGTCTCTAGCACGAATAGGTGTAGAGGCAGATGACAGATCCATTTGTACCAATAAACCATACAGCAAGTGCAGCTGTGATATCATTTCCACACCTTCCACTCAACGAACCCAATTAGAGCCACACGATAAAAATGGTGGCAGTGGTGGGATCGTAAATTCGTTAAACCCACATAAAGTGGTTATGCTATATTATTATAATCACAAATAAGTGCTAAACCCATAGTGCTTATGCTACTGGTTTTCTACGTTTGTTTAACAACTGCGAAAGGCTCGTGACTCCCTAGTAAGTCAAGTGGCGCTGGTGGGAAAGACGGACTCTGCCCCGGGAGAAATAACAATGACCCACTGGAATTTTTTTTTTTTTTTTTTTTTTTTTTTTTTTTTCATCCAACAAGAAGGGAAACCCCGGACTTTGTATCACAGCATATTCGATACAGTCATATGGCATACCTTAGTAACACCATTTAGTATATGCTTTCTATAACATCTTTGAAGGCACTCTCACAATAACGAACAGTCATTCTCACACACACAAAAACTTTAAGATTCTACCCTTTCATTCACCTTGTATACACACAATGATGTAGTGCTCCAATACATTACGTACTTATACTATCCAAAATCTTCACAACATAAAGGGAACACATGTGTAAAAACACCACCCACACCACACTCACTACTCAGAAAAGCATAAATGTATCAGTGCAAATCCAGTCACACACTTTAAAAGCCATCCACACATCTCCGCTCAAGAAACTAGCCCGTCGCTACCCATTTACACTTAAATCCCGTAAATCCTTTAACTTAAAACTCCGGTATCCCTCAGTAAACACTGTCTCCCACCTTCCCCCATAAACATCCCTATTGCGACACTTAGTTCTATAAATGGTGGCCGCTAACACCTTTATTCTTTCATCCACACCCACCTCCCTCACACCCACCTCCCTCACACCCACCTCCCTCACACCCACCTCCCTCACACCCACCTCCCTCATAGCCCAAGACGTATAAATAAAATCAGTAACCACATACGCAACCGCATTCACCACCATCTGACTCATCCCACCTATATCTAAACTTAACACCCTTAACACCTGTAACCCTTCCCCACCCACTAACCTAACTACCCTACCTAACCATACCCTCACAGCTTCTAAATAATTACAAAAATACACCGCATGAAAAATAGTCTCGGAACATCCACACGCTTTGCACTCCCCTCCCTCCCTTAGTCTCCTATTAAATAACACAACACCAGACGGCAAGATCCCATGTAGAAACCTAAACATTACCTCCCTTACACCTGGTTTAATACGCAATTGCCGTAAACATTTCCAGATATTCCCCCACGCATACATGGGGTATGCCCCCTCAACTGCCGCCACCACAGACCCACCCCCCACCCTCTCAAGAATCCTCAATTTAAGGCGCTTCGGATCCCTCACCGTCATTAAAACCCTCAACATGGCCTCACCAATCATTAAATCCTTACCCCCCCACCATCGTTGCATATCCATACGCAGTTTTTCTAGCCCCCCTTTCCTCGCCCCCACCTCCCCCAAATACCCGCGTTTTAGATACACACTCATCATACGCTTTTCTAAATGTATAAGCCCCAGCCCCCCGTGGCTAACGGGAAGCGTCACCACCCCTCTACTTAGCCAGTCACAACCCGATCCCCATATAAATCGGAAAATCCCATGTTGCAACCGTTGCACCTCTCGCCGCCTCAGCGGGTATACTGCCACCACGTGCCATATCTTACTATACAACAGCACGTTCGTCACAATGACCCTCTGATGCAACGTTAGCTGCGCCGTCCTCAAACCACCCAATCTTTTCAATACCCCATCCACGGTGCGCATCGAATTTACCTCTTGTGCGACCCTATCATTCTTAGCGTACACTATCCCACAAATCAATAGCTGATCCACCACACTCCACCCGCGCCCTACAGTCCCATCTCTATTTACGTTATTGCCTAGGTCCATATACTTAGACTTTGCCACATTAATTTCCATCCCAGTAGCCTCTCCAAACACATCTACCACCTTTCCAACCTTGTGTAAATCCGTCTCATCCCTCACCAATACAGTTGTATCATCCACATAACCCACAATACCCGGCCAACCCTCTCGTTCATTACTAACCCCTCCACTTGCGATACTCCACCTAACTGCCCTATAAAAGGGATCCTGGAGGCACGCAAACAATATTTGCGATAGAGGGCAACCCTGTCGCAAACCCCTTCCCATCTGAATGTTAACACCTAGCCTTCCATTAACCTGTACTCTCATAGATGCTCCCTGATACAATGTTTTCGCCCAAGATATAATTTCCTTCCCGAATCCCTGCCAACGCATGAACCTCCATAACGCATCCCTCTCCACACTATCGTAAGCAGCTCGCCAATCCAATGCCAACACACCCCCACCCCCCAACTCCCCCCTCTTTTCTATAAAACTTCTAAGAACTCCATGCCCTTCATACATTGTCCTACCCGGTACCCCATATTGTCCTCTGTCAATTACGTTACCTATCACCTTTTTTATTCTATTCCCTAATATTCGTGCAAATAACTTATAATCGCCACACATAAGCGATATTGCTCGGTAATCCTCTACTGTAGTCTGTCCACCTTTCGGAACTAATACCACGACAGCAGTCCTTTGCTGCTCCCCCATTTCCCCATCATCCTTCATTACATTGAATAACCTAACTAAAAATCCTCTCAATACTTCCCAATTCCTAACGTAAAAATCATTAGGCAACCCATCTACACCTGGCGCCTTACCTAAACTTGCACCAGACAAAGCTTGCGAAATCTCACTTTCCGTGATCGGACCTTCTAATGTTACCCTATCCATACCATCAATCTCACATTGCACGAAACCTCCCATTTCCTTTAAAGCCTCATCTCGAATACCTCCGTTTTGTGCATATGACCTAAACCATGCATCTAGATAACCACTCATACCCTCTGTCGTTACTAATACCTGCCCCTCTCTATACCCTCCCATCCCCACATGAACAGTTAATCCCATCATCTCCGTCGCCACTCTTCTCTTACGCTGTTTCCTCAACACGCATGCCGAAGGCCTGTCACCCCATAACACCTCTTCCAGCCCACCCAAAACTCGCGCGCCATCAAATCTTTCATTTTGCAAATCCCTGATACGCTCCTTTAATCCCTCAATATCATCCACCGGATGACTAGCACTCCCACGCTCGTAGCAAGCTCTCAACTGTCCCTCAAGATAAGATTGGTACCCATACTTCAACCTGTTATATTCCCTCCCACTACGAATATAAAATTCCTTAATACGAGATTTCGCCACAGAGTCCCACCAACTAACCAATTCACTATTCCCAGGCGCCTCCGCCACCAACTCCTCCCACAATTGAACAAATGACTGTTGATACTCTTCTTGCTGCAACAACTTTACATTTAACTTCCAAAACCCCTTACACCTTCTCGGCAACCCCTCCCAACCTATATCCACCAAAACACCCCTGTGATCAGAAAATACTACGTCCATTACCCTCACACTATGTATTACAACTGTCCTGGGAACGTATAATCGATCGAGCCTAGCCGCATACCCACGTTTAATAAATGTGTGCTCCACCACCTCACCTCCCTCAACATCTGTCAATCCTATCCCGGATAACAATTCTCCCAATATCCTCAAACAATGCCCTGCCCCTCTCGGTTCAACATCCTTATTCCTTATCACACAGTTCCAGTCACCTCCTATCACAGCAACCCCCGGCAATCCACGCAAATAATATACCAGAACGTCCCTTACGAATTTATTCTTTATCCTCACATCTCCCTCTGCTGGGCCATACACACACACCAACGTCATCTGTACCTGACCCCATAACCCATCCATGCGAATCACCCTCCCCTCTCCCCCCTCACTATGCCTGACAACCAACGGGCTAGTTTCTTTCACCAAAATGGCCACACCTCCTTTCAATCTGACTGCATGCTCAACATACACATTATACCCATCCACCTTCAACTCATAACCCGGTCTATAATTGTGTTCCTGCAAGAACACAACGTCAACGTCATGACGCACCAAATATTCCTTAAACCACTCACACTTTCTCTGAGACCTCAAGCCATTGATGTTCAATGTCAGGCACTTAAAACCGACAAAGGGGGTTTCCCTCTTGACACTACCGACTTATCACCTGATCGTTTCATTGCACCCTTTTCCCTCCCCCCCCCCTTTCTGTCCACCCTTACCCAACCCCTGCCCCTGGGCGCCACTTGAACCTCTCCGCATGGCTTCCGCCCATGTTTTCTTCCCAGGTCTTTGTGCGGGCGTAAGCACGTCGTCGGAATCCGAAAGCACTGCTGCGCGCTTTCGCGTCGTACCCGCGACCTGCATCAAGTCATCCAGCTCAGTGCCATGATGAACCTCCACCTCCACAGTTCTCACCAACTGTGCATCCTTACGACACACTTCAGTCTGGGTTGGCGTCACCACGCCCTCCTCAACTGCAGACCCATGATCCAGGTCTGTACCAACATCCGGACAAGGACTCTCATTATCCAAAATGTTCTCAAACGTCGACACTATCGTAGTTTCCGCGTCACTACCATTCGCTTCCGCGATGACCTCATCAAGCACTTGTACAACGTCCAGGGAAGTGATGTCGTCCCCCTGCGTAGCCCCCGCCATCTCCTTTTCTTCGGCCCTCTCAACCTCCTCACTCCATGTCAAACTCTGCTGAGGCAGAGTCGAAAACAGTTGATCTTGATCCTCTCTCCTTTCCTCCACATCACGTCGTTGCTGCTGGTCCCTATCACCACGTCTTCTTTCACATTGCGCAGCCAGGTGATCATACGAGCCGCACAAACGGCAAGTGCTTCGCTGCCCAGCGTATGTTACAAAAACCTGAGTCCTGAAATCTTCCATCACCACGTACGATGGAATTGGATGTCTGAGCGTCATCTTGACAGAGAATGCACCCTCAGGTATCCCCATATACTGGCCAACTGACCACCTTCCTGCAGTGATCGTATGTATTGTGCCGTATTTACACATAATGAACCGGATGTCAGATGCATCCGCCTCGAACGGCACATTCCTGATCTTAACCCATGTGTAATAGCTGGACACATCATGCAGCCGCACCGTCACAGCATGGTTAACTGGTATGGCTACCTCTTGAAACTTATTCACAACTGCCTCATACACAGTCGCCGAACTAAATTTTACAAAAATCCTCTTCGTTCCGTTCAATGCAAGTCCACAAATCTCCTCTTTGGCTATTCCGTAGGTATCTCTGATGATTGCAGGCAAAAGCAACTCCATTGATGGCCCCGTTACAGCTCCACTGGTTAATACAATGCAGACTGTATTTACCCTGCGCCGGCGAGCCTGCGCCATGTTGGTGAAAATAATACTGCCACCAGACAACTCCAGGGGGCAGCAGCAGCACACGTCCTCTCCACTCAAGGGTTGAGAGACGAATGACTGGAATTGTAACAACTCGTCCCCTTACCCAGATAGGATACGCGTTGTGAGCAAGTGTAGTTGTGATATTTCCACTCCTACCACTCAACAAGCCCAATTAGAGCCAGCACTATTTATATACACTGAGGTGTGTATCTAAAGTGTTTATACAATGAGTTTACATTAATCTCTGCGATAAGTATTAAGTATTCTTGATGTTAGCGCTCAGGCAAACTGTAGCCTTAATGACCCTTGCGCAGCTGGCTGACTTTAAATCTAATAGACTTAACAATAGATGAAGTAGGTTTTTCGTTCCCTATTCTTCCAATATAGTATGTCAACAATCCACACTCTCGGCATAATTATAACATAATAATATTATAATGCAGGCTCTAAACGCACGTTCAAACTAGGAATGTGCTAAAATATTCATACTGATATCATTATCTGTGGGTATTGACTAATTTTGATGGAATCAGTAATGGCCTGAATATTGGTAAAATTTTGGTATCGTTCCATTCTTAGCATCACACCAGATTTCTGGTAGCAGGGCTCATGCGACGTAAGCCGTCGTCGTCGTTAAACATTATATAATACCTGTTGTATATCCTGAAACCTGCAACTGAACTCAAAATGAACCAAATACACATTTTTTTTTACCAAAAAAACAAAAAAGACAAAATTGGTACTACCTCGCTCTCTGGGAAATTATCCCTCTGAAATCACCATACCAGTATTTTAAACTTAAGTCTTGAAAACGTGTTGCCTTACCTCATCAAATGCTCGTCAGGGAATATTCTCTAAAAACTATGTTGCTTTATTTACAAAGAATTAGAAATGATTGGTTATTCAACGCTTTAAACATATTCGGGTTCTAACATTATAAAAGTACACAGTAATTATCAAGATGCTATTACTGTAACCAATTCACTATATTACATAAAACATCATAAAACAGATAAAAACTTCAAAATCTATTTCTCACATTCCTATTTCCGTTATCTGTATCTATAAGTCGTTCCGTATAATCGGCAGTGTCAGCAAATATAAACGAAAGGAAAATGTCCTCAACATTTATGCCGAAAAGAGAAGAAGCCTCTTCCTAAGCACAAGCTAAAACCACTCATATTGTACCATGTTAAAACGAACCACCACTGGCAAAACAAAAAGAGGGGGGGGGGGTCAAACCTATATACACGGATGGCTCCCTCCACCAACCCACTGGTGCTGGTGGTAGTGACTTCACTGTGGAACAACAGTGATGGCTTCTACCTGAGTGTGGTACCCGCATATATAACTGGTTTTCTATGCTGAAAAATGAGCTGTTTGCTGTACTCAAACTCAGGCGCGCACGTACATCCAATCTTGATAACGTCAATGACTTTCAGTGCTCTACCACCAGGATCTGAGCATGGCCGCATGCAGCCCTTTAGCTTTTTGTTTTTTTTTTCTTGTTTGTGGCCCTAAAGATGGATCAAACTTCAACGATCTGCAGACAGCACAGCAACACTAAATTCAAATCAGAGTCAATATATAAACCATACCCCCGGCCGGGATTGAACCCGCGGTCATAGAGTCTCAAAACTCCAGCCCGTCGCGTTAGCCACTAGACCAGCTAGCCACAATAAGATTCATCCAACTAGGTATATTTCTACACCATAGGAAGGTTAGCACAGGCACCTCTGTGACCACAAATGCAAGTTTTTACAGACGAATCTCCAGCTAGCGTGGCCGTCAGAGTCAATATATGACGACCACAACAATCTATAAACACGGCAATACAGTTGACACCGAGAAGAAGCGCATTTGCAGTTCGTTTTCGTCATATTGTGATCTCAAAAGTGCAATCAAATGTATGTAATTGCGTCAGAGAAAAAATCTGAGAGTAATGGTCAAAGAAGGTATCATATACAGAAAAGTATGTAAATTAGACACAAGTGCAGTACTACTGCATTTATTAGTCTATAATAAATACCTTAGTGCTGTGCTTATTTATTATGATTATCCAAGTGCGGGACCTGACTTCATTACCAATTCTCATCTCTGAGTGATAGCCATGTTTGGCCATTTGCTGCCAGCACTGAGACCAGAAATTGGCCCGGAATGAGCAAGCAACATAAAATGCACCTGTTTACCTAGCAGTTAAGATATCTGGGTATGAGTGTTTTATGTCCTCTGCCCATGTTCACCGTGGCAGTAAACAGTCTTTTCCAACAGCAGGAACAGCACGGCCAAGTCTAAGAGCAGCCTTAAGAATACTGCGTAGTAAAGATAGAATAAGAGATGCTGAGGTGTTCAGTGGTTTCACAAACAACCATTTCCCTCCCTCGCATACATTTCCTAACGAGCATTTAATAGAATGAAATTAGTTAGGTCAATGTGAAGGTCAAGACTCACTGATCATTTGCATCAAATTTTAAGATTGTGTCACTAAAGATATAAATATATATAGTTTAACACACGAAAGCAAAACGTTTAGACGTTTCCGCTTGAGCCTCGATAGGACAGGTGTCAAGTGTCCAAACTACTTTCACCTCAAAGTTTCATATAATAATAATAATAATAATAATAATAATAATTATTATTATTATTATTATTATTATTATTATTATTATTATTATTATTGTTGTTGTTGTTATTGTTATGGTGTAGCATTAGACTCGTACGTTATTCAACTCAAGTAGTGGCGAAAGCTCGATCCTCAGTCCGGTAAATACGGTTATCACACCCGCTGAGACATGGCATTTAAGTTCACACAGTTGCCATATTAAACTTCCAGGAATTCCCATCTCGAAGTGTGTCCATTCATGTATTCACTGTCAGCATCATTCTTAACGTGGGCTGACTCAGACGGTCGCGTCACCACACCTCCACCCAACACCGTGTAAACAAGACAATGTACGCACTATGACTTTATACTTATAAAGGCGTTTCGTCCACCTGGTTTCTCTAATTTAGGGATCGATGAAGTCCTCGGTGGACGAAACGTGCTCACCTATTAATGGCTGTAGGCGTCGTCTGCTTCTAGACTAGCCTCTCTTCTGGCCGCTACTGGGTTCACTCTCTTCTGGCTGCGTGAGCCCTACCATACCTATTCTTAAAACTTTGTAATGGACTGTTTTCATAAATAAAATGTCATAACCGGCACATTATATGTAGTGTCGTATTACCAATACCGTGTTCTCTCCCATATCGAGATAATAAGCAACGTAACTCTTTTCTTAGCCTCCACTTTCTTACCTTTGTATGACTTTAATTAACGGAGATGGACATTCTCCCGAACACTTCCCTCTGATTAGCTGTAAGCTTCTAAATGTTCCACGAAACGATGACTGTTGCAAAAACTCCAACCATTTCTGTCCAACTATTTCTGACTCGTGCATTAACTGATTACGGCTCTTAGGTTGCCTCCCACACGTATCTTGTCTTTGTGTATTTCTTACACATAGTGTGCAGAAAATTTCTCGGTTAAGTTTATGTTTAGATTAGGTAAGTAAGGTTCTCCTCAATACAAAAAAAAAAAAAATATTAGTATAACGGCGAAATAACATTAATACAAGATAAGAGTGAAAAAATTTTGCCGCGCGAAGAGAAAACGGGTACCCACACAGTGCAGATTACAAAATTGTCTGCTTTTCAATGTTTTCGGTTCCTTCATCTCTTTCCCCTTTGACTGTCTATACAACAGTGAAATGATGTCCATTATTCAGAGAACAAGCTTGCAGCAACCCATCACACAAGTCCCTGATAACCTCTGTCTCAGACTGAAAATGTAGCACCACTGAACCAGAGGTCACGTCTCTGATATAACCTACTAGAGATCACATCCCTAATAACCTCTGTATCAGACTAGCGAATGCAGCACTAGTGAACCAGAGGTCACGTCCCTAATAACTTGTTTCAGACTACTGGGTATAGCACTAGTGAACCAGAGGTCACTTCCCTAATAACCTGTTTCAGACTACTGAGTATAGCACTAGTGAACCAGAGGTCACTTCCCTAATAACCTGCCTCAGACTACTAGAGGTCACGTCCCTAATAACTGAGTGCAGCACAAGTGAACCAGAGGTCATGTCCCTAATTACCTGTCTCAGAGTGCTGAATGTACACTAGAGAAGCAGAGGCCATCTCAGTGGTGACCTCTGCGTCTGGAAATATAAACACATATGCAGTATAATGTGATCCTTTATTGACAACGTTTCACCCACACAGTGGGCTTTTTCAAGTCACACACAGATCTGTGTGTGACTTGAAAAAGCCCACTGTGTGGGTGAAACGTTGTCAATAAAGGATCACATTATACTGCATATGTGTTTATATTTCCACTGTGTCGGTATTTGATACCATTTATTTCCACCTCCCACCTCCCCTCCCACAAACAAGGCAACCTATTCTCCATCACCAAAATTAAACGTTCATATCTCAATGCTTTTTAGTTTTCTTCATCCACTTCTTTCTGTGTAGAGCTTTACCAAGTGTTACTTTGTGCACAGCAGTGGAGCACCCAGGATTTCCGTCGGGGAATGGAGGAAAGCTAAGCCAGGATTTCAATCTGGCAGGAGGGTTAAGCCAAGATTTCAGTCTTGGTGGGTGATAAAAAATAGTTTTAAAAGTATTATTTTAAGTAAGCACTAAAGCTACTCTAGCGGATCTTTTTTGCAGGGGGAGGGGATGCAGTCGAAAAAAAAAAATATATATCCAAAATTGAATAGCGCGTATTATGAAGGCCTTTTCACGCGCTATTCATTCCTAATGTACCCTTTCAAAGGCATTTACCAAAGTCGCACTATATACAGGAGCTATATAAGAGAGATGACTGTGAAATGTTGTAAATTATCGAGCTGTCGAGGTCACTCGTCAATATAGTGAAAATTAGCCAGTAACTGAAAACTTACTACATTCATGGGGCACGCTAAACTTGTAGGGGTCATACAGCGCCTGGAGGAAATGAATGACATTCATGTTCAATCCAAGGAATGGAAGCACCAGTCTAATTCCCAGCATCAAGGAGCCGCCCCTCAGGGGCAGTAAGTGATATAAAATATAGTATCAGGGATATACTTGAGCCCCTTTAGCTCTCCCCCTTGACTGCGCCATTAGCCCCCCCCCCCACCGAGGCTGGATCATAAACCCCTTCCACTTGTGACTACGCCATTAGCCCTTCCCGTACATCCGCCATTAGCCCTTCCCATGTGGATGCGCCATGAGACCTTCACTCTCTCTCTCTCTCTCTCTCTCTCTCTCTCTCTCTCTCTATATATATATATATATATATATATATATATATATATATATATATATATATATATATATATATATATATATATATATATATATATATGTCGTGTCGAATAGGTAAAACTGGTCAATTAGCAAGAACTCATGTAAAATTAAGTCCTTTCTAAAATTTTCTCTTATACATTTAAAGATATATTTTTTCATTAATGTTAATACAAAAATTAATTATTTTGTACCAAAAGCAACCTTAGGAAACTTACCTAATCTTATTATAACAAGCGCAATTTAATTTAGCTTAATCCAACTAAATATATTTTACACAAGTTTACAAATATTTAATATAATACACAAACAATGAAATATTTTTTGTTAGATTCAGAATGATTTTTGCGAATCATTACATACACAAATTTTCGCTTGCCTATTCGGCAAGAAATGCGTTGCTATTTAAGCCAAGATCATAAGTTTTACTTATTCGGCACGACACACACACACCACACACACACACACACACACACACACACACACACACACACAAAAACACACACACACACACACACACACACACACACATATATATATATATATACATACATATATATACAGTGGTCCCTCGTTGTTCGTAATTAATCCGTTCCTGGAGCCGTTACTATAAACGAAATTTACGATTTACGAATCAATTTTCCCCATATGAAATAATGTAAATACAATTAATCCGTTCCTGACACCCAGAAGTATTAAAACAAAAAAATTTTTAACATGAAATATGCATGTAGTACATAAACAATACAATGGGAAATGATGAATGAAACATTAACAGCATAACACTTACCTTTATTGGAGATTCTTCTTAGTGTATGGGAGACTGGAGGAGGAGAGAGAGTGGATTGTTTATAGTTTGGAAGGGGAATCTCCTTCCATCAACACCTCAGGTACCATTTGCTTTTCTGGGGTTGCTTCTCTTCTCTGTTTCTTAATGCCACTAGGACCACCTTGAGAGTCACTGGAGTCCTGTCTCACAAAATAACTGTGGAGAGAGCTCTGTTTCTGGCGTCTCTTTAACACTTCCCTAAAATGGCCCAAGACTGTCACTGTACATGTTGCCAACCTGGCTTGCAACAACCTTGTTAGGGTGATGTTTCTCCATAAAGCTTTCCATCTTACCCCACATAGTAAAAATCTCTTTAATTTCTGAAGGCACCTTCTTCCATCTCTCTTCCTCCTCCTCTGCAGCAAGATTCTGAGCTGCGATGTGTTGCTCTTCCTGCTGAAGCTCTTGCAGCTCCTCAGTGGTGAGCTCTTCATTGTGGTCTTCCACCAATTCTTCCACATCCTCCAAACTCACATCCAACCCCATGGAACTCCCCAGTGCCACAATTGATTTTACAACAGACATAGGCTCATTAGGGTCAGTCCCAAATTCTTCAAAATCCCTCTTGTCGACACAATCTGGCCACAATTTTCTCCAGGCAGAGTTCAAAGTCCTGGTAGTCACTCCCTCCCAAGCCATACCTATAAGGGTTATGCAGTGGAGGATGCTGAAGTGTTCTCTCCAAAATTCCCTTAGGGTCAAGTGAGTGTCTGTGGTCACAGTCAAGCACCTGTGAAACATTGCTTTTGTGTAGAGTTTTTTAAAGTTTGCAATAACCTGCTGGTCCATGGGTTGGAGGAGAGGAGTGGTATTCGGGGGCAAGAACTTTACTGTGATGAACCCAAACTCCTCGAAAATTAGGTCATCCAAGTTTGGAGGATGAGCAGGTGCATTGTCCATTACTAGCAGGCACTTGAGATCCAATGTCTTTTCCAGGAGATACTCCTTCGCACTAGGGCCGAACACTTCATTGAACCACTCGACGAAAATTTCCCTCGTGACCAATGCCTTACTATTAGATTTCCAAAACACACACAATTTACTCTTCATAACATTGTTTTTCCTGAACACTCTGGGATTTTCAGAATGGTACACTAGTAATGGCTTCACTTTGAAATCCCCACTAGCATTAGCACAGAACATTAGCGTCAGCCTGTCTTTCATAGGCTTGTGTCCTGGCATTGCCTTTTCCTCTTGTGTAATGAAGGTCCTCTTTGGCATTTTCTTCCAAAAGAGGCCTGTTTCGTCACAATTGAACACTTGTTCAGGTTTCAGTCCTTCAGCCTCTATGTACTCCTGGAATTCATGCACATATTTTTCAGCCGCCTTGTGGTCCGAACTGGCAGCCTCACCATGCCTTACCACACTGTGTATGCCAGTACGGTTCTTAAATCTCTCAAACCAGCCTTTGCTGGCATTAAATTCACTCACTTCACCACTATTTGCAGGCAATTTCTTTACCAAATCTTCATGCAACTGCCTAGCCTTTTCACAAATAAACGAAGTCATAAGAGTATCTCCTGCTAATTGTTTCTCATTTATCCACACCAATAATAACTTCTCAACCTCTTCCAGTACTGGTGATCTCATTTTTGTCAGCATAGTTACTCCCTTTGCAACAACAGCATCCTTTATTTCATTTTTCTTGGCCACTATGGAACATAAGGTTGTGTAGGGTTTCTTATACATCCTGGACAGTTCGGCCACACTTGTACCACTTTCATATTGTTCAATGATGGTTTTCTTAAATTCAATCGTATTTCTCACCTTCTTTACCACAGGCTTGGCACTAGGAGCTTTCTTTGGAGCCATGGTAGCTTATTTAGTACTTGCAAGCACTAAAATAAATGGAATATTATGAAATATTTCGCTGGAGCACGTGAGGGGACCTCGCTCACTGGTAAACAATGCCAGACTGGCTACCGCCCTGGCTCACGCCCTGGGTACGCGTCCCGGACGAACTACAACTCGCGAGTCAACCTATGAAAAGCGAGTCCATGTTTATACGAAAATACCTCTATGATTGGCGAATTTTACGATTGCCGGGAACTGCGAAAAGCAGGGGACCACTGTATATATAATATAATATATACATATATATAATATAATATATACATATATATAATATAATATATATATTTATATATATAATATAATATATATATAATATATTACATATATATACATATATATATATATATATTTATATACATATATATACATATATATATATATATATATATATATATATTATATATATATATATATATATATATATATATATATATATATATATATATATATATATATATATATATATATATATATATATATATATATATATATATATATATATATATATATATATATATATATATATATATATATATATATATATATATATATATATATATATATATGTGTGTGTGTGTGTGTGTGTGTGTGTGTGTGTGTGTGTGTGTGTGTGTGTGTGTGTGTGTGTGTGTGTGTGTGTGTGTGTGTGTGTGTCGTGCCGAATATGTAAAACTGGTCATTTAGCAAGAACTCAATTAAAATTAAGTCCTTTCTGAAATTTTCTCTTATACGTTTAAAGATATATTTTTTTCATTAATGTTAATGTAAAAATTTTTAATTTTGCACCAAAAGAATCTTAGAAAACTTACCTAACCTTATTATAACAAGAGCAATTTATTTTAGCCTAACCCAACTAAATATATCTTAAATACGTTTACAGTAATTTAATACTAAACAATCACAGTGAAATATATTTTTTTCGTTAGGTTCAGAATGATTTTGGCGAAATTATTGCATACACAAATTTTCGCTTGTCCTATATGGCAAGATGACCGTTGCTATTTAAGCCAAGATCGCAAGTTCTGCCTATTTGGCACGACATACATATACATTTATATATATATATATTATATATATATATATATATATATATATATATATATATATATATATATATATATATATATATATATATATATGTATGTATATGTATGTATGTCGTGCCAAATAGGCAGAACTTGCGATCTTGGCTTAAATAGCAACGGTCATCTTGCCATATAGGACAAGCGAAAATTTGTGTATGCAATAATTTCGCCAAAATCATTCTGAAGCTAACAAAAAAATATATATTTCACTGTGTTTGTTTAGTATTAAATTATTGTAAACAAATCTAAAATATATTTAGTTGGGTTAGGCTAAAATAAATTGCGCTTGTTATAATAAGGTTAGGTAAGTTTTCTAAGATTCTTTTGGTGCAAAATTAATTTTTTTACATTAACATTAATGAAAAAAATATACCTTTAAATGTATAAGAGAAAGTTTTAGAAAGGACTTAATTTTAAACGAGTTCTTGCTAATTGACCAGTTTTACCTATTAGGCATGACATACATACATACATACATACATATATATATGTCGTGCCGAATAGGCAGAACTTGCGATCTTGGCTTAAATAGCAACGCTCATCTTGCCATATAGGACAAGTGAAAATTTGTGTATGGAATAATTTTGCCAAAATCATTCTGAACCTAACGAAAAAAATGCATTTCACTGTGTTTGCCTAGTATTAAATTATTGTAAACAAATCTAAAATATATATAGTTGGGTTAGGCTAAAATAAATTGTTCTTGTTGTAATAAGGTTAGGTAAGTTTTCTAAGATTCTTTTGGTGCAAAATTAAAAATTTTTACATTAACATTAATGAAAAAAATATATCTTTAAACGTATAAGAGAAAATTTTAAAAACGACTTAATTTTAAATGAGTTCTTGCTAATTGACCAGTTTTACATATTCGGCACGACATATACATATATATATATATATACATATATATATATATATACATATATATATATATACATATATATATATATACATATATATATATATATATATATGGGGTCCACTTCTGGTGTAAATTGTGGGACCCATAGCCTCGGCTAAGTGGATAAAAAGGCTTTAAGGAAGAATATTTGGATTTTTTCCTGAAGCCGTTTGAATATTCCACGTCCCCTACCACCCCATCTTTTCATTCCTTTTTACCAATGGGTATATTTTATTATATAATATGGTACAAAAGATTTAAGAGATACACTGATATAAAGATGGCATACACAGTACATGAGATGTGAGAAATACATGTCTAGTACATACTGTTGCGTGTTTGCCATTGATTATAATGCAAATATCTTATCCAGTTCTTCAGAGCTGGGGCGCGTGACCAAAATACAGCAGGCATTACCCCTCTGAATAGCCGCAGAGTCGCTGGAACAGAAAACTAGCTGCCCTGAGATCCCTAGTTACCCTGATGAGTCTTTTGCCTAGCTCCTTAAGGAACTTAGATGCACTCTTTCCCCATGAACCAAGGGTCTCTGAGCCTATGGGAACAAACATATAATGATGGCCAAGTTCTCCATATTTTCTAGACTTTGGGGACTCCCTGAAGCTGGCGGTTGTCCCTCCCTCCTCCATGGTGTATTGGAGATAGATATCAGCCAAGGTAGATGCACATGTGTAGTCCCACACCACCTGCTTACCGTCTGTCCAGGCTTGAAGTGAGATACCATCTGGACGCTTCTGACTGCCATCAGATCTGCATAGTTGGGGTGGCTCCCTTACTGCTGGGCATCCGGCTGTTGTGAGGCTCCTCTTGATGATGTTATTAACCTCCTCGTGTCTTGCAATCTCTGCCTTGGAGTTACGGCACACAAGACCATGGTACCCGAATCGGTTTGCTGCTTCACTGCCATAAATACACCTGTGTTCGGCGAGAATAGGGGCGGCAAGTCAAAGGACAACACCAATGCGGATGGTCTGTATAAGGGAAAGCTACAAATCCATAGGGGGCACACCACTGCCTAGATGAAGAGTCCTTCACTGGCATGAGGGCACCTTCCATGAATGAGGCGGCAAGCTACAAAGACGTCAGCCACTCTTATCACCTCCGGTTAAAGATTACGGCTGTGTATGCTTAATAAGATTCTTTTATGCCACTTACATTATCGTTATTATATTCTTGGTGAAGCGCTGGAGTGGCAGGGGTCCATGCAGGGCCTGGGTAAGGGAACATAAGAATGGAGGAGCACTGAAGCAGGCCTACTGCCCCTCACCAGGCAAATCCTTCTCAAACCAAAGCCAGCATCTTCAATGCTTCAAAAATATTTGCATTACCTGGCAGCCGAGTAGTATGTGTTAAATGTCGTGTTGGAACTAACATCCGCCTCCTATATCATTTTAGTAGTATAAACAGTGTATCAAGCTTATGCATTCTACAAAGTCTTCTATCTTTTTTATCTAAAGGCCTTTTTAAAAAGACATTTGGGTACATATGCGTTCAGGCTCATCAGATTTATTACGCCAACACCTCTTTCCGAAGATAAGTTGCAAAAGTCACTACCATGGCGGCTTATCTCCGGTCTGGTGCCAGCCTGAATGGCTTTCTCGTTTCAGCAGAGCCTTTAGTACCTTAGAGATGTCCGGAACAGTGTATATAAAACACAAGAGGATCACAAAAAAAAAAAACACGTGAAGGCCCTGGGAATAACAATGTCAGCTGACCTTTTTTTTTTCAAAGAACACAATGAGGCAAAAATCACGACGGCTATGGAAATAATGGGGTGGATAACAAGAACTTTCAAATCAATGGTAATACTATTCAACTCGACGCATACAGGGCAGGAGATATATCAGAGATGGGACAAATGAAGGGCGCATTTACGGCCCGCAAAGAACCAATAAAGCATCTCAATAACTGGGATTGCCTGAAAGTCTTATAAATATATATGATCACTGGAGGAGACAGATAAGTAATAATATATACACGGTAATTTTTTTCATTTTGGGCCACCCTGCTTTGGTGGGATACGGCTGATGCGTTGAAAGAAGATATACATGGTAAGTACTTGAGGGCCTAGTCCCGAGTCTGCACAGTAAAATAACATCATGGAGAAAGATATATAAGAAAATGTAGAATAAGCCCAGTGAAAAGCAGGGGCGGCGTGGGCATAATAAGAGACCATTGTATCAACATTCGTGGTCCCAGACTTTTTAACAACTTACCAGAAGATATCAG
The DNA here is from genome assembly GCF_038502225.1 of Cherax quadricarinatus. Taxonomy (NCBI): domain Eukaryota; kingdom Metazoa; phylum Arthropoda; class Malacostraca; order Decapoda; family Parastacidae; genus Cherax; species Cherax quadricarinatus. The sequence continues at coordinate 12,314,839 of NC_091349.1, forward strand.
AAACAATGCTGGAACAAATACAGAAGGCGTCAAGAGGGAACTCGATAAGCATTTCTTCCAAGTGCTAGATCAACCAGGCTATGATATATAAGTGGAGCAGCAGGGTGCTAGCAACATCTTGGTTGACCAGACAAGTCTGGCACAGGACCAGGCTGCGGGAGTAGGGAAAACTCTCGTAACAAACCAAAGCCATATCAAAGATATAAAGGTCAATACTGTCCAAGTAATACACATGGCTCCAACTCGCGGACCCCTCAAGGAAGGTTCCTTGATGTTGGTGAGGGGCTCTTGATTTAGGGAACTGGATCTGTGCTCCAGTTCCCCGAATTAAGCCTGAATGCCTTCCACATCCCCCCCCCAGGCGCTGTATAATCTTCCGGGTTTAGCGCTTCCCCCTTGATTATAATAATAATAATAATCCAACTCGCGGACAGCGAGAAGACAGTTTCTGACAACAAAACGGGCAACAAACAGCTACTATACCCTGGCTGCACTTTTAAAGAACATCATTTCATCGAGATCATTCATTCCTAGAATAAATCGACTCTGGAACATGTTCGTAAAGCATAATAACTTTGATAAATAAAGTCAAGTGACTGAATGTTCTAAAACTGGATCCAATTCCATCCTGTTTCTTATTTCTTCAAAGTAAATTTTAATATAGTTAATGTTAGGAAAACCTGTCAAAGCTGAGGTATGTAACATCTAGCCAATAAATAGATGTAGGAACTCTTAAACTAACCCTGTGAAACCTGTTTATATAGAGAGAGCATGGAGGAGATATTTAGGAGTGGACGTGTCAGCAGATGGGTCTATGAAAGATGAGGTGAATCATAGAATTGATGAGGGGAAAAAGGTGAGTGGTGCACTGAGGAGTCTGTAGAGACAAAGATTTTTGTCCATGGAAGAAAAGAGGGGAATGTATGAGAATAGTTATACCAACGCTCTTATATGGGTGTGAAACATGGGTGGTGAATGTTACAACAAGGAGAAGGCTGGAGGCAGTGGAGATGTTATGTCTGAGAGCAATGTGTGTTGTGAATATAATACCGAGAATTCGTAGTTTGGAAATTAGGAGGTGGGGGATTACCAAAACTATTATCCAGAGGGCTAAGGAGGGTTTATTGAGATGGTTTGGACATGTAGAGAGGATGAAACAAAATAGAATGACTTCGAGCGTATAAACCTGTTGTGGAGGGGAAGGCGGGGTAGGGGTCGGCCCAGGAAAGGTTGGAGGGAGGGTGTAAAGGAGGTTTTGTGTGCGAGGGGCTTGGACTTACAACATGCAACAACAACCTATCTAACATGCGTGAGCATGTTAGATAGGTGCGAATGGAGACAAATGTTTTTTTAGGACTTGACGTGTTGGAGTGTGAGCAAGTTAACACTTATGAGGGGTTCAGGGAAATTGGCAGGCCGGACTTGAGTCCTGGAGATGGGAAGTACAGTGCCTGCAGTCTGAAGGAGGGGTGTTAATGCTGCACTTTTATAACCGTAGTGTAAGCATGACTCTGGCAAGACAGTGATGGAGTAAATGATGATGAGAGTTCTTCCTTTTCGGGCCACCCTGCCTTGGTGGGAGACGGCCGATGTGTTAACAAAAATATTATATATATATATATATATATATATATATATATATATATATATATATATATATATATATATATATTATCGTGCCAAATAGATAAAACTTGCGAATATGGCTTAAATAATAACGCTCTTCTTGCCGAATATGGCAAGCGAAAATTTTTGTAAGCAGTAATTTTAATTTCGAAAAAATCATTCTGAACCTAACGAAAAAAATATATTTCATTGTGTTTGTTTATTATTAAATTACTGTAAACTTGTCTAAAATATATTTAGATGGATTAGGCTAAATTAAATTGTGCTTGTTATAATGTTAGGTTAGTTTTCTAAGGTTCTTTTCGCACAAAATTACTAATTTTTACATTAATATAAATGAAAAATATGTATACCTGGAGAGGCATTCGGGGGGTCAACGCCCCCGCGGCCCGGTCTGTGACCAGGCCTCAACGTATATGAGAAAATTTTGAAAGGACTTAATTTTAAATGAATTCTTGCTAATTGATAAATTTTACCTATTCGGCACGACAGTGACTCAGCAGTAATACAGGACCCTAGCTACACCAGTGCCATCACTGAATCAGAGAGACTTGCTGCTCCAGCACTAAAACCTAGTGCAGTGCTGGCCTACAATCAAGTTGGGATGGCCCCATCGCTGAAAAAGTGCTTGCCAACATGCTTAGGGCTGTAACATCAGACAGGGAGACTGCACGTCTCCAAGCTATGAGTGCACATCACTCCGGGGACTTCCTCCAGACAGTTCCCATTTTGACAATGGGAACACACCTCGACCCTAAGACTCTCCGTACTGCAGTGGCTCTGCGCCTAGCTGCCCCAATTCACACAGAATATACGTGTATTTGCGGCACTGCGCAAGCCGACCAATACGGTCTACATGGTCTTAACTGTTCCAAAACCAAGGGCTGGCACACAGACACAATGAAGTCAACGACATCATAAAGAAAACCCTTGCTACAGCTGGATGCCCAGCCGAATGAGAGCCCCTGTCACTAGCGGCCAACAATACCCACAACCCAGCAAACCGCCCAGACGGGATCACCATCTATCCTTGGAAGAATGGCAAGCTCTTTGCATGGGACTACACATGTGTGTCGACATTGGTTGACACCTACATCCATCACAGTGTCGGGCGACAGGGAGGAGTACAAGATCAGCAAGTATTGGGACATAAGCCAACAGTATCAATTTGTCCCAGTGGGATCAGAGACCTTGGGATCATGGGAAAAAAATGCTACACGTTTCATTAAAGAACTGGGTTCCAGACTCATCGACACCATCAAGGACCCAAAGGCAGCCACTTTCATGTTTCAGCGCCTTAGCATGGCCATCCAGAGGGGAAATGCTTCCTGCATACTTGGCTTGCGTCCGGTTTCGGAGGAGTTGGAGGAGATTCATAATCTTTGATATTTTGTACCAATGTATTCATGTTTGTGTTTTCTGTCAATGTATTCTGTTTATCAATAAAATCCTCTCTCTCTCTCTCTCTCTCTCTCTCTCTCTCTCTCTCTATATATATATATATATATATATATATATATATATATATATATATATATATATATATATATATATATATATATATATATATATATATATATATATATTGGCATTTGTGTGGCCGAGTAGACTAGAACGCTGCCTGGGAATTTTGACCGTCCCCAGTAGTAGTTTCGAATCCTGCTGACTGCGATCTTTTTTTTGTATATACCAGCTTGTTTCTGCGTGGTGATTATATATATATATATATATATATATATATATATATATATATATATATATATATATATATATAATGTCGTACCGAATAGGCCGTTACTCACTAGAAGACAAGACACCCCAAAGATAATGCTTACACCACCAAGAGAACGACACATAACAGGGATCACTATACAAATGGGTGGTGGTGGTTATAGTCCCTGAGGATATTATTATGTTCACACAAAATGATATATCTGTGTGGGCCATTTCACAGCGAATGACAAAGGTAAACTTAACTTCAAGGTGTTGAAATGTGGAGGGTACGCACATGGCTCAAGTGTAGAAAACAGTTGGTACAGTGAATCAGTTGGTTAAAAAAAAAGTCATAAGAGTGACTTAACATTCAAAGTGTAGAAAGGCCAGGAATCCAATTGAAGTTTGATTAAAAATCATTTGCTCCTCACTAACTCTGCCAGACGACACTGCCACTGATGTCGTAAGTGCAGTTACTAGTGAAAAATGTAAGGAAAATGACAAGCCTTTACAGGAGATTGGAATGCTCCTAACTTTGGAACATAGAGAGTCGTCTGCAGGTTTACCTTCCTGAACCAGATGGCCCGAGTCTCAGGAGCCAAGACACTGTGACTGTATAAAATGCCACACAGCCAATATAACTATAAACAAGATATGAGGTGATGAATCAAAAGATATATGTGGGTTGTAATGCACTTTGGGAATCTAAGGTTACAGCAAATGAGACATATAACAATGAAGTTAATAACGGCAGTGAAGAGTGCATATAAATATGCCGTGAAAATGAGTGCCAACTCGCGCAGCCGTCCCTGGATTACTCGATCAAGTAGAAGTGTTATTTATCCCACTCAGTCTCAAGATTTCCAACCATCAGTGTGTACAGCCAGAGTACCAGTGTCAGTGACAATTATACTCACAATTTTGAAGAGCAACATATTTCATATAAATGGTATACACTATGGACAAGCAACACGTAGCAACATCTGCTACGTGTAAGTGGTGCCGGGATTCATCGCCTCCCCCCTTCCCCAACAGCCCAATTTCTGACTAGGATTCCAAAATTAGAAACATAATACTGCAAGAATCAAGAACTATTAAGCAGTTTATAAAGACATAAGTAACGTTTAAGAAGCCAAACTACCACTAAACTGGGGGTCAATACACGCACCAGTCAAGATTAGGTTATACAATAATTCCCAGACATTTTCCAACTTCCCCAACTGCGGCAAGAGTCACTCCTCCAAGTGCATCTTTCTAGGAACACAAATATTATACTCCAGACTGCCATTTATGTCATCATGAAAAGTCATTTGTCGTTTTTTTATCTAGGGAGATTCATATTCAGACCCATCTTCAATTCTACCAGTTTTTGCGCCACAATCTCTTGCAACACATAATTATTCAGGCCCAGACTGCACCCTGAGCAAACGCCAAGAATTTGCATTTACAACTTATTAACACTGAATCATTCTAGAGAATTCTATGTTCTTATATTCTGCACATTGGACACGATCTCGTAAGTTCAAGCTTTCAGTCACGTATAGTGAATTATTTCTTTACTCTTCACCCTAACCTTAACATTACTGCTTATATGCCATTTTGCAACCTATCCTCTAGTAAGCATGTTTAAAGAGCAACTTGCAATGTGAACAAACAAGGTGATGGTGTATTCAGGCTTAGGCTAGGTTACAAGTACTTCTGCTGGCAGTTTGGCAGACGCACAAATGATAATCAAACTGAATGCAAAGTATGTGGTCAGCCTTATGATATGTCAGGGTATCTTATAGTTGAAAATAAGATACTAAACATATTAAGCAAATATCCTAAATTTGCTTGCAACAGATAAGACAATTCTAGATATAAATCAAACCCTTTTGGGGCCTAGTTCCTAGGCCTTTTGTATAGCCATTTGCTCTTGTGCTACCGTCCACAGAATGAATATGGAGTACATGGTAAAATCTAAATCTAATCCTCTTGCGAGTGCAAGAATCCAATATGAAACTAACAGTTTCCTACAGTACTTACATAAAACAATAATACGAGAATACTGTAACTACTACACTCCTATAATCTATCGAAATTTTAAATTTTATGCAAGGGGTAAGTGAGTTTAATGGACAGTGGCACTCATCCTGAGTGAACGTATAGTACCACCATAAAGGCAGTACACATCAGCCGAAATAGTCAGTACATCACTGGTGATATCAACTCCATCTTAGGCTGTTGCCACATTCAGGAATAACTATCTTTACATGCTATCATTAATGTATCCAACTGCAAAAAAATCCAACATATATTTTGTTAAATGTTATGAGCTTTAGTGACAATATGCTTGGATGATACAAATTTCACTCGTGTAATCTATTACAATCAAAAGTGTAATGCTGGAGCTTTTTTTCATATCTCCTCACATACTTCTTTCTTGCAGTTACTATATTGTTAACACTACTACATGAAGGTAGCCTACTTTTTTTGGCAGTAGCTACACTATTCTGCTACACGAAGGTAACTTTTATTCTTTCTGGTAGTGACTGAAATGTTCTGCTACAAGAAGGTAGCTTAATCTTTCTCTCCGGCAGTTGCTACACTGTTCTGCTATACGAAGGTAATTTTTCTTCTCTGGGATTTATTGCATTGTTCTGCTACATAAAAGTAGCCTAAACGATCCTGACCACCACCGTCTATCTTTTCACAAGTACGCACTTGTATATAGTACAACCCTATCATACTGCATAAATTCACTATTTTTTAATCTCTCTTCTCAAAGTCATCTTCTAATGTTTTCAGTAATTTCCGTACAACATTTTCTCCAAACTTGTAATCTACAACATTTGTTACATCTGTGCTTGAATTCCTGCCATTTTATCAGATCTTTCACTTCCTGCATTGTTGACATGAAAAGATATCCATACAATTATACTAATCATGATATTCGCACAATTATAATTATAATAATCATGAACGGTGCTAAACCTGGAAAGGTTATACAGCACTGCACAGCAGAGGAAAGAGGTGGAAGCGAGCAAACATGTAAACTTGACTAATGAAACAGCTATGTGGGCCAACAGGTTGCTAACAGCAACAGCCTGGTTTAACAAGCATTCAACAAGGAAGCCTGGCCAAAGGCCGGGCTGGTAGAATACAAAAGCCCTGGAAATCAGTCACATGTATTCCAGTTGTCTTCTGCCGCCTCGAGCCTTGATTGAGCAATGATGTGATAATAGGTTGGAACTGTTTGACACTGTATAGATGAATTAATTACTATTTTATTTATTATTACTGCTAATCATGGAATTATAATTTTTCACTGAACTAAGTGTTTTTCTTTCTTTTATACAGAATTGAGTAAGTTCTCATATTTCAAGAGCATTTATTGAAACACTTGAAAACTACTTTTGAATGATTGTCAAACGACTATTACAATAAAGGTTTTATTAAATTAGATGTGCAAATCACGTAGGAACAAGCAACAGGTAGTGGCTAGGTGTGAGTGTGAGAGGCCAGCAGCTGGCACTTTATCAAATATACGTGAACCTGATCAGCTGCACCAGCCAGGCTGGCGCCAGGGTGTTTGTCGTAGAAGGCAGAAAGGTCAAAGAAGCACTTAGAGTTGAATGGTCAGGAGGCACATGTATAAACCGTGGAGTCTGTCAACAGAGACCGCCAGGAGAGACGCTAGTGACCAGAGAACAGTTACATGCCAGGATTATGTACTCATCAAGACTGAGATACTGCAGCCAGCTACACTGACACATTATAGTGAGGTAGTGTTGTGATGGATATTTGGCTACGAAGATTAAGAGCATATACCGAGAATAATCATGTTATTGTAAAGTGATATTGCCTACAACACAGGATTATCAATGTGAACTGTGCTAATTTTACCAATAACTTTGTGGTGTCATCAACAAAACTGACAGTATAATCGAATATGTGACAAAGCTTTCCACAAACAGCTTGTGCAGTAATATGAGACATTCCACAGTTTGAGTGGGGGTTGAATTCGCGGCTAGTGAGTCGTAAAACTCCACACCGGCCCGTTAGTCACCGGGCCAGCTGGCTACAATAAGATTCATTCAACTACATATATGTTTATACACCATAGGAAGGTTAGCAGAGGAACCACTGTGACCACAAATGCAAGTTTTTACAGACGAATCTCCCGCCAGCGTGGCCGTTCAATCGTGTCATTACGATTTCGTGAGTCACAATATAAGATATGGTATAGGCGGTGGCGGCGGCAGTAATAACGGACTAGTGGCTGTGGTAGTGGCAGCAACAGCTGATATTCCATGCTTGCAGTGAATCCTTACTGAATACAGCTGTTGGGTCACATGGAAAAGACCCTCCTCGGGACCATACCGGCGAACAACTTCGTACTCCAACTGAATACACCAGTGTATGAAGTTGATATTTTCAGATTTTCTTGTTTAAATATTCTTTTATATTTTTTTCTAATTTATTAAGTTTTTCTATATTCGCTGAGGCTGTCTTTTTTTTGTACTGAGCATTAGCATTATTCTTAACATTGATACCGCTTTAATGTCTTTAAATAATGAAGTTACATTTCAATTTCAAACCTTGAAAGCTGCTAAAGTGATTATACTCTAACTTCTTTATTAAAATAATTATTTTTCACGCACAGGATCTAAATCAGCCAAAACAATTTTCAATACTGCACGACTGAAATAGTGTCAAAATATTCATTACACTGAAGGAATTTCAATTAAAAGTTTACCCAAAAAAGTTACTGAGGTGGTAAGTGCACGTGTGGTCTAGCACTACACACAAGGAACTGACAGGTGAGTGGCGTCACACCATCAGCGACCAATCGTATACGTTCACCTACAGTATCGGGTATTAAAATATATGATTCTATTTCACTGAAAGCGGTAAACTTGGGTGGGTAATTGAACGCAACTCTTGAGCGTGAAACGATTCAATTATGCATGTGTTTATCATGAACTGATGTACGGAATAATATCTTCCTTGATTTAATTTAGTTTATTTACAGTGAAGTCCCTGGACTTTTTCGACAAAATATACACAAAACTTATGTTGCAACATTTAAAGTTAATAAAATTACGGATATACAATTCAGAATCTACAGAATCTCTGACAGTTTCGACAGCAGGTTGATTATATATATATATATATATATATATATATATATATATATATATATATATATATATATATATATATATATATATATATATATATATGTTTAATGGCATAATACATCTATAAGTTGAGTGAAGTGTATATATTTTACATATTACTGAATATTGCATTTTTTTTATTGCTGTCATGCCTAATATTGTATAAACTTGTATTTAGCATAAGTGTTAAGGGATGAACTGTACAGGTGATGAGGGAAATTTTGTGTAAGGGCAAAGTAAAACGTACAGTGTGTTTAGATAATGAAGAATTTCTATTGGCTATGTATGGTCCGATACTGTACACTTTTATTTATATAATGTATGTTTTAAATAATATATATATATATATATATATATATATATATATATATATATATATATATATATATATATATATTTATATATATATATATATATATATATATATATATATATATATATATATATATATAATGTATATATATACATATAGGCAATAAGATCACAGTAAACAGGTGATTTCAGAATATGCAAAACAACCACTGTGAAAGAATAGAGAAATTCCAAGCGCTTTCGTGACTACTCACATTATCAAGGAACAATGAAAGTAAAGCATCAAAGGAAGGTATATAAAGGGGTAGCCCACACCTCACTATCAGATCCCACAACACCTGACGCGAGACAGCAGGCCCACCGGCCGAACTGGACAGGTCCTTCACACAACCCACCAACAAACTATTCTACCCAAGAAGTAAGAAATTTAAAAAAATATTATTTGTCCAATGTATTATTAAATTCTTCCCAAATTCTATTAATTATAAATGGATCTAATTTATATAAACCAAAGGAAATATTCATATTATTGTCAAAACTGATATATATATATATATATATATATATATATATATATATATATATATATATATATATATATATTGACAATATATATATATATATATATGTATACAGAAATGCCACATAGTTGTTTCTAACACTGTATACGCACACAACATTAGATCCCACCCTCATCCCCCAAAAAAGTTATTCCCAGGTTACCCCAAAGGATCACACAGCATATATCAAGTTAAAGAATTGTGTAATGAACATACATAGGTGATTAATATTAATTATGATATCCACACACTTCTGGCAAGACAGTCATTGAATGAGTTACAGTAAACGTGTTACCATGTCAGTTGTCATAAAAGGTTAAAAAATTTTAATGTAAAGTTGAAGTTAATGTGAAGATATATTCTCAAGAAATCGAGCATAAACAAAACTATTACAAAAACAGAGAAAATAATAGAACATCCATGGTGGGGAATACATGAGGAAGTCGAGAGAGAAAGCAGCGCAGATGTGTAACATACCTCAAACTGCCAGTGCGCAGATTGTAACAACTGTCTTGCTTGTTCTCTAGTAGCTCCCGCTGCCATAACAAACTGATTAATCATAACCTGAAAAGATGGAAAAACATACTGAAAACATTTACTACACTATGAATTATTAAAAATAATTTATAGTACATTTCTACATAATTATATATATATATATATATATATATATATATATATATATATATATATATATATATCGTAGGGGTTCTTAAAAGGAGATATCGAGGGTTGAAGGTAGACACACTGGTTGGATGGTAACGATATATTGTCAGACTGTGATGATGGGAGATGGAGCCCAGCCTTGCCTTGTCCTAGCCTGTGTCAAACGCCGACTGAGGCTGAGGCAGAGGTACGAACGTACACATGCGCATCCCGTGACGTCACACAAAGTCACAGGCCCAGGGATCTCCTATCTAAAGCACATGGATGATACTGATATGCTATACAACATAGGGATCAGCAACTATGCTGATATATATATATATATATATATATATATATATATATATATATATATATATATATATATATATATATATATGATAATGTGAGTAGTCACGAAAGCGCTTGGAATTTCTCTATTCTTTCCCAGTGGTTGTTTTGATATATATATATATATATATATATATATATATATATATATATATATATATATATATATATATATACAGAGAGAGAGAGTATATGATATATGCAGTATTACAGAACGTTAACATTTTCAGATTCCTCGAAAATCAGTTGGGGACGTATCCATTTTTTATTCATATACATTATTTTATGGTAAAAATCTAAGCATCGGGGTGTGTGTAGGTACTCACTCAGTTGTATCTGCGGGGTCGAGACTCGGCTCCTGGCCTCGCCTCCTAGACGTGGATCGACATATTAATTTTTGGTCTCTTGGGTCTTATATCTATTCTTGAAGCTTTATATTGAGTTTGCTTCTGCTACTGCGTCATCCGAGTCATTCCACTTTTCAACCACCTCGAGACTACAAGAAATACTTCTTTATATCCCCATGGCTCATGTGTTTTCGGTTTCTATGTGTGTCCCCACGAGTCTAGTGCTCTTAATTAAGTCTATCCCAATATGCTCAGTCAGTTCTTTTTAAGATTTTGTATGCCGTAATCATGTTTGACGTTTCTCCTTGTTCTTCCTGACAAGGTCGTTCAGGATCAGTTCTTTCAAACTCTCTTCGTAGCGTATTCCTCTCAGTTCTGGTTGCAAACCTGTGCACTTTTTTGAGATTTTTTTTCACGTGCCTGGCCAGGTGTAGGCTCCATGCTGGAGCCGTGTATTCAATGAATGGCCTAACATATGTCATGTATAAGGTTCTAAGGTTGTTCTTTATTCAAGTTCCTGAATGCTATTCTGAAGTTTGCTGATTTTTCATATGCCGCTGACGTTATACAGTTTGTATATATTTCTGGCGATATGTTTGGTGTTATATTTACAGCTGCTTTCCACTCGTGCTGTACTCTCTCTCGTCTGCACTCCCCTCCAATTTGCATGACTAAATTTGCTTGGTTTGAACTCTGGAAGCTATTTGTTTGACCACCTCTGTTGTCTGTTAAGGTTTCCCTGCAATTTATCACTGTCCTCTCAGACTGTTCCTACTCTTCACAATAGTTTTACACCATCCGTGGTGACAAAGAGGACTCAATTCCCTCTGGTAGGCTATTCACATATCACTTAAAAACAGTATGGTCCTAGTTCTGATCTTGCGGAATTCCACTCGTTACTTTCTCCAAATATGTTTAGTTCCTTAATGTTACTCTCTGCCTTCTATCAATCAGGTTATTCTTGACTCATTTGAACACTGCATTTTGTCCGTCTGCTCCTTTAATTTCTGGTATAGTACCGTACAAAAGGTTTTCCAGCAATCCAAGAAGATTCAAACCGCGCAACCCTTCTTGTTGCATCTCTGTGACTGTCACAGAACTCCAGCAAATTTGTGGGACAGGATTATCTATCCCTAAATAAGTGTTGGTTTACTGTAAATAATCGTTTCTTCCTTTAATTGCTCCAGTATACTTTTCCTTCCTGTCTTCTCCAGAAATTTTGAGTAATTCGGTGCCTCTTGTCTGCACTTTCCGTTTAATGTGGGGACTACATTTGCGTTTTTTAATATTCTGGCACTTTTCCTAACTGCAGATTGGTTGAATACCTTTGCTATTGGGTCACAGGATAGTTCTCCTTCCATTATTATTATTATTATTATTATAATAAAAAAGAAGCGCTAAGCCAAAAGGGTCTCCTTCCATTACCCATGGAGATTTGTTACCTGGTCACATTGTTTTTGTTACGTCAAGCTTACTTAGTAGTCTCATCACTTGTTATGCGATGCCTTCGAACACCTGGTGATCTGATCTGACTACATTACCTTCCATTAGTTTTCAATTTTCTTTTGTGAAGACCTGTCTTTTGCTAAGCTCTTCGCATACTTCTGTCACTCTTCATTAGCGTTGGTATATTTTTGATAAAAGTATATAAGATAGGTCGATAACAGCAAGAATTTTGTACTATATTAGTGTGTCCTTTCAGGTATCAAATAAGACTCTTTACAAAAGTTTATTTACTGTCATAAAGGACACAATACAGTCTCAGTACAAAGTTCTGCTATCATCACCTATCCTGTACACTAGTATCAAAAATATACGAGGAAGGTAGAAGGCAGTGTTAGTGATGAACAGAAACTGAGGGGAAACATCCAGGTCACGATACTGTGAGGAATACCTCGAGGTATTCCTCACAGGTTCTCCTCCTGTGATGCTATATCATTTTCAGACTCCCTTTCAGCTTCCCTCATATTTCTAGCTCTCCTGCTTTTCTTGGTTTTCTGCAGTTAGATTGCTGTTTCTTCCGGGTCATCTTGTTCCTTCACGTGGCCTCTGCGTCCCTAATTGAGCCCCAAGCTCTGTTTTCTTTCTTTACTTCAGGCTTGCTATTAACTTTTCAACTGCTTCTGAACACTTTAACTCTATTACTTCCATCCTTTCTTGTACAGTTTTGTCCTCCAGTTCCTATATCCCCTGAATTTTTCTCTTAAAGAGTTTCTCGTCCCATCATAGTACCCACTTCTGTAGTCCCATTTTCTGTTACTCCCACAATTTCTGGCTATAATTACCGACTACTACTCGGTGGAACTTGGGTATAACATTTAACAATATATGTAACATATGTACAGTACATCACGGAGGAAGTATTTCCTGCGCAAATTATTACTTTGGAAGATAATATGGAATGCAGTGCATTATGGCTGCGATTATAATCATGGGGGAGCGCTAAACCCGTAGGGATTATACAGCACCTGTGGGGGGAAGGCATTCAGACTCAATTTAGGAACTGAAACAGAGATCCAATTCCCTAGATCAAGAGCCCCTCACCAGCGTCAAGGAAGCTCCCTTGAGGGGAGTATGGCTGCGAGGCATGTCTCAGCCACACACCGGCTAAATGTAAACAAAGAGGCGCCAGTACTGATGGCAAAGGTAAATTTAAAGTTACGTTGGACTATTTTAGGTAAGGTTAGACGGGTTTCTTTATTTTTTACGCTTTTTTTTACTTTTCACAATAAAATACTATCTCAACTACAAAAACCAATTAATGGATGAAATCGGACGAGTATTATTATTATAACCAAATAGAAGCAGTAAACCTACAAAGGTAATCGGGCGAGTAATATTTCACAATTCAAACTGTAATTAAAGGGTGAAATCGGGAGGGTAGAAGTTGTCAATAACTACCCTATTACTTTCTCCATTCCCAGTTCCAGAAGGTACTCCAAACTTAGCACCACGTGATTGCTAGCACCTAGCGAAATCTTCATAAATAAATTCAGTTATGTTACATTCATTGCGTGTGAAAAACCAGGTCTAGTCTTGCTGGTTCATCTCCTTCCGTCACCTCTTGTTTCTTTCTCATATATATATATATATATATATATATATATATATATATATATATATATATATATATATATATATATATATATATATATATATATATATATATAGGGAGAGAGAGAGAGAAAAGGACGAACGGACGTTAAATATCTTTATTATGAGCCCCGTGCCTATGCTGTTGCCAACAGTCAAGATTACAGAGGCATATAGAGGGTCAAGGGACTGGGCCACAAAGTTTTGATTGCTAAGCAAGTCACGGTGGCTATGAACTGTTTACAAGTTTATGATCTGGTTACAGTTGTAATGAAGTGTGAGGGGTACATGGGAAAGACAAATAACAAAGGACTCTGAAAATCCACACGGTGGCTATCTGCGGAGAACTATCTACTTCTATCCAGATAAAGGACTACTGTGTATTATTTAGGTGCGTGAAGCAAGGATGGAAAAGCATAAAACTCTTCTCCCCATCCTTCAGTTTCTCCAGCCACTACCAGCAAGAAAACATGGGGACAATATACCATAACATTTGTCAAAAATGGCATCGAATTTATAGGAGATTGGAAGCGATGGAACTCTTGTGCTACTACCTCAATTAATTTAGTATTGTTTCTATCTTAAACTACATATGTTGCTCCACTGCCACTCATAGAGCCGTATGTACCAGTGGTTTTACTTTTAGTTACCACTAGTTCACCTATGACTATCACAAAACTCTACTTCTTCCACTACTAATACTGACTATGTTGTCTCATCTGATTTTCATGATGGTCACCGAACAAAGAGAAGGAATCTGTTAGCTTCAGACTGCCGCATGTATTGAATGTATATGACGGTCAGTGAAAGTTTAGTGTGGATTTAGTGAATGGTTAAGTGAGGTAACATCTCGCTCCTGTCCTCCCACATCATATCCTTTACTACTACTACTACTACTACTACTACTACTACTACTACTACTACTACTACTACTACTACTACTACTATTACTACTACTACTACCACCACCACCACTGCTACTGCGCTACTATTAGTATTAGTGGTGACGGGCGCGCCGCTGCCGTTGCTTCTACCACCCCCGATGTCTTCTGGCCTTCCCTTCCCTTCTTTCACATTCAGTTTACTTGACAATGGTGCAGCACGGACCGAAACGCCATCCTAAGGGAGGCTTTGGCTAATTATTCCAGCATGGTATTGTGACTTATTATTCTTTATAACATATTAGTCACTATAAGTTACCATCAGGTTTCCTGACAAAACAATTTGGGTTGGTCAGCAAACTTTACTGATAGAATTATATTGAGCATATAAGTCCTGAAGGCTCTATTACATAATCTAATGGTTGAAATTATAACCATGTTTATTAAGGGGGTGGACCGGTAAGCCAGAGGAAGTCCTCGGTCAGATAATCAAAAGCTCAAGCGTCAGGAAACACTTGTCCTGTTTCCTGACAAACCTACCTAACCTAATCCTAAAGGCTCTAGCAACTTCCTCCTACTAGGACACTATGTATCTAGTTGAATACTATACTTTGCAAATTGCATGTCTAGCTGGTACTTGAGTGACTGTAGTCTCTTCAAGGGAGAGGAGGGAGGGTGAGAGAGGAGGGGATGAAGAGAAACTTCATTTATTTGCCACATGATTCGAACCTACACACTCTGCATCAAAGTATGCAGTACTTTAGCCACTCAGCCAGATCCCAGATAAGTATGGGCGTCTAGCCTGGGATCCGAGTTTGTGATGATTAATTTGTGGTGGATAGTTGAAGTAGAACCCCCAGCCATAAATTCTGAATGTGAGGTACGGGTAAATGAGATAGTAGTGTTAGTAGTGCAGTTTGGAGATAAATTATTTTGGAGAGTATACATATCTTTTTTTTGGGTTTAGCAATTAGTTTTGATTGCAATAATAATAATACATTTTTTATATAAGCATAATACAAATTTTAATTTATCTACAGTATGATCACACTTAGTAACCTACCATCATCCTTTTTTCTTTACCTCATACTCATTAATTTTCAAATCTAACTGTGGGCATGGTTCATTTCCAAAAGTTACATAGAACGTTTTCTGTATATTGTGTGCATACAATACACAATAAACTACGAAATACAGTTCAGTGTATATACAGAATACTGTGCTAAGATCTACAAGTTACTGTATTATATACAATACACTGAGAAATATGCCTCTTGGTGCTTCTTGGTGTGTACAGTATACAGTAGACTAAGAAATATACTTTCTAGTGTACCGTATATACCATGTTGATGTGCAGTGTACTCATCCTTCACTAAGTTATTTTCGGATAGCTTACTCTTTTAACAGTGTATAGTATAGAACCTATCATTTAAGAATGCTTAGAGCAAATACTTGGTACTATTTTTCTTTTAATATCATTGTGGACAACAGAAAAGTTTTCATTTCACAACTAAAAGAGCCTGGGTTTGATTTCCAGGCAAGGTGAGACATAAGGGCAAGTTTCCTTATACCTGATGCACCTGCACACCCAGTAGTACATACGTACCTGAGGGAAATAGCTAATTTTTTGGTCACATTCTGGGAAAAGACTTCAATGGAAATATGCAATACCACTGTGTCCTTGATTTTTTGGGATTATTCAGGGTTAATAAGCATCCAAGGTTAATAAAAACTGACAATTTATGCAAGAAATACATACCTAAGCTAAGGGAAAATCTTTTTTTATATAATTTTAGGCACCCTTATAAAAATCACTTTGGTTTTGTATAAGAAAGTGTTTATTAAGCCAGCAGACATGTAATGAATAGTTTATTATTAAAGGGGTAGCAGCAGTCTTTGTTTAGGGTAAGTTGCATAAACCTATAAAAACATATATTAAACACAAATATCAAATTGAAAATACATAAACAAATGCAACATGTCTACCAATAAGGCTCATATCTGTTTATGGTCAGGTAACCAGCAGGCAGTTAAATAACTTCAACTTTTATATAAAGCAAAGTTGTAGTTAAATGTAATTTCAAAGAAACTTTTAGCATAGAAAAACCTTTATTACACGACACTTCATATGTACTGAACAGTATAGTAAACCTTCTATCCAAAGGGCTTTGATTTAATGGACTTCAAAAATAGAGGACAAAACCTGATGGGTCAATGATTTGTAAAGAAGAGTGTTTGTTGGTTACAGAATTGCATGTTACTGTTAAGATCACTAAAACAAAAGTCTTATCTCTATCCACCACAATTATCAACAACAACCACCCTCTTTCCCCTGTTACTCTGTTACAGAGGCTTCATTGTAATTAATAAAACCCCTTTTTGGGTGAAATGTCCCATTACAGATAAAGGTTTTTCCCTGCTAGAGTGTGTATGAAATCACTGTAATTACTGTGGGCTTATGTCATTGTATACCAAGATGTCAGGCAGTCACTGATTTTTCAAATCACCGACATCAGCAAGCAATGCAGGTGGTATCCACAAGGTATCCAATAACAAAATTTAGGTTTAGAGTAGATCAGGTTAATTAATGCGTGCCCACAGTTTCAAGAAATTTATTTGGGAAAACTTTTTGCTGTTAGGAAAATATCAGATACTTCTAACAAAGTGGCAACTTGGGAACACTAGAGGGATTACTAACATTATAAACCAAAGCTCTTATTAGTGACTAATTCTCTATAGTTTGCATCATAACATGACAAAGCTATTTTTTGTATATACTATGTGTAAGAGGGAACAAGGGGCTAGTTATTCCTTCTTTTGTATAAATTACTAAATTTAAAGAGAAACTTTCATTTTTCTTATTAGATCACCCTGCCTGGGTGAGATATGTCCAGTTTTGTTAAAAAAAACATTATGTGTAAGAATATACACTAAACATGATATAAATTGATAATTTATGTAACATAAGGATTAAACAATATGAACTATCAGTGATTGCATATCAACATAATAAATAAGAAAAAGTGCACCATTATACTTGCTTACATATCAACATGCCATTCAATTATTAAGCCATTCTGAACCTAGAGTATGACTTTTATGGCAGTTGATATAGATTTTTGCAGTTGATCCTGTAGGGAATCCAAGATTAGGGTGAGCAGTGAAGTCACAAACTTTTCATATCAACATCAGCAAGTTATCCAGGTGGTAGGTCTGGTGACTTCTTAAAATGTTTATAACCACAAATTATCCAACATTGTAATTTAGATTAAGATTAATGTTAGGTTTAGGATTCATCAGACTGTGTATATTAGGCTATAGTGGGTTCGTGCTTGGAGACAGTTTGAGTTAATTTATATAAAAGATAACCCTCTGCCAGTAGGAAAAAAGTAGAGACTTCTAACTGATTGGTGACTTGAAAACGTCCTGTAAAATCATTGGCATTTCTAGTTATCAAACAGTGCTATGCATTATTAACTAGTGAATTTGTTACCCATCCCATAGTGCAATTCATTTAGTATAATTGCCTCTTTGGAATCTTGATACAATAATTTTGAGTGTGAGAATATATAATTCACACTGTAGACTTCTATGCCTGCCTTGATGGATGTGAAAATCTGAGTCTGACTAGGTATTTGAAAATAAGATCCACTATTCCTGTGGTGGAATGCTTTTTACCTTTTCTTTATACATCCAGATTTTAAAAGAGGTTAAACGACTTTTGTTACTTTGCCAGGTTTAAGGTTTACTCACTACATAAGTCATTACTCGAAGTGCTCTGCATAATCATGTACTTTGTACATGCATTTAAGTGTCACCCATTCCTGCATAAGCAATGTATCATATGCAAATAAACTTAATTTGAATTAAGGCTGCAAGCTACCTATACACTAACATCAAGGATACCGTAATCCCTCAGATAGGGAATGAAGACAACTGCAACCTGTATAATGTGGAGCAAGAAGATGAAGACTCAGGGGCTAGGACTCGACCCCTGCCACCAAATACAGGTGAGTACTTTATTAGGAATTTTAACCATGCACAGCTAATAACCCAGGATAACCCAAAAAAGCTAGTCAGTGTGGAAAATTTCCATTGGGATTCTTGGGTTCTCTTCCGCAGTCAGTTAATACCCAGATACCCATTTAATGCTGGGTGAACAGGTCCAAGGAAATATGGCCAATGTCTTCACTCACCACAGGACCAAACCTGGGACCTGTTGTGACCTGGAGGCTCTACCAGAGCCACACACTTGATAAATATCTGAATGGCAATTTCAAAAGACCACTAGAACTATATATAAATGTGACAACTGATTTCATGACTTGTCTATATATATAGACTTTTTCCTTGATTTTTCCCCCTTGACGTTAGTGAAGGGCTGTCGATCTATGGAATCGGAGCTTCCATTTCCTCTGATCAAACCTGACTGCCTCCCATTCTCAATTCCCCAGAGGCTGAATGATCCTTATTTTGGTAAGACGTTATTAATGTCATAAAACTTCTCGATGACTGTTTTCTAGTATTTCATTCCTAACCATCACAACTCAGATACCACAGGATCAATATAACAAAATGCTAATTTCAATTCATTAGAAATGTAATTAGTTTCTATGCTTTCATTTACCAAAAAGATGTCACTTGCAGACGCTTCAGACTGCAGTAATAATGATGCAGTAGTATTTTATAAGTACATAAAACCTTGGCACTTACTTTACAGCAAACGTTCTTGTAATTCAAGCCTCCAAATACTAAATTAGGTCACCGGTTGTGTACAAAAGTGTGTTTGAATCTCAAAACTGAAGAAACAATGAAAATATCTTGACATAGCCGTACGCCGTCACTATGTAAATCAATAAGGTAAGGAGACAATTAAGCTTTAACTAGCCACAGTAAGCAGTTAGAGCCTCGAGAGCCAAAGCTCTTGCCTTAGAGCCGCCAGACATCAATAAATGAAGCCAGTCAGTAAATCTTCCTCCAACCATCAGTCCACTCGGTGAGATTGCCAAAAGGCCCATTGAATATTTTGCTATTACCATGTACGTATTAACCTCCCGCGGTATTATTTACGCTGTGTAGTGAGTGTAGGTTTCTAGCTTCCTTCATGGTCATGTGTGGAGAGGAAACGCATTACCTGTTCGCGTAAAGAAGAGTCCATTGTGAAGTATGAGGCCACACACACCGTCACTCACAACTTCATCGACCACACTGACAATGTTTTCAAAATACAGATGGCAGATATTCCAATAATGTTGCTCACACTCATATTTTGGTCCCGCTGCCAACCAAACTAATATATTTTATTTTTATTTGTACCACTATTTGATACTTATTTAATACCTTCTTTAATATAATGCACTATTTTGTTATTATTTTGAGTTTCAGGTATATTTCAAGACTTTAATGACGAGATTTTGAGAAAAATCATAAAGCTGAGACGTTGGTAGCCTTGACAGCGTGTATTGAGGCCCGACTGTAAACATAGGGAATTTTGTCAGTATTTATGAAACTATAAGAAAATCTTCTTCACTTATCTCTTCTAGAAAAACATGTGCTACAAGTCTTAATATTTTTACATGCCATCTATTTGTATGCTTCTACTATTAACCTTATTTTAAATTTTATAAGAAGTAGCAAGCTTTGGTTGATAATAGATATGTTTACATTTTCTACAAGCCTTCATACTGCCAATTAAATTCCTAATACACTTTTTACAATAATATTTCACGATATCTTTCCTAAAAAAGGCAATGTGTTAACGTTCCCCTTAAAATTATAAACGCGTATCACTATAACATTAAAACCTTCAGGCTTAATGTAACCTAAGAAAACTAATCAAAAGAAGCTACATGGTATCTCATCCTCGTGATGGTGATGAAATGCTGAAGTTATATAAAAATCAATATTATTACCCTTTCAAACGGCTTTCTTTCACAGTGTTAATAACGAACACTCTCTCAAGTTACTGTGGATACTCAGGTGACATCTGACACATGTGATGCTCACTAGAGTGTAGATAACCAAGTAATGAGTTACATTCCTCAGCTGGATCCCCTCAAGGAAGGTTCCTTGATGTTGGTGAGGGGCTCTTGATTTAGGGAATTGGATCTGTGCTCCAGTTCCCCGAATTAAGCCTGAATGCCTTCCACATCCCCCCCCCCCAGGCGCTGTATAATCCTCCGGGTTTAGCGCTTCCCCCTTGATTATAATAATAATAATAATCCTCAGCTGGATTACTAACCATTGTTAATTAACTAATAACAATAATAATAATAATAAATTATTATAATTATTATTACAGCGTACATTCATTGACTGTGCTCAGGTTTACTGCATATTTAATATAATAGTATTCTTATTTTGTTGCACACACACACACACTCACTGCAAGGCCTTTGACACAGTTCCTCACAATAGATTAGTGCAGAAGCTAGAGCATCAGGCGCATATAACAGGAAGGGCACTGCAATGGATCAGAGAATACCTGACAGGGAGGCAACAACGAGTCATGGTACGTAATGATGTATCACAGTGGGCACCTGTGACGAGCGGGGTCCCACAGGGGTCGGTCCTAGGACCAGTGCTATTTTTGGTATATGTGAACGACATGACGGAAGGGTTAGACTCAGAAGTGTCCCTGTTTGCAGATGATGTGAAGTTAATGAGGAGAATTAAATCTGATGAGGACCAGGCAGGACTTCAAAGAGACCTGGACAGACTGGACACCTGGTCCAGCAAATGGCTTCTCGAATTTAATCCTGCCAAATGCAAAGTCATGAAGATGGGGGAGGGGCACAGAAGACCACAGACAGAGTATAGGCTAGGTGGCCAAAGACTGCAAACCTCACTCAAGGAGAAAGATCTTGGGGTGAGTATAACACCGAGCATGTCTCCGGAAGCACACATCAATCAGATAACTGCTGCAGCATATGGGCGCCTGGCAAACCTGAGAACAGCATTCCGATACCTTAGTAAGGAATCATTCAAGACACTGTACACCGTGTATGTCAGGCCCATACTGGAGTATGCAGCACCTGTTTGGAACCCGCACTTGATAAAGCACGTCAAGAAACTAGAGAAAGTACAAAGGTTTGCGACAAGGTTAGTTCCAGAGCTAAGGGGAATGTCCTATGAGGAAAGATTAAGGGAAATCGGCCTGACCACACTGGAGGACAGGAGGGTCAGGGGAGACATGATAACGACATATAAAATACTGCGTGGAATAGACAAGGTGGACAAAGACAGGATGTTCCAGGGAGGGGACACAGAAACAAGAGGCCACAATTGGAAGTTGAAGACACAAATGAGTCAGAGAGATAGTAGGAAGTATTTCTTCAGTCATAGAGTTGTAAGGCAGTGGAATAGCCTAGAAAATGACGTAGTGGAGGCAGGAACCATACACAGTTTTAAGACGAGGTTTGATAAAGCTCATGGAGCGGGGAGAGAGAGGGCCTAGTAGCAACCGGTGAAGAGGCGGGGCCAGGAGCTAGGACTCGACCCCTGCAACCACAAATAGGTGAGTACAAATAGGTGAGTACACTCACACACACACACACACAGGAGGGAATCAGCAGAGGTCAGTCAGAGCAGGACAGAACAGCAAGGGCAAGCACACACACAACTACTCTCAGAACCATACAACCTATCACACCATCCCAACACACACTACAATCCATACCCACAGCCTCCACCCAACATCGAGCTATAGAATCCCACAGTATGCCACCAGGTCTCCCACCCCCACAGGCCCCCCAAACCACAGTGTTGGAAAGGAAACTGAAGGTATGGTACACAAACGCTGATGGAATAACAAATAAGTGGGAGGAGTGGCACGAAAGGGTCAAAGAAGCATCACCGGACATCATAGCTCTTACAGAAACCAAGCTTACAGGTATGATAACAGATGCCATCTTTCCAACGGGATACCAAATCCTGAGGAAAGACAGAGGGAACAGGGGGGGTGGAGGAGTGGCGTTGCTGATCAAAAATCGCTGGAATTTTGATGAGCTGGAGAGAGGAGATAGCGGAGAAGAAAGTGATTACATAGTGGGAACACTTCACTCTGGAGGTCCCAAGGTGGTAATAGCAGTGATGTATAACCCACCACAGAACAGCAGGAGGCCAAGGCAAGAGTACGACGAGAGCAATAGAGCGATGGTTGACACACTGGCTAGAGTGGCCAGAAGAGCTCATGCATGCAGGGCAAAGCTCCTGATCATGGGTGACTTTAACCACAAGGAGATCGATTGGGAGAACTTGGACCCACATGGGGGCCAAGATACATGGAGGGCTAAGATGATGGAGGTGGTACTGGAGAACTTCATGTACCAACACGTAAGGGACACTACAAGAGAGAGAGGAGAGGATGAACCAGCAAGGCTGGACTTAGTATTCTCCTTCAGTAGTGCAGATATCGAGGACATCGCATATGAAAGACCCCTTGGGGCCAGTGACCATGTGGTTTTAAGCTTCGAATACACAGTAGAGCTACAAGTGGAGGGAGAAGCAGGAAGGCCAGGACGAATGAAGCCAAACTACAAGAAAGGGGACTACACAGGAATGAGGAACTACCTGAACGGGGTTCAGTGGAACAGAGAACTGGCAGGGAAGCCAGTTAATGAGATGATGGAATATGTAGCAACAAAATGCAAGGAGGCTGAGGAGAGGTTTGTACCCAAGGGTAACAGGAGTAATGAAAAAGCCAGGATGAGCCCATGGTTTACCCAAAGGTGCAGGGAGGCAAAAACCAAGTGTGCTAGGGAATGGAAGAAATATAGAAGGCAAAGGACCCAGGAGAATAAGGAGAACAGTCGTAGAGCCAGGAACGAATATGCACAGATAAGAAGGGAGGCCCAAAGACAATATGAAAATGACATAGCAGCGAAAGCCAAATCTGACCCGAAACTGTTGTACAGCCACATCAGGAGGAAAACAACAGTCAAGGACCAGGTAATCAGGCTAAGGAAGGAAGGAGGAGAGACAACAGGAAATGACCGTGAAGTATGTGAAGAACTCAACAAGAGATTCAAAGAAGTGTTCACAGAGGAGACAGAAGGGACTCCAGAAAGACGGAGAGGTGGGGCACACCACCAAGTGCTGGACACAGTGCACACAACCGAGGAAGAAGTGAAGAGGCTTCTGAGTGAGCTAGATACCTCAAAGGCAATGGGGCCAGATAACATCTCCCCATGGGTATTGAGAGAGGGAGCAGAGGCGCTATGTGTACCCCTAACAACAATATTCAATACATCTATCGAAACAGGGAGATTGCCTGAGGCATGGAAGACAGCAAATGTAGTCCCAATCTTTAAAAAAGGAGACAGACATGAAGCACTAAACTACAGACCAGTGTCACTGACATGTATAGTATGCAAAATCATGGAGAAGATTATCAGGAGAAGAGTGGTGGAACACCTAGAAAGGAATGATCTCATCAACAGCAGCCAGCATGGTTTCAGGGACGGGAAATCCTGTGTCACAAACCTACTGGAGTTCTATGACATACCTGGAGTTTACCTGGAGAGAGTTTCGGGGGTCAACGCCCCCGCGGCCCGGTCTGTGACCAGGCCTCCTGGTGGATCAGCGCCTGATCAACCAGGCTGTTGCTGCTGGCTGCACGCAAACCAACGTACGAGCCACAGCCCGGCTGATCAGGAACTGCCTTTAGGTGCTTGTCCAGTGCCAGCTTGAAGACTGCCAGGGGTCTGTTGGTAATCCCCCTTATGTGTGCTGGGAGGCAGTTGAACAGTCTCGGTCCCCTGACACTTATTGTATGGTCTCTTAACGTGCTAGTGACACCCCTGCTTTTCATTGGGGGGATGGTGCATCGTCTGCCAAGTCTTTTGCTTTCGTAGTGAGTGATTTTCGTGTGCAAGTTCGGTACTAGTCCCTCTAGGATTTTCCAGGTGTATATAATCATGTATCTCTCCCTCCTGCGTTCCAGGGAATACAGGTTTAGAAACCTCAAGCGCTCCCAGTAATTGAGGTGTTTTATCTCCGTTATGCGCGCCGTGAAAGTTCTCTGTACATTTTCTAGGTCGGCAATTTCACCTGCCTTGAAAGGTGCTGTTAGAGTGCAGCAATATTCCAGCCTAGATAGAACAAGTGACCTGAAGAGTGTCATCATGGGCTTGGCCTCCCTAGTTTTGAAGGTTCTCATTATCCATCCTGTCATTTTTCTAGCAGATGCGATTGATACAATGTTATGGTCCTTGAAGGTGAGATCCTCCGACATAATCACTCCCAGGTCTTTGACGTTGGTGTTTCGCTCTATTTTGTGGCCAGAATTTGTTTTGTACTCTGATGAAGATTTAATTTCCTCATGTTTACCATATCTGAGTAATTGAAATTTCTCATCGTTGAACTTCATATTGTTTTCTGCAGCCCACTGAAAGATTTGGTTGATGTCCGCCTGGAGCCTTGCAGTGTCTGCAATGGAAGACACTGTCATGCAGATTCGGGTGTCATCTGCAAAGGAAGACACGGTGCTGTGGCTGACATCCTTGTCTATGTCGGATATGAGGATGAGGAACAAGATGGGAGCTAGTACTGTGCCTTGTGGAACAGAGCTTTTCACCGTAGCTGCCTCGGACTTTACTCTGTTGACGACTACTCTCTGTGTTCTGTTAGTGAGGAAATTATAGATCCATCGACCAACTTTTCCTGTTATTCCTTTAGCGCGCATTTTGTGCGCTATTACGCCATGGTCACACTTGTCGAAGGCTTTTGCAAAGTCTGTATATATTACATCTGCATTCTTTTTGTCTTCTAGTGCATTTAGGACCTTGTCGTAGTGATCCAGTAGTTGAGACAGACAGGAGCGACCTGTTCTAAACCCATGTTGCCCTGGGTTGTGTAACTGATGGGTTTCTAGATGGGTGGTGATCTTGCTTCTTAGGACCCTTTCAAAGATTTTTATGATATGGGATGTTAGTGCTATTGGTCTGTAGTTCTTTGCTGTTGCTTTACTGCCCCCTTTGTGGAGTGGGGCTATGTCTGTTGTTTTTAGTAACTGAGGGACGACCCCCGTGTCCATGCTCCCTCTCCATAGGATGGAAAAGGCTCGTGATAGGGGCTTCTTGCAGTTCTTGATGAACACAGAGTTCCATGAGTCTGGCCCTGGGGCAGAGTGCATGGGCATGTCATTTATCGCCTGTTCGAAGTCATTTGGCGTCAGGATAACATCGGATAGGCTTGTGTTAATCAAATTTTGTGGCTCTCTCATAAAAAATTCATTTTGATCTTCGACTCTCAGTCTGGTTAGCGGCTTGCTAAAAACTGAGTCATATTGGGACTTGAGTAGCTCACTCATTTCCTTGCTGTCATCTGTGTAGGACCCATCTTGTTTAAGTAGGGGCCCAATACTGGACGTTGTTCTCGATTTTGATTTGGCATAGGAGAAGAAATACTTTGGGTTTCTTTCGATTTCATTTATGGCTTTTAGTTCTTCCCGCGATTCCTGACTCCTAAAGGATTCTTTTAGCTTAAGTTCGATGCTTGCTATTTCTCTGACCAGTGTCTCCCTGCGCATTTCTGATATATTGACCTCTTTTAGCCGCTCTGTTATTCTTTTCCGTCGCCTGTAAAGGGAGCGCCTGTCTCTTTCTATTTTACATCTACTCCTCCTTTTTCTTAGAGGAATAAGCCTTGTGCATACATCGAGTGCCACCGAGTTAATCTGTTCTAGGCATAAGTTTGGGTCTGTGTTGCTTAGTATATCTTCCCAGCTTATATCGGTTAGGACTTGGTTTACTTGGTCCCACTTTATGTTTTTGTTATTGAAGTTGAATTTGGTGAATGCTCCCTCGTGACTAGTCTCATTTTGTCGGTCTGAGGCTCCACGCATACATGTCTGAACCTCAATTATGTTGTGATCTGAGTATATTGTTTTTGATATGGTGACATTTCTTATCAGATCATCATTGTTAGTGAAGATGAGGTCTAGTGTATTCTCCAGTCTAGTAGGCTCTATTATTTGCTGGTTTAAATTGAATTTTGTGCAGAGATTTAAAAGCTCGTGTGAGTGTGAGTTTTCATCAGAGCTGCCTCCTGGTGTTATTACTGCAACAATATTATTTGCTATATTCCTCCATTTTAGGTGCCTTAAGTTGAAATCCCCCAGGAGCAAGATGTTGGGTGCAGGAGCTGGAAGATTTTCCAGACAGTGGTCAATTTTTAACAGCTGTTCCTGGAATTGCTGGGATGTTGCATCCGGAGGCTTGTAGACTACCACAATGACTAGGTTTTGGTTCTCGACCTTTACTGCTAAAACTTCCACTACGTCATTTGAGGCATTAAGCAGTTCTGTGCAAACAAGTGACTCTGCAATGTACAGGCCAACCCCCCCCTTTTGCCTGTTCACTCTGTCACATCTGTATAGGTTGTAACCTGGGATCCATATTTCGTTGTCCAAGTGATCCTTTATGTGGGTCTCAGTGAAAGCCGCGAACATTGCCTTTGCCTCTGCAAGCAGTCCACGGATGAAAGGTATTTTGTTGTTTATTGCTGGCTTTAGACCCTGTATATTTGCAAAGAAGAATGTTATCGGACTGGTGGTATTGTTGGTACTGGGGGGGGATTTTTTTTCCGGCATTAGTATCTGTATCTGTTGGTTTGGAGTGGAGGCCATCGACTGTGGTTCCACTCCAGGAATGACATGGTGACAGCAGTAAGACAAGAGAGAGAGGGGTGGGTGGATTGCATTTTCTTGGACTGCAAGAAGGCGTTTGACACAGTTCCACACAAGAGATTGGTGCAAAAACTGGAGGACCAAGCAGGGATAACAGGGAAGGCACTACAATGGATCAGTGAATACTTGTCAGGAAGACAGCAGCGAGTCATGGTACGTGGCGAGGTGTCAGAGTGGGCACCTGTGACCAGCGGGGTCCCGCAGGGGTCAGTCCTAGGACCAGTGCTGTTTCTGGTATTTGTGAACGACATGACGGAAGGAATAGACTCTGAGGTGTCCCTGTTTGCAGATGACGTGAAGTTGATGAGAAGAATACACTCGATCGAAGACCAGGCAGAACTACAAAGGGATCTGGACAGGCTGCAGACCTGGTCCAGCAATTGGCTCCTGGAGTTCAATCCCACCAAGTGCAAAGTCATGAAGATTGGGGAAGGGCAAAGAAGGCCGCAGACGGAGTACAGTCTAGGGGGTCAGAGACTACAAACCTCACTCAAGGAAAAAGATCTTGGGGTGAGTATAACACCAGGCACATCTCCTGAAGCGCACATCAACCAAATAACTGCTGCAGCATATGGGCGCCTAGCAAACCTCAGAACAGCATTCCGACATCTTAATAAGGAATCGTTCAGGACCCTGTACACCGTATACGTTAGGCCCATATTGGAGTATGCGGCACCAGTTTGGAACCCACACCTAGCCAAGCACGTAAAGAAACTAGAGAAAGTGCAAAGGTTTGCAACAAGACTAGTCCCAGAGCTAAGAGGTATGTCCTACGAGGAGAGGTTAAGGGAAATCAACCTGACGACACTGGAGGACAGGAGAGATAGGGGGGACATGATAACGACATACAAAATACTGAGGGGAATTGACAAGGTGGACAAAGACAGGATGTTCCAGAGATTGGACACAGTAACAAGGGGACACAGTTGGAAGCTAAAGACACAGATGAATCACAGGGATGTTAGGAAGTATTTCTTTAGCCACAGAGTAGTCAGTAAGTGGAATAGTTTGGGAAGCGATGTAGTGGAGGCAGGATCCATACATAGCTTTAAGCAGAGGTATGATAAAGCTCACGGCTCGGGGAGAGTGACCTAGTAGCGATCAGTGAAGGGGCGGGGCCAGGAGCTCGGACTCGACCCCCGCAACCTCAACTAGGTGAGTACAACTAGGTGAGTACACACACACACGAGCGGGGTCCCACAGGGGTCGGTCCTAGGACCAGTGCTATTTTTGGTATATGTGAACGACATGATGGAAGGGTTAGACTCGGAAGTGTCCCTGTTTGCAGATGATGTGAAGTTAATGAGGAGAATTAAATCTGATGAGGACCAGGCAGGACTTCAAAGAGACCTGGACAGACTGGACACCTGGTCCAGCAAATGGCTTCTCGAATTTAATCCTGCCAAATGCAAAGTCATGAAGATAGGGGAAGGGCACAGAAGACCACAGACAGAGTATAGGCTAGGTGGCCAAAGACTGCAAACCTCACTCAAGGAGAAAGATCTTGGGGTGAGTATAACACCGAGCATGTCTCCGGAAGCACACATCAATCAGATAACTGCTGCAGCATATGGGCGCCTGGCAAACCTGAGAACAGCATTCCGATACCTTAGTAAGGAATCGTTCAAGACACTGTACACCGTGTATGTCAGGCCCATACTGGAGTATGCAGCACCTGTTTGGAACCCGCACTTGATAAAGCACGTCAAGAAACTAGAGAAAGTACAAAGGTTTGCGACAAGGTTAGTTCCAGAGCTAAGGGGAATGTCCTATGAAGAAAGATTAAGGGAAATCGGCCTGACGACACTGGAGGACAGGAGGGTCAGGGGAGACATGATAACGACATATAAAATACTGCGTGGAATAGACAAGGTGGACAAAGACAGGATGTTCCAGGGAGGGGACACAGAAACAAGAGGCCACAATTGGAAGTTGAAGACACAAATGAGTCAGAGAGATATTAGGAAGTATTTCTTCAGTCATAGAGTTGTAAGGCAGTGGAATAGCCTAGAAAATGACGTAGTGGAGGCAGGAACCATACACAGTTTTAAGACGAGGTTTGATAAAGCTCATGGAGCGGGGAGAGAGAGGGCCCAGTAGTAACCGGTGAAGAGGCTAGGCCAGGAGCTAAGACTCGACCCCTGCAACCACAAATAGGTGAGTACAAATAGGTGAGTACACACACACACACACACACACACACACACACACACACACACTAACACTCTAAACCAAAACACCCATGCCACATCCAATGCCCCCACCCACTGCATTACAAACTCCACCCCCACAGCAACCACCCATAGTTCCTTATCAGGTCTCCCACTTCCCCATCCCCAATACACCTCCCAGACCACAATCTTAGAAAGGAAGTTGAAGGTGTGGTATACAAATGCAGATGGAATAACCAATAAGTATGAGGAGTGGCACGAAAGAATCAAGGAGACATCCCCAGACATAATAGCACTCACAGAAACAAAACTCACCAGAATAATAACAGATTCAATCTTTCCATCCGGATATCAAATCCTCAGGAAAGACAGAGGGAGGAGAGGGGGAGGAGGAGTTGAACTGCTCATTAAAAACCAGTGGGGGTTTGAGAAAATGGAAGGAATGGATGGCACGGGTGAAAGGGACTACTTAGTAGGAACAATCCAGTCTGAGGGACATAAGGTGATAATTGCAGTAATGTACAACCCACCACAGAACTGCAGGAGGCCAAGAGAAGAATACGATGAGAGCAACAGAGCAATGGTCGACACACTAGCCGAGGTAGCCAGGAAAGCACACATGGGGGGAGCAAAGTTACTAGTTATGGGTGATTTCAATCACAAGGAGATTGACTGGGAAAACCTGGAGCCCCATGGGGGTCCCGAAACATGGAGAGCCAAGATGATGGATGTGGTACTGGAAAACCTCATGCATCAACATGTTAGAGACACTACCAGAGAGACAGGAGAGGATGAACCAATAAGACTGGACCTTGTATTCACCTTGAGTAGTTCTGACATCGAGGATATCATGTATGAAAGGCCCCTGGAAGCTAGTGATCATGTGGTTCTGTGCTTCGACTACATAGTTGAGCTCCAAGTGGAGAGAGCAGCAGGAATAGGGTGGGGAAAACCAAACTACAAAAGGGGGAACTACTCAGGCTTGAGGAACTTCTTTCAAGACATTCAGTGGGAGAGGGAACTGACAGGAAAACCAGTACAAGAAATGATGGACTATGTGGCAACAAAATGCAAGGAGGCAGAGGAGAGGTTTGTTCCCAAGGGAAACAGAAATAATGGGAAGAACAGAACGAGTCCTTGGTTCACCCAAGGGTGTAGGGAGGCAAAAACTAGGTGTACTAGAGAATGGAAAAGGTACAGAAGACAGAACTCAGAAAAATAAAGAGATTAGCCAAAGAGCCAGAAACGAGTATGCACAGATAAGCAGGGAGGCTCAGCGGCAATACGAAAATGACATAGCATCGAAAGTCAAGACTGACCCGAAGCTGTTGTACAGCCATATCAGGAGGAAAACAACAGTCAAGGACCAGGTAATCAGACTGAGGAAGGGTGATGGGGAATTCACAAGAAATGACCGGGAGGTATTTCAGGAGCTCAACACAAGATTTAAAGAAGTATTTACAGTAGAAATCAGTAGGACTCCAGGAAATCAGAGCAGGGGGGTGCACCAGCAAGTGCTGGATGAGGTACATATAACCAAGGAGGAGGTGAAGAAGCTGCTATGCGAACTTGACACCTCAAAGGCGGTGGGACCAGACAATATCTCTCCGTGGGTCCTTAAAGAGGGAGCACAGACATTGTGTGTACCATTAACAAAGATCTTCAACACATCATTTGAAACTGGGCAACTCCCCGAGATATGGAAGATGGCAAATGTAGTCCCAATTTTTAAAAAGGGAGACAGACATGAGGCACTAAACTACAGACCTGTATCACTAACGTGTATAGTATGCAAGGTCATGGAGAAGATCATCAGGAGGAGAGTGATGGAGCACCTGGAAAGAAACAAGTGTATAATTGACAACCAACATGGTTTCAGGGAGGGAAAATCCTGTGTCACAAACCTATTAGAGTTTTATGACAAGGTGACAGAAGTAAGACAAGAGAGAGAGGGGTGGATAGACTGCATTTTTTTGGACTGCAAGAAGGACTTCGACACAGTTCCTCACAAGAGGTTACTGCAGAAGCTAGAGGATCAGGCACACATAACAGGAAATGCACTGCAATGGATAAGAGAATACCTTACAGGGAGGCAACAACGAGTCATGGTACGTGACGAGGTGTCAAAGTGGGCGCCTGTGACAAGCGGGGTTCCACAGGGGTCAGTCCTAGGACCTGTGCTGTTCTTGGTATATGTGAATGACATAACGGAAGGGATAGACTCAGAAGTGTCCTTGTTTGCGGACGATGTGAAGTTAATGAGAAGAATCAAATCGGATGAGGATCAGGCAGGACTACAAAGAGACCTGGACAGGCTACAAGCCTGGTCCAGCAACTGGCTCCTTGAGTTTAACCCCGCCAAATGCAAAGTCATGAAGATTGGGGAAGGGCATGGAAGACCGCAGACACAATATAGTTCAGATGGCCAAAGTCTGCAAACCTCACTCAAGGAAAAAGATCTGGGGGTGAGTATAACACCGAGCATATCTCCTGAGGCGCACATCAATCAGATAACTGCTGCAGCATACGGGCGCCTGGCAAACCTACGGATAGCGTTCCGATACCTCAGTAAGGAGTCGTTCAAGACTCTGTATACCATTTACGTCAGGCCCATACTGGAGTATGCAGCACCAGTTTGGAATCCACACCTAGTCAAGCACGTCAAGAAATTAGAGAAAGTGCAAAGGTTTGCAACAAGACTAGTGCCAGAGCTACGGGGATTGTCCTACGAAGAAAGGTTGAGGGAAATCGGCCTGACGACACTGGAGGCCAGGAGGGTCAGGGGAGACATGATAACGACATATAAAATACTGCGCGGAATAGACGAGGTGGACAAAGACAGGATGTTCCAGAGATGGGACACAGACACAAGAGGTCACAATTGGAAGTTGAAGACTCAGATGAATCAAAGGGATGTTAGGAAGTATTTCTTCAGTCATAGAGTAGTCAAGCCGTGGAATAGCCTAGAAAGTGAAGTAGTGGAGGCGGGAACCATACATAGTTTTAAGGCGAGGTATAATAAAGCTCATGGGGCAGGGAGAGAGAGGACCTAGTAGCAATCAGCGAAGAGGCGGGGCCAGGAGCTATGAATCGACCCCTGCAACCACAGATAGGTGAGTACAAATAGGTGAGTACACACACACACACACACACACACACACACACACACACACACACACACACACACACACACACACACACACACACACACACACACACACACACACACACACACACACACAAAACAAGTTGGCCGTCTCCCACCGAGGCAGGGTGACCCAAAAAGAAAGGAGATCCCCCAAAAGAAAATACTTTTATCATCATTCAACGCTTTCACCTCACTCACACATAATCACTGTCTTTGCAGAGGTGCTCAGATACAACAGTTTAGAGGCATATATGAAGATATATAAAATATCCTTGAAAAACTGCCAGCATTCCAAACCCCTCCTTTAAAGTGCAGGCATTGTACTTCCCATTTCCAGTACTCAGATCCGGCTAAATCACCGATTTCCCTGAATCCCTTCACTAAATATTATCCTGTTCACACTCCAACAGCTCGTCAGGTCCCAAAAACCATTTGTCTCCACTCGTTCCTATCTAACATGCTCATGCAAGCTTCCTGGAAGTCCAAGCCCCTCGCCCACAAAACCTCCTTTACCCTCTCCCTCCAACCTTTCCGAGGACGACCCCTTACCCCGCCTTCCTTCCCCTACAGATTTAAACGCTCTCCAAGTCATTCCACTTTGATCCATTCTCTCTAAATGACCATACCACCTCAACAACCCCTCTTCAGCCCTCTGACTGATACTTTTATTAACTCCACACCTTCTCCTAATTTCTACACTCCGAATTTTCTGCATAATATTTACACCACACATTGACCTTAGACAGGACATCACCACCGCCTCCAGCTGCCTCCTGGCTGCAGCATTTACAACCCAAGCTTCAGATCCATATAAGAGTGTTAGTACCACTACACATTCATATATTCCCTTTTTTGCCTCCATGGATAATATTTCTTTTCTCCACAGGTACCTCAACGTGCCTCTCACCTTTTTTCCTTCATCAATTCTATGGAATTATCACACACTCCAGTGCTAGGCAACACACACCCCCACTCTTCAAAGACCTAAATTTGCTCACTGTTCAGAACATCCAGATTTACTACTCTGCAATCTACATTTACAGAACCATAAATTCCAATATTAACCCCGAACTAAAACACTTTCTTGATAGTTGTGACAGGACCCATAGGCATAATACCAGACACAAACATCTCTGTGACATTCCCCGTGTCCGGCTAAATCTATACAAAAATTTAATGTACATAAAAAGGCCTAAAATCTGGAACTCCCTGCCTAAAAACTCTAGAAGTGCCCACTCAACCACCATTTTCAAAAGCACCGTTAGAAAACACCTTATCTCCTTTATCATGCAAGGGGTCCGAAAATTTGAAATTCGAACTGAACTCCCTATGGTGGATAGAGTAACTCAATACAAGGTCACTGATCCCATATAAATTGATTTCTGATGGTTAGTTTTCGAGCAATTGCTAATCTCCGAAGACCGAAAATATTCGGCTGGGCCCGACAAAGGGATTAAAAAATTTTATGTTGCAAACTTGCAATTGTTAATAAAACACACCAAAACAATTTTTTAAATTTAATATACAAACAGACAATATAAAAAACATAAATGGAACTTGAATCAAAACATTTTTTAATTGTTACAAAAATATAAAAAGGAAGCAAATCTCAACAATGACAAATTGCAAAGGGATGCAACTTTCAATCCCTATATTCCTGAGATTCATTTGGATGACCAATTATTCTATATTGCTAATTGATGGTATGGTAGTCGCTGAAGCAATTTCTATCACTCTTTATCCAGATTTACTTTGCATACAGAACACTGGAATGAGGATGTGACCAATTTCTTCGAGTGGCTGCAATAGTTGCAATCGTAATACCTTACTTTTTCTTCACTAATTTCTGTTTTTTGGCTGGCCTTTCTTCCTCCTCATCATCACTTGACACCTGTGCATCCGGTGGCAAGTATTCATCACCACTATCCAGCAATTCTGGTTCATGTACCTCTGCTTCTGAATCACTCTCTTCAGAAACGCAGACATACCTCGACCTGCTGGTGGACTGCTCCCCATAAAACAACTTCTCATTGATCTGGAAGGACAATAGAAACCTCCTGTATAGATCCAGACCACTACAGAGTTCATATATGCAATTGAAATTTTTTTATAAATATTTATTTGACTAAAATTGGACATTCCCGGAAACTCGGGCAAGACTGAAATAATTCGGTATAAAATGCTTGCACTTTTTTCAACTGCATGCTACACTCATATTATGCTTCACACGGACTTTAGGTATATATCAAAATATGCCTAAACTATTCATGTAAGCACTAAACACAACAATCAGTACTTACCGACATTGTAGAATGTATAATCCAAGAGTAGATTAGTAAGGGTGGAGGGAAAAATGCGTGTGTGGGCGGAGCCAAGCCACCAGTGTTTATATTTTGATCTCTCAACCAATGGGAAGGCGGCAGAAGCGAACTGTACTTAGCTGAAGAGACTCAGGGAAGGCTTGTGATTGGTTGGAACTAAAGAACGGGAAGCTGGCCGCGCGGGGCACGGAGTATGACACGCCCCCAAAACACGTAATTAATACCGAATTTTTTTGGCCGCGCTCGACAAAGGGTTATTAACACACACCACCGGTAGCTAACACACCCCACCGGTAGCTAGCCACCTGAAAGCTACCTTAACTTGCACATATCCAAAACAAAATACAAACACACTTATTTGATATCTGTGACTTCCCCTAATTTACACTTATGACTGTCAACATAACATTCTGAATATAGCTTATGCTACATAATTCTTAAGCCAGTCATCAAGTTGTCTAAGACACTCCATTATAGCTTTAACAGAAACTGTATCATGCCAAGCTGAGACCATTCCCATTAATTGATAAAGTAATTGCTAATTTTTTTAAATGTTTTCAACTACCTCACTTTTGTAAATCTAGTTAATCACTACAGCTGCCTCACTTTAATACCAGTATGATTCATAACCTGTGTCAACATAGAGTAAGAAATAGTATTAGTCTGCCCGAAATGCCTAGGCATACCTAGGCATACTAGTGGCCTTCTTTGTAATAAGTATTTTATTTTATAACTCTTATAATATGTAAACCACACATTGTAATCTATACAGAGAAATAAACATTTGAATTTGGATTTGAATTTGATTAACCTCATCCTTCATAAACCCAACCGCTGACACGTCAACTCCCAAATATCTGAAAACATTCGCGTCATCCATACTCCCTCTCTCCAATGTGATATCCAATCCATACCCCGGCCGGGATTGAACCCGCGGTCAGAGAGTCTCAAAACTCCAGCCCGTCGCGTTAGCCACTAGACCAGCTAGCTACAATAAGATTCGTCCAACTAGGTATATTTCTACACCATAGGAAGGTTAGCACAGGCACCATTGTGACCACAAATTGCAATCGTGTCATTACGATTTCGTGAGTCATGCTGACGGCAGTGAAGGGACTTGAGCTAGAGTTCGTCACGGCCACGCTAGCTGGAGATTCGTCTGTAAAAACTTGCATTTGTGGTCACAGTGGTGCCTGTGCTAACCTTCCTATGGTATAGAAATATACCTAGTTGGACGAATCTTATTGTGGCTAGCTGGTCTAGTGGCTAACGCGACGGGCTGGAGTTTTGAGACTCTCTGACCGCGGGTTCAATCCCGGCCGGGGTATGGTTTGTTTGCAATCGTGTCATTACGATTTCGTGAGTCGAGTGATATCTAATTTTTCTTTATCTAAATCGTTTGATACCCTCACCAATATCCTCCTCCTTCCCATATGGGGTGGGAGAGTTTTTGAGATGTCAAGTATTATGAAATTGGAAGCTTCTGGTTATTATATCTTCTAATTTCATAATACTTGACATCTCAAAAACCCTCCTACCCCATATGGGAAGGAGGGAGATGGCAGTGGTGCGGGGTTGGCACCGACCATTGGCCCACATTCTCAGAGAACCTGCGGCCGGTGAAAGACCCGCAATGCATTACTCTGAGAAAACTTTCCCTGCTTCAGTTGCTATCTTGCAACATTGCATAGCTTCTGATGACGCACTGAGAAGTGTGAAAGTACTTGAGCTAAAGATTTCCACCCCCCCCCCCATGGCTTGTCTTGCATATATAAATACATGTATATGCTATGCAGGGCAAGTAGAGGGGGAGAATGGTGTTGTTCAGGGCCTTTCGCATTGCAATTGTAACACTTCTTCAGAAGCAATGTATTGAGGACAATGAAACGGAGAGACGGAGCATGTGTCCACGGACACAGACCAGCCAGGTGAGGCAGGAACCAGCAGCCACAGGACCCACCATGCAGGCGATCTTTAATGCTCAATGACAGGGAAACTATTTTAAGATGAAAACGACAAATAAACCCATATCATTCGAAAATATGATAGTTAACGGTAAAATATAACCTATGTAACTTATTAATAGCACTATAGGCCACCGTGTATCCTTACATTTTGAATAAAAGAAAAAAGGCAATTTTGGTCAGTCGGAGGACCTTCCTTGTTATTCCCACCTGAATCTCAAGTTTTTGGCCCAGCCTTTTGTGAGGTACAGTATTAAACACCTTACAGTCTAATAAAGTGTAATTCACCCATACCTCTCTTGCTTGTTTCACCTCTGTCACTTTGTCACAGACCTCCAACAAGCTGTTAAGACAAGATTTGCCAACCATAAGATAAGATAAGATTTCGTTCGGATTTTTAACCCCGGAGGGTTAGCCACCCAGGATAACCCAAGAAAGTCAGTGCGTCATCGAGGACTGTCTAACTTATTTCCATTGGGGTCCTTAATCTTGTCCCCCAGGATGCGACCCACACCAGTCGACTAACACCCAGGTACCTATTTGCTGCTAGGTGAACAGGACAACAGGTGTAAGGAAACGTGTCAAATGTTTCCACCCGCCGGGAATCGAACCCGGGCCCTCCGTGTGTGAAGCGGGAGCTTTAGCCACCAGGCCACCGGGTCACTGGCTGTTGTTTATGAAGCACCTCTCTCGAAGTGTTCTACCACTCTCCCCCTCATACGTTCCTTCATTACCTTGCAAGGTATGCGTGTCAGAGAAACTGCTCTGTAGTTTAACGTCTCCTCTGTACTCTTTCATCTGTAGTCAACTATTTGTGGTTGCAGGGGTTGATTCACAGCTCCTGCCCCCTCACCTCTAAACTGATCACTACTAGGTCTACTCTCTCCTGCTCCAAGAGCTTTATTGTACCTATTGTGTGTGTGTGTTATAGGGCTATATAACCTAAATAGGTCAATGGTTAAGGTTGTGTGGACCTGTGTGACTTTCTCAAGGAATTTAAAGTGAAGTGTTTAAACAGACTACACAGTGGCTTGTGCAGTAAGTTTTCAGGAGCGTTGCAGCCTTCTGAGTGCAGTGAAAAATGTGAGGAGGTTGGCAGAAAGGAAGGTAAACTTGATGAATGATACAAATGGAAAGTAATTTCCAGAAGTAGGAGGATAAAAGTGAGGAAGGTTGAAACAGGGTTACAGAATAGAAATCTCTTTGCTGTTCTCCAAGATGCGCGCAGCTGTGGATAGGACGCCAGGTAGGACAAACTTCTAAAAAGACTTTTGTTGTTGTTGTTGGATATTCTCAGATTCGATATATGGCTTGGGCTTTCTCTGACAGGGATAAGAAGGCAAGATGGAAGGTCTTTCATTTGGAGCAAGTGTGGGTGACGCAGTTAACAGGTTAGGTAACATCGTGTCAGCTCATGAGAACAACCTCATTACGTGCCTCAGTGCTGAAGGTAATGATGTTGGCAAATGCAAGCGTGAAGAGTTGCTGGCAGTTATTGTTCTAATTAGGTTAAAGGCAGAAATCCATTTCGTATTTTGCCTAGAAGGGAAGTGGGCAGTGAATGGATGTCTAGGGCAATTGAGGTAAATTGCTGTGTAGCCAAGTCCACTCAAGGAAGGTTCCTTGATGTTGGTGAGGGGCTCTTGATTTAGGGAATTGGATCTGTGCTCCAGTTCCCCGAATTAAGCCTGAATGCCTTCCACATCCCCCCCTCCCAGGCGCTGTATAATCCTCCGGGTTTATAATAATAATAATAATGTGTAGCCAAGTACTGCAATGAACTTGAAATTCCATTCATTGATAACTTTTGTAACAAACATATGTGCTCAAGGATGGGGTTCATCTCGCCAGTTCAGTTGAAGGAGTAATTGCAAAATAGATTAATGCTTTAAATTGATAGAAGATAGAGGTAAGGGTGAGAAACAAAGATGTTATAGTACAAGGGACGTAGAAAGCAAACATTACCAAGATGATAGGTAAACGTCCAGAAAACAGAATAGCTCATAAAACAGTCCCTGATAAAAGCAGGAAAGTTGGTCTACAAACAAATCTAGACAGGGAAGAAAAATTTCCTTAGTATCTTTGGTACAAATAGCCGGAGCGCAAGAAATAAAATAGATGAAATAAGACTAATAGCATGTGCAAATAACAGCTATTATTGGAATAACTTCAATTTGGTTCAGTCTGGCAAATAGTAGTCATGCCTGCTGAATGCTACGTACAGAAGTGTAAGTTGTTATGTTTAGGCAAATTTAAACTGTTGCGTCAGAAACTCTATACAGATGGAATGGAGAGACACGGAACCTGTTAGGCTACAGTTTCTCGAAAAACATGAAAAGCTAATTATAGGCGTGATCTAGAAACCCTCAAACCTAGCTAGTGACCACGATAAACTAGGCACCTGGGTGTTAGTCGACTGTTGTGGGTCGCATCCTGGAGGTACGCCTGGAGGGTGTTTCGGAGCTCAACGACCCCGCGGCCCGGCCCATGACCAGACCTTGTGATGGATCAGTGCTTGATCAACTAGGCTGTTACTGCTGGAAGCACGCAAACCAATGTACGAACCACACCCCTTCTGGTCAGGGGCCTGTCCAATTTCCTCTTGAAGACAACCAGAGGTCTATTGGTAATTCCCCTTATGTATGCTGGGACGAAGTTGAACAATCTTGGACCCCTGACACTTACTGTGTTGTCTCTTAGTGTACTCATGGCACCCCTGCTTTTCAAACACATCTTGTACCAGATAAATGGAAACTGGGGAAATATGATACCCAATTACAAAGCGGAAGATAGATCATTAGCTTCAAATTTTTGACCACTCAGCCTAACCACAAGTGTTGGAAAGTTAATGGAATCAGTAACTGCTGATGCAGTTCTTGAGGACATTGTGTTAAGGGACTTGCATGTACAGAGAATGAGGACATGGCCCCGTTAACTCCATTGTAGAGCTTTCATTTATTTATTTATTTTTTTTATTTATTTATTTATAATTTGAGCACACTTACAGAGGTACAAAAAAAAATACAGATAAGAGCAGCATGCCAAAGCCACTTATACTATGCATAGCATTACGGGCTGGCTTAAAATTAACTTAAGATTAACTAAGCAATGATGAAATCAGTGAAAAACATTAATGTAAACTGATTACTATAAAGCACAAGTGAGTATTACAAAGACAGGTCATATGGTTGCATGCATTGTTGTAAATTCAGTAGAATGGAGTATTCTGTTAGGTAGTGAATTTAAAAAATAATAAAGTTAGATTGGGTTTTAGGTTTAACATTTATGTGATATAATTGTGAGAAACATTTAAGATATACAATTTATAAGGTTCAGTTATTCAGTATTTATTTGGTTTTGGGTGAGTAAGTGATCTTTGAGAAGAGACTTGAATTTATAAACAGGTAGTGTTTCTTTTATATTAACAGGTAATGAATTCCAGATTTTAGGGCCTTTTATGTGCATTGAGTTTTTGCATAGCGTGAGATGGACACGAGGAACATCAAAGAGTGATCTGTGCCTTGTGTTATGGTCATGTGTTCTGTTGAGGTTGGCAAGGAGATGTTTGAGGGGAGGGTTAATATCAGAGTTGAGTGTTCTATGTATGTAATAGGTGCAGTAATAAGTATGATAAGTGTGATTTTGTCCGAGGTATGGGTTTTAGTTTCAAGTTTGCTGGTGTAAGTTTAGTCCAGTGTTGGACTAAAATTCCTGTACAATGTTATTAGTTACTGTACTTATGAATTTCATGTTAAGGGAATATTTTATCATAAAGCTAATCCTTCGAATAGCTGGAAGAATTTCTACTCTTATATTTATCTAGCCGTATGTATGTTAATTGTATTACTTAACTTTTATTTATCCTGTCTTAAGTTTAACTTTGTTGCTTTTTTATGAATTCTAAACATAGTTTGCTAAGTCCAGATTGTTGGGGTTGCCACCAGGCTGCTGTCTTCTGAGAGGTGGTTACTATTAAGTAGCAGGGGCAAATGTAACAATGGTGGTGATAATAGTAATAGTGCTGATGATAATGGTAACAGTGGTGGTAATAGTAACAGCGGTGGTGGTAATAGTAACAGCGGTGGTGGTAATAGTAACAGCGGTGGTGGTAATAGTAACAGCGGTGGTGGTAATAGTAACAGCGGTGGTGGTAATAGTAACAAGTAGTGGTGGTAACTGTGGTCAAGAGATGTAGGGCATTTTTTTTTTTCCAACGCACCGGCAGCATTAGGGTGACCTACCTGGAGTATACCTGGAGAGGGTTTCGGGGGTCAACGCCCACGCGGCCTGGTCTGAGACCAGGCCTCGTGGTGGATCAGGGTCTGATCAACCAGGCTGTTACTGCTATCCGCACGCAAACTGACGCACAAACCACTCAGGTACTGACCAGTTCGTATGTCGAACTGGTCAGGTACTGACTGTAGGTGCCTGTCCAGCGCCTTCTTGAAGACAGTCAGGGGCCTATTGGTAATCCCCTTTATGTATGCTGGGAGGCAATTGGACATTTTTCTTTTTATATTTATTAATGTATATATACAGGAGAAGGGGTAACGTTACTAATCCCTTGCTCCCAGCATTTCATTTGCCTCTTACGACACGCGTGGCTTACGGAAGAAGAATCCTTGTCCGCTTCCCTGTGAAGAACTGGTGGGATTACTGTCCAGCATGGGTAGGGAGGGAAGAGTGAGACTGGGCATGTTGATTGGTAACCTTAATACCTGGGAAGTAGTTGTCTTTAGTCTCAGGTCTTCTCTGTGGCAGTTCCAGATATTTTGTTAGGTGTAATTGGCCACTTCCCACTGTGGTCTGGTGTTCTCTCCTTGACTTTTACTACAGCTCCCTAAGTAAATAAGTTTATTTAGGTACAGGTACACATAAGTAATCATACATAGTGTAAATTGCGTAGGATAACGCAAAAAGTCATACAGTTAGTTTAATATGTTTATTATGCACCCCATACCCATCCTGTGGGCGGTAGTCAAAAGATTACAGAGGTACATAATGGGTCCAGGGACTGGGCCTCAAAGTTTTGATAGCTGAGCAAGTTACAGAGGTAATGAATTCACAATTTACAAAGGTAATGAACTCACAATTTACAAAGGTAATGAACTCCAGGTAGGTCTAGTCACAATCATGACAATTAACAAAGGTATTTACAGATTACAGAGGTACACAATGGGTCCAGGGACCGGGCTCCAAAGTTTTGATGGCTGAACTAGGTACAAGGTAATGAACTCACAAGTTACAAAGGTAATGAACTCACAAGTTACAAAGGTAGTGAATACTGTAAGAATGGTTACTTACGTTTATACATGGCTGCA
Organism: Cherax quadricarinatus; assembly: GCF_038502225.1. Lineage (NCBI taxonomy): Eukaryota > Metazoa > Arthropoda > Malacostraca > Decapoda > Parastacidae > Cherax > Cherax quadricarinatus. The sequence goes on from NC_091349.1 coordinate 12,357,142, forward strand.
ATCATGAACAAATTTTAGAGTAATGAGCAATTCACACTTCCACACCCGGTCACAACTGTACTGAGTTATTGGTGCAAATGTTGATTGCTGAGTCTCTCTCTCTCTCACACACACACACACACACACACACACATACAAATTCATACACACACACACATAAACACACATACACACACACACACACACACACACACACACACACACACACATACACAAACTCATACACACACGCACACACACTCATACACACACACACACTCATACACACACACACACTCATACTCACACACACACTCATACTCACACACACACACACACACACACACACACACACACACACACACACACACACACTCACACACTCATACACATACACACACACATGCACATATGTGGTAATGCTTTATTTACAGCTTGCAAAGTCAGGGTATTTCTCCAGAATGGTCTGTAATATACCACTGTGGATAAAATACTTAGCCATTTCTTGAACACTTCTGATAAATATGCCATAGTGTTTGCTTACGTGTCTTTCTAAACCATTACAAACAATACATGGACACGGAGGGCATATAAAGGCTCAGACTCTGAACCTTTATATACCCTCTGTGTCCATGTATTGTTTGTAATGGCTTGATAAAGCTCCTGGAGAGCGAAACGTTGCCACAATAAAATGTCACATTAGTTGCACTTTACATATTGTCGGTAATTCTACCAACTTTATTACAGAAAGCAGAGAGTTACCATTAATGGAGTGAAATCTGAATGGGGATTAGTCACTAGTGGCGTTTACCTGGACCTGGAGTTAACCTGGAGAGAGTTCCAGGGGTCAGCGCCCCCGCGGCCCGGTCTGTGACCAGGCCTCCTGGTGGATCAGAGCCTGATCAACCAGGCTGTTACTGTTGGCTGCACGCAAACCAACGTACGAGCCACAGCCCGGCTGGTCAGGAACCGACTTTAGGTGCTTGTCCAGTGCCAGCTTGAAGACTGCCAGGGGTCTGTTGGTAATCCCCCTTATGTATGCTGGGAGGCAGTTGAACAGTCTCGGGCCCCTGACACTTATTGTATGGTCTCTTAGCGTGCTAGTGACACCCCTGCTTTTCATTGGGGGGATGTTGCATCGTCTGCCAAGTCTTTTGCTTTCGTATTGAGTGATTTTCGTGTGCAAGTTCGGTACTAGCCCCTCTAGGATTTTCCAGGTGTATATAATCATGTATCTCTCCCGCCTGCGTTCCAGGGAATACAGGTTTAGGAACCTCAAGCGCTCCCAGTAATTGAGGTGTTTTATCTCTGTTATGCGTGCCGTGAAGGTTCTCTGTACATTTTCTAGGTCGGCAATTTCACCTGCCTTGAAAGGTGCTGTTAGTGTGCAGCAATATTCCAGGCTAGATAGAACAAGTGACCTGAAGAGTGTCATCATGGGCTTGGCCTCCCTAGTTTTGAAGGTTCTCATTATCCATCCTGTCATTTTTCTAGCAGATGCGATTGATACAATGTTATGGTCCTTGAAGGTGAGATCCTCCGATATGATCACTCCCAGGTCTTTGACGTTGGTGTTTCGCTCTATTTTGTGGCCAGAATTTGTTTTGTACTCTGATGAAGATTTAATTTCCTCGTGTTAACCATATCTGAGTAATTGAAATTTCTCATCGTTGAACTTCATATTGTTTTCTGCAGCCCACTGAAAGATTTGGTTGATGTCCGCCTGGAGCCTTGCAGTGTCTGCAATGAAGGACACTGTCATGCAGATTCGGGTGTCATCTGCAAAGGATCAGTTTTAGGCCCTCTTATACCATTTTAATGTTCAGGCCCTCTCTTGTTCATAATTTACATTAATGACCTTGTTAGGTAAGACACATATGCAACAGTTAGGTATCTTTATTATGAAACGTTTCGCCTACACAGTAGGCTTCTTCAGTCAAGTACAAAAAAGTTGATAGAAGCAGAAGATACTTGAAGACGATGTAATCAGTCCATCACCCTTAAAGTTTTGAGGTGGTCAGTCCCTCAGTCTGGAGAAGAGCATTGTTCCATAGTATGAAACAATATTGTTTCATACTATGTTTCATACTATGGAACAATGCTCTTCTCCAGACTGAGGGACTGACCACCTCAAAACTTTAAGGGTGATGGACTGATTACATCGTCTTCAAGTATCTTCTGCTTCTATCAACTTTTCTGTACTTGACTGAAGAAGCCTACTGTGTAGGCGAAACGTTTCATAATAAAGATACCTAACTGTTGCATATGTGTCTTACCTAACAACCTGTCGGTATTTTATACCATTTTAATGTTCATTAATGACCTTGATGAAGGGATTACGAGTGACATGAGTAAGTTTGCTGATGATACAAAGATAGGCCGTATAATTTACTCTGAGGAGGATAGCAATGAACTCCAGGAGGATTTGGACAAATTAATATCTTGGTCTGAAAAATGGCAGATGAAGTTCAATGTCGATAAGTGTAAGGTACTTGCCCTTGATAATGAAAATAACCCTCGAAGCTATAATCTAGGTGAAGTAGAGCTTGATCATACAGAATGTGAAAAAGACTTGGGAGTCATGGTAAGCAGAAATCTAAAGCCAAGACAGCAGTGCCTTAGTGTGCGCAACAAGGCCAACAGATTACTTGGAGATAAATTAGACACATGTGCAACTCTTGGGTATCTTTATTGAGGAAACGTTTCGCCACACAGTGGCTTCATCAGTCCATACAAAGGAGAATCTTGAAGAACAGGAGGAGAATGAGGTAATCAGTCCCTCAACCTTGAGTCGATGTGGTCAGTCCATCAATCTTGAATCAAGATTGATGGACATGTACATAACTACTTCTACAACTACTTCTACAACTAACCCATCTCTTTGGGAAGGACCTACTTCCACTGGGGAATCCCGCCTACCAGTGAATATGCCCTCGTCTGCTACACCTGACGTTACTATATAAGCGCCAGGATTCTTTCTTCTGCTTCAGAATCTCCACGACTATGGTGCTGTTCGCACCTACTCCTAGTTTGAGGGACTGATTACCTCATCTTCTGTACATAGTTCTACTGTCTTCAAGTTATGTCCTGTAAAGTAAAAGGACACAAGTGCAACTAATGTGACATTTATTGTGGCAACGTTTCGCGAAACGTTGCCACAATAAATGTCACATTAGTTGCACTTGTGTCCTTTTACTTTACATATTGTCGGTAATTCTACCAACTTTATTACAAGTTATGTCCTAGAATTTGTATTGATAAAGCCACTGGATGGCGAAACGTCTACAATAAAGATACCCAGATGTTGCACATGTGTCTTACTCTCAGTACAAGTAGAGGGAGTTCAAACGTTCCCAGCACGTAGTTAATGAGTCATATATTTATATGTAGCTAACGAGTTATGTGTGTATATGTAATTAATGAGTTATACTTTTATATGTAGTTAATGAATTATATGTTAATACTTTTTAACGAGTTACATGTGTGAATGTTGATGCTTCGCTATTTTCTGCATTATATGTAATGGGCGGCGCCCACCTCCAAAATGTTTTAAGTAATGTAAATGCTTTTTAGAGGTGCAAGTTGATGTATGAATGAGTTCCTGTCACAAGGATCTTAGTGGAAATAAGTCACTTTGTCTGTTTGTTTTTTAGTTATCCTAAGTAATTTACACATATGTTATTTATGCAGAACAACCATTATGAAAAAATAGCCATCAGTAACAGCCTGGTTGATCAGGCTCTGATCCACCATGAGGCCTGGTCACAGACCGGGCCGCAGGGGCGTTGACCCCCGGAACTCTCTCCAGGTAAACTCCAGGTACTTTCGTGATTTCTCACATTTTTCACAGTGGTTATTCTGCATATTGTGATATTACCTGTTTACTGTGACCTTATTTGCATATATTACCTGGAGTTTACCTGGAGAGAGTTCCGGGGGTCAACGCCCCCGCGGCCCGGTCTGTGACCAGGCCTCCTGGTGGATCAGAGCCTGATCAACCAGGCTGTTGCTGCTGACTGCACGCAAACCAACGTACGAGCCACAGCCCGGCTGATCAGGAACGGACTTTAGGTGCTTGTCCAGTGCCAGCTTGAAGACTGCCAGGGGTCTGTTGGTAATCCCCCTTATGTATGCTGGGAGGCAGTTGAACAGTCTCGGGCCCCTGACACTTATTGTATGGTCTCTTAACGTGCTAGTGACACCCCTGCTTTTCATTGGGGGGATGTTGCATCGTCTGCCAAGTCTTTTGCTTTCGTAGTGAGTGATTTTCGTGTGCAAGTTCGGTACTAGTCCCTCTAGGATTTTCCAGGTGTATATAATCATGGTATAAACTTTGGTAATAAATACCGACAAGTTGGTTTAGAAAGACACGTAAGCAAACACTATAACATATTTATTAGAAAACGTTTCGGTCCTGGGACCTTGATCACTTCTAACATACAGAGGTAGATAGACATTATATATATAGGCGGAGAGTGAGATGTGACGCACGTGACCTGAGGAATGTCATAAGAACATAAGAATGGAGGAACACTGTAGAAGGCCCACTGGCCCATGCGAGGCAGGTCCTTATCAAAACAACCTCTACCTATGATGAGGACGGGTAGACGATGAAATCATGTGACTCCTGTGTTGTTGGGTTGGTGCTGCTTAAGTATCACGTATGCCAATGTTTTTGAAATTTTGTAGTTTCCAGTGTTGCGTTCTATAGTGTCTGTGACGGCGATTATTGAGGCTTCTAGGCACCGTCGGCGTCTGAGGTCTGGTTCGGTGAGAACGAGTTGTGCCTCGTTCCACTTCAGAAACATTGGCATACATGATACTTAAGCAGCACCAACCCAACAACACAGGAGTCATATGATTTCATCGTCTACCCGTCCTCATCATAGGTAGAGGTTGTTTTGATAAGGACCTGCCTCGCATGGGCCAGTGGACCTTCTACAGTGTTCCTCCATTCTTATGTTCTTATGACATTCCTCAGGTCACGTGCGTCACATCTCACTCTCCGCCTATATATATAATGTCTATCTACCTCTGTATGTTAGAAGTGATCAAGGTCCCAGGACCGAAACGTTTTCTAATAAATATGTTATAGTGTTTGCTTACGTGTCTTTCTAAACCGTATATAATCATGTATCTCTCCCGCCTGCGTTCCAGGGAATACAGGTTCAGGAACCTCAAGCGCTCCCAGTAATTGAGGTGTTTTATCTCCGTTATGCGCGCCGTGAAGGTTCTCTTATATATGATAATTTGTGTTACTGTATTTATGTGTACGTGTACCTAAATAAACTTACAATATTTTCTACATGCTCACCCGAAATGCATTGCATAATTAGTGGTTTTCTTGGGTGTCTGCTGTTTTACTTTGACTCATATATCTTCATTATCTGCATGCTCACAGAAATAAAGCATTATCATTTCCTATATTTATAACGAACATTTCCAGATATCTTCAACACAAAGATGGATTATTATTATTATTAAAGATTAGCCGGTATTCTCCCAGCCCGGGCCTTTTCCAAGTGGTGGCCCGGCCTTGACTCCCTCTTTAGGGAGTGTTTGAGACCTAAGTCTGCCATGAGAGGAGGCACAAGTACCTCCTCATCTTTGGGGTCTGCCATCCCCGCCCCAAGGGGGGCTAATGGGAATGACAGTCTTATGAGCTAAAGGCTCGGGCTCAGGCACCTACCCTACCCTAGAAGGGTTAGGCATGGTGTCGATGACAAAGATGGAAATTGTTGGAGATAAAAAGGCTGCTAATTTTTTCCAGAGAGTAACGAAAGAGTGAATGAATGAAAAGAGGTGGTAGTAACTGTTACAACCATCTTTACTTACTTAGTAATAATAATAATAATAATAATAATAATAATAATAATAATAATAATAATAATAATAATAATAATAATAATAACTTTTTATTCTGGAAGTTACACTAGAGACCTCCAGCGGAAATAGGTCGTCTTTCACTTTACTGAGTTTTTTAGGTTAATTAACACTTAAGATACTCTCTAAGTCAATTGTATAATTCCGAAACTGTATTTTGAAAGTGAATATAGTTTAGTATGGTGCCATACAGTGATATATAAGAGTGCGCACAAACTTCGCTCATTTGAACACTAACACTCCATTACACCACCAGGAGAGCCAACGCTACAAATATCACTTAAAGTGAATATATTCTTTGTGATTAAAATTTGTTTGACTTACAAAACAACTTATTTTTTTATAAATCTTCATGTTTCTTTGTCATTTCTCTCTATTGAAAATGAAGTGGTTTGGTTTAAATGAACAATATATTTGTTGTTGGTAGGGTTGGTCATAGTGATGTGATGGACCAATGAGGTTGCAGCTTCAGTGTTTTGAACTGTGAGTGTCAGGCAGCACCTGTCAACTTCCTCTCTCTATATTAGTGAGTATTTTTACCTATATACACACTGCATCAACCTACTTACACCACAGGTGTGGGTGGTGTAGGTGTGGGTGTAGCTCCAGGCTCACATTAAACTTGTTTATGACCAGATATTAACTGATCACTGCCTGGCTCTTTAAATCTCACCACAACCGATATTAATACCTTCATTTTGTTTATTTTTTTCACGTCATTTATTGTATTCCGGATTTTCCTTCGTTATGCAGTGTTCATGTATGTTTGAGCACGAGTCCACTCGTTAGTTTTGTGGTGTTTTTTAAACATTAAAATACACGGAGGTGCCCGTGGAAGGTGATGGATTTTAATATATAATTTGTGTCCTGGAGGGCAACATCCTTGATCCAGGGGAGGGGCTCTTGATCCAAGGTATTGATCCTGACCTCTCTTACCTTGCATCAAACCTACTTGCTTCCTACTCCCTCTTTCCAGGCGCTGTATAACTCGTACAGATTTAGCGCTTCCCTCTATGAATCCCCTCAAGGAAGGTTCCTTGATGTTGGTGAGGGGCTCTTGATTTAGGGAATTGGATCTGTGCTCCAGTTCCCCGAATTAAGCCTGAATGCCTTCCCCCCCCCCCCAGGCGCTGTATAATCCTCCGGGTTTAGTGCTTCCCCTTGATTATAATAATAATAATAATAATTCCCTCTATGAATAGATTTCATTTCAAATGATTGTAAGTTTATTCAGGTATAGACAAATAGTTATATAGATTATCATACATAGCAACATGTGTGTAGAGAACCTGGGATAACCCAAAAAAGTCAGTGACTCGTTTCCAGATAGTTTGTGTATAGGTACACAGCACTGTATGACCCTAGTGGGTTTAGAGTTTTATTTTGCTTATAATAATTGGTATAGGTACACATAAGTACAATTATCATAGTGTAAATTTATTAGGATAACCAAAAAATTAAACCAGTGACTTGCTTCCAATGGATGTACAACATTGGTGAAGTAGTTTTTATTAATGGTCAATATACAAATTAAAAGATATACAAAAGTCTTGTATACAGTAGTAACTTGTGTAAATAAATGTAGGGTAACTTACTTAGTCAATTGTTTGCTTATTTTTGTTGAGGTCCTTGTAATTTGGTCAATTTTAGCTTCAATTTTCATGTCTACAACATTAATTGCTGATCTTAAAAGGGAAGTTTCTTGATGCTGGTGTAAGGCTCTTGATTTAAGGAATTAGTGCTTCTCTTCCTTGCATCTAACATAATTACCTCGCATTCCCCAGGTACTGTGTAACCCCTATGAGCTTAGTGCTTCCCCCATAATTTATTTTGTAGTAAGGAAGCATATGTTTGCTTGACAGCCAGGTAACTAGCAGCATGTTAAAGGCTATTGACTTGGCACTCTGGATAACAACCAGTTTATTGGTTAGGTTAGATCAGGTGGTTATAACTGAAAGATGCTCATAAGCAGAAATTGGGCATTTTATATTTTATAATAGAAGCTATCTGCACATTGAAATATATTCATTAGCAGAGGCATCACTAGGGTTGGTGTCGCCTGGGGGCGGAATCTTTGGTGTCGCCCCCATGAAATACAAGGGCGGGGGGATAAGGGTAGTAAACTTCAGTTATATCACTGCTGCATGACCAGTGACTAATGTTTAGCAATGAGAACATTTTGAAGGCCATCAACCGAACTTTATTAATGATGAAGTAAATAATCATAGTAATATTGACGAAATATAAACTCAAATGCCACTTTGAATATAGGGAACAGATCCTACATTTATTCGTCTTCAATAATGAAAAAAAAAAAAACTTGAAAAATAAAGAAAAATACTAGTTCCAATTTAACCTTGAGTACAGGTAACATCTCAAAGAATCTGACATTTCATTTCCTTGCCTTCAATCCTGCAAAATCATCCATCACATCATCATCTAATCCTATAATAGGCTATATAGAAACGAAGGATTTTTCTCTTAGGTTGCTGCAGCATGGTTTTGGTCATTAGTGTTACCTTCTTTAGAGGCTCTATGGTGTCACCCGGGGCAGCCTGCCCCCACCTTATGACGCTCGCTTATTAGGCAGATTCTACCCTTGTGGGTTTAGCACTTGGTTTTGATTGTAGTAATCGGGCAGATTATTTTTTTCCCATGGAATGTGAGAGACCCAGTCAACACTTAATATTGTGGCCTTAGCAATCACAGCAAATGTAAACAAAGATGCAGAGGATGTAAACAAACACTGATGATGGAGTAAGGTTAAGTTGTTTTAGGTTTTTTAGGTTTGTTTAGGTGAATTTCACTGTTTGGTTTAATTTCATACTGTTTGCTCAACAGTTGGAAAAAAATTCTTACCAAAAAGTTCTTCCCAGTTTTAGATTTGAAATGAGACAAAAAATAAGTGAATTCTGATAGGTATTTGAGGATGTAAAGGTTTGAAGTGATGCTGGTAATTGTCATGTGGGAACGTGCATTCTTACCACTTGAAGGTAATTTTTTTTTTTTCCCTTTTTTTTTTTTTTTTTTTTTTCCCTTTTTTTTTTTTTTTTTTTTTTTGTGGATTATGTTGGTTACACCTTTTATCGGTGTTTACATATTTTGCTTATTGCTCAGTAATATAAAACTAAATATCAAGCTCTGTTCGCTTGTTCAACACAGATGTCTGTTGAACCTCTTTAACCACTCTGGTGGCTCTGGTGGCCTGGTGGTTAACGCTCTCGCTTCACACGGCGAGGGCCTGGGTTCGATTCCCAGCCAGAGTAGAAACATTGGGCGTGTTTCTTTCCACCTGTTGTCTATGTTCCCCATCAGTAAAATGGGTACCTGGGTGTTAGTCGACTGGTGTGGGTCGCATCCAGGGACACTGACCTAATTTGCCCGAGATGCTGAGCATAACAAGTGGCTTTCTATCTAGTAGTATGTCATTGTTGTCAGCTAGGACTGTATACCATGTACATGTACTTGTAGTAAATAAAGATTATTATTATTATTATTATTATATTCTATGTATACAATATACACACCATTCACTGTGATATACTGTAGTAAGCCTCCGACTCAAGAACAAGAAAAAAAGATCTATTTTGATAAAATTTATAGTTGTAGGTAGTATTGCAGTAAAGTTTCTTGGCCTTCTATTCGATCGCCAGTTGACATGGAAACCTCGCATTTCCTCTTTGAAGGCAGCTTGCTGTGGTCAGCTGAATCTCCTTAAAATTCTTGTGCATCGCTCGTGAGGAGCAGATCGCTGGACTCCCCTCTGTTTGCATTTCACCCTAGTCTTGTCCAAGCTGGATTATGGCAACCTAGTCTATTCTGTGGCTTCTACGACTCTTTCTAAGCTGGATCCCCTTCATCATCAGGGTGTACGTTTATGCCTTCGTGCCTTTCGTTCATTCACTGTTGAAAGCCTCTGTGCTGAGGCAAATGTTCCTTCCTTAGCCGATCGTCATGATGCTCATTGCTCTCATTACTGTGTCCGCTCGCTTGACCTTCGTGTTCCTTCTATGTATAAGTTGGTCTCAGATGCTGGTAGAAGCCCATTATTTGTTTGACACCCCTTCTTACTCTGACCGTTCTTCTTTGTCTTCACTCACTCCAATCTTCTCTCCAGTTCTCCCCCTTGTATGTTCATATAGCGTCTACCTTTACCCTTCGTCCTTGGGAGGTTCCGACGGTTCATGTCTGTTCTCCCCTACTACCGTGCGCCAAAGCTTTCCTGCCTATGGCTGCTTCTCGCTCTTTTTCTTGATCACTTCTGGTCACATGCGCATGCTACTGCTGTTTATACAGATGGTTTTAAATCTTCTGACGGTGTTGGGTTCGTGGCGGTGTTCCCTGACAGTGTTGTCCAGGGTCATTCGTTAGATTTGGCTAGCATTTTTACTGCAGAGTTGTAGGCAGTCCTTGTAGTGCTTCTCTGTATTACATACGTCTCCTCCAGCATTTGTGATCATTTCAGAGTCCCTCGGTGTTTTACAAGCCCTTAAACAATTGATTCCCCTCATCCACTGGTCCTTCGTATTCAACTTTGGTTGCGCCGTGTGGCTAACAAAAACAAATCGTCATTTTCTGTTGGGTCCCTGGACACGATGTGCAGGACAGTGAAGAGGTGGATGCTGCTGTGCAGTCAGTAGTACACGACCTTCCGGTTTCCTATAGAGGTATTCCGTTCAGGGATTTTTTATAGTTATCTCTGCCCATCTTCGCAGCCGTTGGCAACAGTGGTGGTCAGACGTGCTCCATAACAAATTGCACTCTATTAAACCGCTTTTAGATTTGTGGCCATCTTCTTATCACCATTGCTGTTCCTGGAAGACTGCGCTCTCGTCTCCGCATCGGCCACACTCGCCTTATCCATGGGTATCTCGTGGAACAACACCCTATTCCTCTCTGTGAGGGTTGTTGGGGTCCCTATTTTGGTTCTGTGTTCTTGTGGATTGTCCGGTTTACCAGCGAGCTCGCAGGATTTCCCTCCGACACTGCCACCAAACTGCTCTTGCCTTATCTTCCCTTCTTGAAGATGGTCTTGCCTTTGACTTATGATCAAGTTTGTATAGTAAAGCAACTGCTTTACTATAGAAACTTAGATGCATCACTCCTAGCTTCCCTTTCAGCCCTTTTCTACCCTTACCTCTGATCCCCTCTCCACCTAGCTGTTTATAGCTCCAGCACTATTTTCTGCCCTGCAGTGCTGCAAGACCCTTGTTGGTTTAGCGCTTTATTATTTGATTATAATGAAGCGCTAGGTAGTAGGTTGGTAGACAGCAACCGCCCAGGGAGGTACTACTGTCCTGCCAAGTGAGTATAAAATGGAAACCTGTAATTGTTTTACATGATGGTAGGATTGCTGGTGTCTTTTTTCTGTCTCGTAAACATGCAAGATTTCAGGTACATCTTGCTACTTCTACTTACACTTAGGTCACACCACACATACATGTACAAGCATATATATACATACCCCTCTGTGCTTTCTTCTATTTTCTTTCTAGTTCTTGTTCTTGTTTATTTCCTCTTGTCTCCATGGGGAAGTGGAACAGAATTCTTCCTCCATAAGCCATGCGTGTCGTAAGAGGCGATTAAAATGCCGGGAGCAAGGGGGCTAGTAACCCCTTCTCCCGTATAAATTACTAAATTTAAAAAGAGAAACTTTTGTTTTTCTCTTTGGGCCACCCTGTCTTGGTGGGATACGGCCGGTTTGTTGAAAAAAAAAAAATAGGTAGTATTGCGCCGACTCACGAAATCGTAATGACACGATTGCAAACAAACCATACCATGGGAGGGGATAGAACCCGTAATCAGAGCATCTGTCTGGAGTTTTCTTTCTGATCATGGGTTCTATCCCTGCCCGTGGTATGGTTAGTACATGTAATGTGCTCTCATAAAACTGGGGGTAACTATAGCATACTATGCCTTTATGAAATCTCTGGTGAGGGAAGAGAGGAGTGGTAGAAAGTATAATATATAATGGCATGACATTATTCCTTTCTCTCTCTGAGATGATTAGACTGTTTCTTCTGGGTTGATTAACAATTCATTTATATAAACATTATTCCCATTTTTCTCACTTTTTAACTAATGATGCAGAAGCTATGAAAACACTGTTAATGACTAATGCAGGAAATGGTAGATTTAGCTCAAGAACCAGTTAGTTTATCACCTGAGGTGATAAATTGTAATTGGTTCTTGAATAAGGAAGAGGCAGTTGTTAGGTGGGATAATGGTCCTAGAGTTTTTTTGGTCTTTCAGAATTATTTTATGTGAATGGCAGTTAAGTAGGGGATAATGTACTTCTCCCATTTAAGGGGGAGGAGTTGCTTTGATGTTGAAGGGCTGTTGATCTAGTGAATTGAGCTACTTTTCCCTCATTCATAACTGATTACTTGTATCCCATTCTCTGTATAGCCTATGGGTTTAGCACTTACTCTTGTGTGACAGTACAGTAATAAGGAGACTTACCTAATTTTTGCTGTAATTTGCTAATATAAACCTATTACATTTTTGGTGTAGCTACAGTACTGTACTTTGTATTAATTATTTATCCTATTTTAACAGGTGGGAATGATTGTTGACTGGGTCTTACCATGAGTTGGTTTGGCTCGGCCTCAGAGTGGAAACAGGGCCTCGGTTCATTGGCCCTGAGTAAGGTTGAGGAGCTAGAGAATCAGGTAAGAATGGAAACATTTTGAATTTCTTTGTATATACTGCTGTATTCTTTTGCATGGGGCACTTCTTATCTTGGGTTGCATTGTGCACTAAATATTGCTGTGTAACAGTTCTCTGGTTCAGTGTACACTTTATTGCTTTGCAGAGTCTTCAATGATTTATTTTTATTTAGCCACTAAATTTCTGTATAATATTTTGAGTGGTTCTTTGTTTGACTCTACTTATAAGATTTGTTTGACACATCCATCAAACTCGGCAGGCTTAAGATAAGATTTTTCTTGGATTTTTAACCACGGAGGGTTAGCCACGCGGGATAACCCAAGAAAGTCACTGCGTCATTGAGGACTGTATTATTTCCATTGGGTCCTTCAGTCTTGTCCCCCAGGATGCAACCCACACCAGTTGTGTAACTCCCAGGTACCTACTTGTTAGGTGAATGGTGACAGCAGGTCTAGAGATTGAACCATGGACACTGTGTGTGAGGTGAGTGTGATGACTACCAGGCCACTGGACTACAGATATCTCTGGGGGGTTTATACCACCAGCTTGTGTAGACTGAACTAAGTGCAAATTTTGTCAGTAGAACTCTTCTCACACACCACTATGTTCTTGAATGTTAAAAAATCAAGGGATATAAAGGCAGTTTACTCATAAATGTCCAAGAAATGTCCAAATATTTTATTATGGTATGTACAGCTCCATGTTACATTTGGTTCTGGATCAGGTATGTGCCTCTGAAATCTTTTTGATTTTTACCTACAGGATGGGTGTAGGCTGCATAATAAAGCTAATAAACAACTACAGTTATGTATAGCTACATTATTTTCATTGAGGGGCATTCATCATGTTGCAGCAGTAAATTGAGTCATTCATCAAATGATGATAATTTTTATTTTGTTTATACTCAGCATGGTAATTCACTTCTGTGCCACCTAAATATTCACAGTATAATAAAGCCACTTGTAGTGAAATATTTCCTCAATAATTGTCTTGAATTGTGCTTATATTTTTTATCTACACAAATACAAAAGACATGGAAAATGTAGAGTTAGGTTACAAAAATCTCTTGAGTTAACCCCAATAAAACATTTTTTTAAATACTACAATAATTTATGGCTTAGTTTTCTGGAAGCTAAATTAGGTTAGGCAGTTTGGTAGACGTCACTTTCCGCTAGTGACTGTATTCAGTACTTCTTGGTTCACCGGTGACTGAATATCAAGGATACCTGTATATATGAAAATACATTTGTGTATATAGGTTTCTCCTTGTTTTATGCATTTTCACTTTGTGAATTCACATAAATAATAATAATAATAATAATAATAATAATAATTAATAATAATAATATCAAGCACAAATTTATACCAAATAAATAATATTTGGTATAAATTTGTGCTTGAGCAATCATCCAGGTCTAGCATCACTTTAAGTATCATACCAAATTGGTTTATATTGAAATAAATAAAAAATAGAAATTAAACTGATTGGAGCATGGGAAATCCAGTAAATGTATTTTGATTGAATATCTAAGGCTAGTTTTCAATTTAAGTCTTGCACTGTCACAAGAAAATGGGCACTTAGTCAGATGAACTTGAGTCATGTTGAAATGAAATCAGGACTAGGGTTTGAGAGAGAGGCATACTTGTTGGTTGGTGAAGCCTGGCCTGAGGCCAGCCTTCTCTGGTGACTGCATGAGTGAAACTGTTCCTAATAAAATGTTCTAGAGTTACAAAAATGTTCTTATTCCATTCTGTTGGTATACATATACACTGTACCAGGTTCCTGTAACCAGGTGATGTTTAAATGAGTAGGCCATGTAGATGGAAAAAGAGGAAGATAGATTGGTAAAGAGGGTGTGTAACTCTAGGGAGGACAAAAATCAGTGTAGGGGTATCTTGAAGAGTTGTAGGTAGTGTGAGGAGACTTGAACATTTAGGTGAAAAACCATAATGAGTTACAGTAGATTAAGGTAAAGGGAGGTAAGTGGTTTGGGATTTGATACATTGAGGTGTGAAAACTTGCCCTATTTTGTGGCTTATTAGACACGTTTTTTTTTTTTTTTTTTTTTTTTTTTTTTTTTTTTTTTTTTTTTTACATAAAATGTCTGCAGAAACACCCTGTATCCTATAAACTAAAGGTCAGTGTGGTGCGGGATGGGCTGTAGCTCTCCCAGTTATGCCCAATGTCGAGCCATTGAAACTAAAACAAGACTTGTAAGCCACGTCTTATAAGCCAGAAAATGCGGTAATATTTATGAGGCGTCAGTATTTAACCCTTTCAGGGTCCAAAGGCCAAATTTCAAAGTGTGCATCAGTGTCCAAGAATTTTCAAAAAATAATTTTATTTTTTCTTATGAAATGGTAGAGAATCTTTTTCTGAAGGTAATAAAGCAAAAAGTACGAAATTTGATGGAAAATTGACGAAATTATGCTCTTGCGAATTTTGATGGGGTCAGCAATATTTACGCATCGGCGATTTTGCCGAATTTGACTCCCATTTTAGGCCAATTGTATTATTCCAGTTGACCAAATTCTTAGCTATTTCACTATTATTACTTCTGTTCTATCGATTGAGCACAAGAAATCGCCAAGTCAACTGTTTCAACTACAAAATAGTGATCAGAAATTGGTAATTTGGCCAATTTAATGCAAAGTTCAAAATATCCTAATTTCAAAATAGGGTCCAGAATAAACAATACAGGCATTCCTGGAACTAAAGTAACATTTCCTCTGTTCATTAGTTATATTTTCAGGCTTTACAAATGAATTCCATTTTGATTTTTTATTCACATAATGAATTTTTATTCAAACCAAAAAATAGAAGATTTACTGTTATGCAATACTGTAATAATTGTAAAAATAATATCACCACATTTGTGAGCGTATATTAGACCCACCAGCTGGCGTGTATTAGACGTGTGGGAACATTTATTTACTCTTAAACATTGGCAAAATTTTAACATTTCTGTTATTTTGAGTTCGGTTTCAATCCATTTCCATTACTAAAGCCAATCAAAATCATCTCTATTTTTGTAATATATCTTCCATTCTATCAAATGAGACCAAGAAATCGCAAATACAGTGGACCCCCGGTTTACGATATTATTTCATTCCAGATGTATGTTCAGGTGCCATTACTGAACGAATTTGTTCCCATAAGGAATATTGTGAATTAGATTAGTCCATTTCAGACCCCCAAACATACACGTACAAACGCGCTTACATAAACATCCTTACATAATTGGCCGCATTGGGAGCTGATCGTAAACCGGGGGGCCACTGTATAACCATAAAAACACACTACAAAGTCGCTGTTTTAATAAAAAATTATGGTCTCGGTCTTTTTTCTCTCGTTATGCACTGTGTGCTGCAGGATTTGTTTTATGTGGTGCACACATACCACATAGATGTATTCTCTCATATCTAGGCCCAAATTTACCGCTCACAGCTTATCAGAGCGAGCTGAGCTCATGACATAGATCTATGGTTTGGACCCTCAACGTATAGCCGTAGATCTACGGCATGGACCCTCAAAGGGTTAAAGAATGGGTGGAGGTTTCATCTTGGACTGTGACACCTTTCTCTCCTGGTAAAGCAGCAAGAGGAGTAGTAGTTTGATGAATGCTTTCTTTGGGCCACCCTTCCTTTTGGGAAATAACTGATAGGATAGTAAAATCATGTTTAATCTTCAAAGGATTGTACTGTGTACACATTTAGAAAGATTTGAATAAACTTTGAACCTAATTTAGTATGTTAACTGTAAGTACTGTACATTATTATTGCTTCCTAAACTATTTTGTTGAGAAATGACTAATGTGGTAAAACAAAAATAAAATATAAACAAGAATCAGAGTAAAAATAAAATTTCACTTTTAATTTGCTAATTTTTGAGCATTATTGCTTTCTTGTAATAAAAAAATACGTAACACTTTACCTTTTTATTTTCCAGGTTGAACGATTCAAACGTGAAAGACAGCAGAAACAGAATCAGCTAGACACTCTTCAGCAGGCTTTAGATAAACAGAAACTTAAGGTAACTTTTAATTGTATTGTGGAAGATGACGAGGGACACTGGGTCTAATGATTATAGACTAAGTGCTTGTCATGGCATTATGCTGGGTGAGCACCCTGGCATAATGCCGTGGTGAAAATCAAAGGCCTACCATATGGGAGGGGGGTCTTTTTTCGTTAGTGCATTCTGCTGGGTAGCAGCCATTAGCATGATGTCATGGCCTGCCATCACACTTCAGTGATTTCTCATTGCTCACATGGCTACCGTGGTGAGAGGAATTGCTGCACCCAGTTCCTCACTGGATGCTCACACACACACTAACATACTCCACTATTTCTTATGTCTGGTGCCTAGCTTTGTAAAGCCCTATGATTTGAGCTATAGTTTCAGGTGTTAGACTTTGTTTTACCCATAATCAAAGATGTATAGCCCCAAAACCAAAGGGAACACCAGACAAAAGTTGAAGCAGATGAGAGACAATGCAACACTTCCTCTCACCACGGCAACCACATGAGCAATGAGAAATCACTGTGAAGTGTGACGGCAGGCCATGACATCATGCTAATGGCTGCTACCCAGCAAAATGCACCGACAAAGAGACCCCCCTGTATGGTAGGCCTTTGATTTTCACCACGGCATTATGCCAGGGTGCTAACCCGGCATAATGCTGTGATGAGCACTGTATATACTTTTCAGGTTATATGAAAGAAAATGCACCACAGCTGTAAGCATCATTGTGACAAGTTATCTCTTATGTATTAATTGTATTGTACATTGAGTTCGAATTTAAATTGTAGAAAGATATGAAAATAGAAGCCATGAGGCACGTGTAGCAACATCTGATGGAACTAGCGCATGCATGTGTTTCGTGTTTTTTAAAAGATGTGTAAAAGAATGGTTTGCTGCTTCAGAGGCCATATCTAAATATTTTTTACTTCAGTGGCCATCTGCCAAGGCAGGGTGACCCAAAGAAGCAAACTCATTCACTATTATTCAGTCACAGTTTTCCCAGAAGTGAGCAGATATAATATTTTTACCCCTTCAGAGTGTAGTCGCTGCCCTTCCCACTTGAGGACTTGAGTCCAGCTAACAGGTTTCCCTAAATCCCTTCATAAATGTTATCTTGCTCATCACACTCCAACAGCACAGCCATTAACAACCACTTGACCCTATTTAATATGCTCACAAGTCTGCTGGATGCTCAAGCCACTAAAACTCCAAGCCTTTTTAATCCCCTCCCTCTAACCATTCCTTGGATGACCCCTGCCCCTTGTCTCGGATTTATACAGCCTCTTTGTAATCTTATCCTCCCATTCTCTGTGCCAAACCACCTCAACAACCCTTTCTTATCTCTGAATTACACCATTGGTAACCCCATATAGCCTTTTAATGTCTGCTCTCTGAATTCTTTGCACGATATTCACTCCATACATTGCTCTCAAACATTGTTCAAAATCCATGCCTCAGACACATTAAAGAGTGTTGCTACTACATACAATACTTTGGTACATTCCCTATTTTACTTCCATAGATAAACTTTTTATTTTAGAGGTTTTGTGTGCAAGGGGCTTGGACATGCAGCAGGCTTGTGTTAGCGTGTTAGATAGACGTGAATGGAGACGAATGGTTTCTGGGTAATATTTTGTGAAGGACTTCAGGGAAACTGGTTAGCCTGACTTGAATCCTGGAGGTGGGAAGTACAATGCCTGCACTTTAGCCCTTAAACGGTCCAAACGTATATATACGTTCTCTCGCGTAGCGCCCCCAAACGTATATATACGTTTCCCTTGTCATTCATTCAACATTGGCACGATAGGCCTGAGTTGCCTAGACATGAGAGAATGAGTGTGTGCATTCAGTGCGCACCATATGAAAAAATTGGACACCTGGGTACCAAATGCTCTTTTTTCCTATAAAAAAAATTTTTTTTTCCTCAAAATATTCGGGGCGCTACGTAAGTGAACGTATATATACGTTTGGACCGTTGAAGGGTTAAAGGAGGGGTGTGGGATATTGGTTGTTCGGAGTGACATCTAAACTCTCATGTCTGGGTGCCTCTGCACAAATAATGATTGTGTGAGTGATGGTGAAAGTGTTTTTCATTTTTGGGTCTTCATACCTTGATGAGAGACATCTATCATGTTGCGAAAAAAGATACTTTTTTCCCTTCGTCTATGCTGATTCACCTTGTATTTCATAGATCCATCTCCCTATATGTCTACTCCCAAATATCTAACTACGTCCACTTCCTCCATATTCCCTCCCTTCAGTCTAGACTGTTAACCTCATCACCTTGCTCTCTTCTACGTTTACTTTCAGTTACCTTTTACATATCCTCTCAAATTCTTCCACCAACCTTAGCAATTTGGCTTCAGAATTATCTAAGAGAACTGACATCAGCAAAGAGCAACAGTGATAATTCCACTTTGTATCATGTTGAACATCTTTTAATCCCAAAACCCTTCCCAATCCCCTGTCATTCACTTTTTTTTTTTTTATCTGTAAATATACTCTGATTACAACTGACATTCTTAATTAAAGATGAGTGCCTAGAAATGGTAGAAAATCTTTTTCTGAAGGTAATGATGCCAAAATAGGAAATTTGATGAAACTGGTGGAATTACTCGGGTGCAAAGTTAGTGGTGTAGGCGTAATTTAGATTCGGTGATTTTACTCACTTTGAGTTTTATTTTAAACCACTTCCACTGCTCATTTCAAGCAATTTCTTAGCTATTTCACTAGTGTGCCTTTCGTTCCATCAATTGAGCACAAGAAACGACATGCTCAAATATATAAACTACTTCATAAAGTGCACAGAAGTCAGATATTTAGCCAATTTTACACAGTTAAATAAAATCCTTGTTCAAATTAAACACAGTAGATATTCCTTTGTCCATTAATCAGTTCCTCAGGCCTCTCCTATATTGCACTTGCCTTCCATTTTGAATTTGTCATTACACAAAAAATTTAGGATTTGCCCTATTTCTCGGATAATAAAATACATTCATGAATGATTGGTCGTAGTTTACGGAACCTGGGAATTTAATCACGTTAAAAACTCATAAAATGGACAGTTATTGAGAAAAACATTGTTATTAGCTATTTGGGAATTAATTTTATTACATTTGTTTCACATCTGAATGTCTTGTTAAGAGTTGAGTGTTGAATAAAACATTAGAACTTCTCAGCCATCTCATTGAAGGAATTATAAAAACTACTAAGCCATCTCCAGTTATAATACAAATTTATATGATAGGCCAACCAATAGTACTTTTTATTATTTTTTTATCACACTGGCTGATTCCCACCAAGGCAGGGTGGCCCGAAAAAGAAAAGCTTTCACCATCATTCACTCCATCACTGTCTTGCCAGAAGGGTGCTTTACACTACAGTTTTTAAACTGCAACATTAACACCCCTCATTCAGAGTGCAGGCACTGTACTTCCCATCTCCAGGACTCGAGTCCGGCCTACCGGTTTCCCTGAACCCCTTTATAAATGTTACTTTGCTCACACTCCAACAGCACGTCAAGTATTAAAAACCATTTGTCTCCATTCACTCCTATCAAACACGCTCACGCATGCCTGCTTGAAGTCCAAGCCCCTCGCACACAAAACCTCCTTTACCCCCTCCCTCCAACCTTTCCTAGGCTGACCCCTACCCCGCCTTCCTTCCACTACAGACTGATACACTCTTGAAGTCATTCTGTTTCGCTCCATTCTCTCTACATGTCCGAACCACCTCAACAACCCTTCCTCAGCCCTCTGGACAACAGTTTTGGTAATCCCGCAACTCCTCCTAACTTCCAAACTACGAATTCTCTGCATTATATTCACACCACACATTGGCCTCAGACATGACATCTCCACTGCCTCCAGCCTTCTCCTCGCTGCAACATTCATCACCCATGCTTCACACCCATATAAGAGCGTTGGTAAAACTATACTCTCATACATTCCCCTCTTTGCCTCCAAGGACAAACTTCTTTGTCTCCACAGACTCCTAAGTGCACCACTCACCCTTTTCCCCTCATCAATTCTATGATTCACCTCATCTTTCATAGACCCATCCGCTGACACGTCCACTCCCAAATATCTGAATACATTCACCTCCTCCATACACTCTCCATCTAATCTGATATCCAATCTTTCATCACCTAATCTTTTTGTTATCCTCATAACCTTACTCTTTCCTGTATTCACTTTTAATTTTCTTCTTTTGCACACCCTACCAAATTCATCCACCAATCTCTGCAACTTCTCTTCAGAATCTCCCAAGAGCACAGTATACACTTTGTATACACAAATAGCCTGCACATACGATGTTAGTCACGGAATGCATTAAACCTGTGGTTTGTTGTAGAACTCATTACTTAATGGTACAGGTTAATAGGAAAAAGTAAGAAGTTTAGTTTTAGTAATTAATGCAATTATAACCCAGCTATTTATCAGTGTGTGAATTCTGTATATAAATAATATAATTATTTGCAACATTTTCATGTTTAAGTTTTTCTTGACAGACTGATGATACTGCAAAGGAAAAGCAATCGTTGTTGAAGGACATAGAACAGTTAAGTCGAAGCTGTGAGCAACTCCAGCTGCAGTTGCAAAAGAGTCAACATGACCACGTCACTTCAAGCATTACTCTCTTGCCCCCACGACAGACTGCAGCTGTTGAGTCTTTGCCATCTCATTCAGGTGATGCACTGTCCTTGTCAGAAGTTGGCACACCATCTGCTGAAGTCTCTACCTTGCTGCTGACTTCTGATCCTGCACAATTCTCCACTGGTCCTGCAACTCTGCCTACAGAGGGACCAGTCTGTTAGTATAGTAGATTAAAGATGCACCTAATATTTTGCACATTTTTCTTTTAGACCAGTTGATATAAAATTTGGTAGTAGGCATGCTGGCTTACATAATCCTTAGAAGTGATACTTTGGGGAAGTAAAAGGGATTATCTATCTTTCTCTGATGGCTTTACTCTTTGGTTACTCACATTGCAGTGCATCTTGTTGATCTGTTCCATTTCTTCCATCCCTACCCTGTTTTTTTTCAAGTCTCCCACTTTGGTAGGGCAGCCCATAGAAGGAAACACATGCCATCATCACTTCATCCATAATGGTATTGCCAGAAGTGCACAGCCGTCACAGTTCAAATGAACTTCTGAAATGAAATGTTTCCCATCACTGCCCATCTGCAGAACTCTAGTGCCATTTTATTTGTCCACATTTCCTTCTCATTTGTTACTTGTATAATTATTATTATTATTATCACACTGGCCGATTCCCACCAAGGCAGGGTGGCCCGAAAAAGAAAAACTTTCACCATCATTCACTCCATCACTGTCTTGCCAGAAGGGTGCTTTACACTACAGTTTTTAAACTGCAACATTAACACCCCTCCTTCAGAGTGCAGGCACTGTACTTCCCATCTCCAGGACTCAAGTCCGGCCTGCCGGTTTCCCTGAACCCTTTCATAAATGTTACTTTGCTCACACTCCAACAGCACGTCAAGTATTAAAAACCATTTGTCTCCATTCACTCCTATCAAACACGCTCATGCATACCTGCTGGAAGTCCAAGCCCCTCGCGCACAAAACCTCCTTTACCCCCTCTCTCCAACCTTTCCTAGGCCGACCCCTACCCTGCCTTCCTTCCACTACTTCCACTAGGAAGGGGTCCTTTCCTAGGCCGACCCCTACTTGTATAAGAATTTACTAAATCCATTTTTATGCAAATGGAAAGCTACTGCAATAAAATGTAGTATGCCAGGTTATTTCTCTTGAAGCATTGTTGAATTCCTGGGAGAATTTTGTAAATACAGCCTTTCCTCGCTTAGTGATGTACTCGGACTTATGACGGGCTCTCTGACCAGTATTTATGCCTAAATAATGTAATATAGTACAACTGATTTCCTCTATTCTGTTTCAGTATACAGTACACTACTGTATAAACATTTAAAATATACCAGAAATGTTATAAATGATGCAATGACATTAAAACAATACCATAGATGGTTGACACAAACCCACTACCATTATAGTACATGCTCCTCACTTAGTGATGAATTCGTTTAAAGACGTGGTCATAGGAAAGGAACTCCATCGTTATGTGAGGAGAGGCTGTATTTGTCTTTTATGATTTTACTATGTACCTTCTCTATTAAATGGGTAGCTATTTTAAATCATAGATTTGAAAATGTAGGTTACCCTTGTAACCTGGCTTGGGATCAGGCTTTTCTATTGATTACATGTTCAACCAGGTTGTTCCTATTAGCAGCTTGCTGGCCCACATAGCCATCACAATCTGGTTGACCTAGCACTTGGCAGAGGTAGGGCTTCATTTCCTCTTAAAACTTTTACACTTATGTATTTCAGTAGCATTTTTGACATCTACTGGTTTGTTCCTCATATAAATGTAAAGGGAACGGCTTTTTTGGTTGCTTGTAAATTTGCTTGATTGCCAGGATAATAATTTGATAAAACATGATGATGAATTTGGTAGGGTATGCAAAAGAAGAAAATTAAAAGTGAATACAGGAAAGAGTAAGGTTATGAGGATAACAAAAAGATTAGGTGATGAAAGATTGGATATCAGATTGGAGGGAGAGAGTATGGAGGAGGTGAATGTATTCAGATATTTGGGAGTGGACGTGTCAGCGGATGGGTCTATGAAAGATGAGGTGAATCATAGAATTGATGAGGGGAAAAGGGTGAGTGGTGCACTTAGGAGTCTGTGGAGACAAAGAAGTTTGTCCTTGGAGGCAAAGAGGGGAATGTATGAGAGTATAGTTTTACCAACGCTCTTATATGGGTGTGAAGCATGGGTGATGAATGTTGCAGCGAGGAGAAGGCTGGAGGCAGTGGAGATGTCATGTCTGAGGGCAATGTGTGGTGTGAATATAATGCAGAGAATTCGTAGTTTGGAAGTTAGGAGGAGGTGCGGGATTACCAAAACTGTTGTCCAGAGGGCTGAGGAAGGGTTGTTGAGGTGGTTCGGACATGTAGAGAGAATGGAGCGAAACAGAGTGACTTCAAGAGTGTATCAGTCTGTAATGGAAGGAAGGTGGGGTAGGGGTCGGCCTAGGAAAGGTTGGAGGGAGGGGGTAAGGGAGGTTTTGTGTGCAAGGGGCTTGGACTTCCAGCAGGCATGCGTGAGCGTGTTTGATAGGAGTGAATGGAGACAAATGGTTTTTAATACTTGACGTGCTGTTGGAGTGTGAGCAAAGTAACATTTATGAAGGGGTTCAGGGAAACCGGCAGGCCGGACTTGAGTCCTGGAGATGGGAAGTACAATGCCTGCACTCTGAAGGAAGGGTGTTAATGTTGCAGTGTAAAAACTGTAGTGTAAAGCACCCTTCTGGCAAGACAGTGATGGAGTGAATGATGGTGAAAGTTTTTCTTTTTCGGGCCACCCTGCCTTGGTGGGAATCGGCTAGTGTGATAATAATAATAAAATAATGATGGTGAGGAAAAATCTGCTTGAAGATGCTTATAGTATGTATTTTTTTTTTTTCAAGTCGGCCATCTCCCACCGAGGGAGGGTGACCCAAAAAGGAAGAAAATCCCAAAAAACAAAATACTTTAATCATCATTCAATACTTTCACCTCGCTCATACACAATCACTGTCTTTGCAGAGGCGCCCAGATACAACAGTTTAGAAGCATATATTAACATGTATAACATATCCCTCCAAACTGCCAATATCCCAAACCCCTCCTTTAAGTGCAGGCATTGCACTTCCCATTTCCAGTACTCGAGTCCAGCTATATGAAAATAACCAGTTTCCCTGAATCCCTTCACTAAATATTACCCTGCTCACACTCCAACAGCTCGTCAGGTCCCAAATACCATTCGTCTCCATTTACTCCTATCTAACACGCTCACGCATGCTTGCTGGAAGTCCAAGCCCCTCGCCCATGAAACCTTTACCCTCCTCCCTCCCACCTCTACCCCCCCCCCCCTCCCTCCAACCTTTTCAAGGACGACCCCTGCCCTGCCTTCCTTCCTTTCCCTACAGATTTATATGCTCTCCAAGTCATTCTACTTTGATCCATTCTCCCTGAATGACCAAACCACCTCAACAACCCCTCTTCAGCCTTCTGACTAATACTTTTATTAACTCCATACCTTCTCCTAATTTCCACTCTGAATTTTCTGCATAATATTTACACCACACACATTGCCCTTAGACAGGACATCTCCACTGCCTCCTGCTGCCTCCTCGCTGCAGCATTTACAACCGAAGCTTCACACCCATATAAGAGTGTTGGTACCACTATACTTTCACACATTTCCTTCTTTGCCTCCATGGATAATGTTTTTTTGTCTCCGCAAATACCTCAGTGCACCACTCGCCTTTTTTCCTTCAATTCTATGATTAACCTCATCCTTCATAAACCCATCCACTGACATGCCATCTCCCAAATACAGTGGATCCCTGCCTTACGATCAGCTCCCAACTCGACCAATTATGTAAGTGTATTTTTGTAAGTGCTTTTGTATGTGTATTTTTGGGGGTCTGAGACGGTCTAATCTAATTCACAATATTCCTTGTGGGAACAAATTCGTTCGGTAACGGCAACCGAACAGACTTCTGGAATGAAATATGTAATATTGTAAGGCGGGGGTCCACTGTATCTGAAAACGTTCACTTCTTCCATACTCCCTCTCCAATGTGATATCCAATTTTTCTTTATCTAAATTGTTTGATACCCTCATCACCTTACTCTTATCTATGTTCACTTTTAACTTTCTATCTTTACGCACCCTCCCAAACTCGTCCACAAACCTTTGCTACTTTTCTTTAGAATCTCCCCTAAGCACATTATCATCAGCAAAAAGTAACTTTGTCAACTCCCATTTTGTACTTGATGCCTCATAATTTAATCCATCCCCATTCCCCAACACCCTAGCATTTACTTCTTTCACAGCCCCATCTATAAATATATTAAACAACAATAGTAACATTACACATCCCTGTCGAAGACCTACTTTTACCGGGAAGTAATCTCCCTCTCTCCTACACCCTAACCTGAGCCTCGCTATCCTCATAAAAACTCTTTACAGCAAAATAAGGTAGTAGGTTGGTAGACAGCAATCATTCAGGGAGATATTACCATTCTACCAAGCGAGTGTAAAAAGGAAGCCTGTATTTGTTTTACATGATGATAGCTGGTGTCTTTTTTTTTCTTTCTCATAAACGTGCAAAATTTCAGGTACTCTTGCTACTTCTACTTACTTAGGTCACACTACACACACATGTACATGTTTATGTATACGCACTCATCTGAGTTTTCTTTGATTTTATCTTAATAGCTCTTGTTCTTAGTATTTTTCATTTTATATCCATGGGGAAGTGGAATAAGAATCTTATCTCAGCATGCCATGCGTGTTGTAAAAATCGACTAAAATGCCTGGAACAGTGGGCTAGTAACCCCTTTTCCCATATAGCTTACTAAAAAGAAAAAGAGGGAACTTATACTGTATTTGTATAGTGCTGGAGTCATCATGAGTGGGAGTTCTGTAAGTGCCAATTTTCACTTCACTCAAAAAAAATAAAACTGCCATTCATGCCAGAAAATGCTGTGTATTCTCTGCCAAATTCTGGTAAATGTTAAATGTTGAAATAGATGATTCAAGTATCATTCATAGTAGAATTAGAGGAAAGCAACGAGTCATAATACCGTGGCTGAGAAAATTTACAACTCGTTCACAATTTGCAGAGGAAACTTTAGGAGACATTTTGGTTCATCCTGGACCATTATCAAGTGATGAATGAGAAGGAAAAAGAAGACTAAATCATACGATAGATCAGGTGAGAAGAAAGCCAAGGCTTGCTTCTGCCACAGAAGACTCGAGATACATGGTGTTTGACTAGTTGGTAGATACATAGGTACCTTGACTTACGAGTTTAATTTATTCCGTGACCGAGCTCGTAACTCGCTTTGCTCATATATCAAATAAATTTTCCTTGGTGAAATTAATTGAAATGCCATTAATCTGTTCCAGCCCCCCAAAAAATACCCCAATTTTAAATAAGAAAAATGTATTTATAAATAAATATTGTTTACTCCACCCACCACCCTCACTACTCCACCCACCATTATCACTACTTTACCCAACTTAATGTTTCTGGAAAAGCTCTGATTGTTGAAATGGAGGTTACCTCTTTCCCAGATTTTTTTTTTTTTTTTTTTTAACGTCGGCCGTCTCCCACCGAGGCAGGGTGACCCAAAAAGAAAGAAAATCCCCAAAAAGAAAATACTTTCATCATTCAACACTTTCACCTCACCCACACATAATCACTGTTTTTGCAGAGGTGCTCAGAATACAACAGTTTAGAAGCATATACGTATAAAGATACACAACATATCCTTCCAAACTGCTAATATCCCGATCCCCTCCTTTAGAGTGCAGGCATTGTACTTCCCATTTCCAGGACTCGAGTCCGGCTGTAAAAAAAAATAACCGGTTTCCCTGAATCCCTTCACTAAATATTACCCTGCTCACACTCCAACAGATCGTCAGGTCCCAAATACCATTAGTCTCTATTCACTTCTATCGAACATGCTCATGCACGCCTGCTGTAAGTCCAAGCCCCTTTCCCACAAAACCTCCCTTACCCCTTCCTTCCAACCTTTTCGAGGACGACCCCTACCCCGCCTTCCTTCTCCTACAGATTTAAATGCTCTGTCATTCTACTTTGATTCATTCTCTCTAAATGACCAAACCACCTCAACAACCCGTCTTCAGCCCTCTGACTAATACGTTTATTAA
The DNA here is from genome assembly GCF_038502225.1 of Cherax quadricarinatus. Taxonomy (NCBI): domain Eukaryota; kingdom Metazoa; phylum Arthropoda; class Malacostraca; order Decapoda; family Parastacidae; genus Cherax; species Cherax quadricarinatus. Next base: position 12,384,462 of record NC_091349.1, read on the forward strand.
CTCCACACCTTCTCCTAATTTCCACACTCCGAATTTTCTGCATAATATTTACACCACACATTGCCCTTAGACAGGACATCTCCACTGCCTCCAGCCGCCTCCTCGCTGCTGCATTCACAACCCAAGCTTCACACCCATATAAGAGTGTTGGTACTACTATACTTTCATACATTCCCTTCTTTGCCTCCATAGATAACGTTTTTTGACTCCACATATACCTCGACGCACCACTCGCTTTTTTTTCCTCCTCAATTCTATGATTAACCTAGTCCTTCATAAATCCATCCGCCGACATGTCAACTCCCAAGTATCTGAAAACATTCACTTCTTCCATACTCCTCCCCAATTTGATATGAGAACCAAACAAGGGACAAGGTGCCTCAGTATAATCTGGGATTAGTGGGGGAGTATTATCCTTCCAGTTATATCTTGGAAGAGCATGTGGGATGGGACGATGTACCTGACATTCCTCTGGGTATAGAGTTGGATTTGACTTCAGATACACTGCCAACTAGTGGCAGCATGTCTGAAGCTCACTCGTAACTCTGATTTTGGCTTGCAACTTGAAGCAAAAAATCAACCGAGCGACTACGTGTAACTCGGAAAACTCGTAAGTTGGGGCTCTTGTATGTCAAGGTACCACTGTAGTCTTTTTTACATTAGTTTTCATGTTGTGCATTCTTTTGACAATATGAACTTGTTAGGATTTAAAATTTCTATACTAATTACTATACCTTATTGACCAGGCATTGTTTAAGTATCATTTACAAAAGAGTTATTTTGAACAATTTGAGTAAAAAAAAAAATGTGCAAACTGTCTTCCTTCATTACCTGTAGTTGTGTTTTGTGACTCATCTTTTGTAAGTAGATTATGCTTTAGTTGATTTTTTTAGTAGTAATTTGATAAAGATTTATCAGAATTTTTTGCATGACTTGCTTAAAATGGCATAACTTCACAATTTGCAATTAATTTTTTTATTATGACAAGTCCATATTGATTGCTGGTAGAGCTTTATAATTCTCTCAGCTTGCATTTCTCTAGACTTGCACTTATCAGAAATATACTTTTTTGGTATTGTAAAATTGCTTGTACACTAGGCTTCTTTATATGCTTATTACTCATTAGTTTTTTATTTTCACATAGTACGTATTTTTCATGTTTAACCCTTTCAGGGTCCAAGGCCAAAATCTGAAGTGGTGCCCCAGTGTTCAAGAATTTTCAAAAAAAAAAATTGTTATTTTTTCTTATGAAATGGTAGAGAATCTTTTTGTGAATGTAATAAAACAAAAAGTACGAAATTTGATGGAAAATTGACGAAATTATGCTCTCGTGAATTTTGATGTGTCAGCGATATTTACGAATCGGCGATTTTGCCGACTTTGACTCCCATTTTAGGCCAATTACATTATTCCAGTCGACCAAATTCTCAGCTATTTCACTAGTATTACTTCTATTCTATCGATTGAGCACAAGAAATCGCCAAGTCAACTGTTTCAACTACAAAATAAAGTGACCGGAAATTGGTAATTTGGCCAATTTAACACAAAGTTCAAAATATTCCAATTTCAAAATAGGGTCCAGAATAAAAAATGTAGGTATTCCTGGCACTAAACTAACATTTCCTCTGTTCATTAGTTGTTTTGAGGCTTTACAAATAAATTCCATTTTGATTTTTTATTCACATAATGAATTTTTATTCACACCAAAAAATAGAAGATTTTCTGTTATGCAATATTGTAATAATTGTATAAATATCATCACCACATTTGTGAATGTATATTAGACCCACCAGCTGGCGTGTATTAGACGTGTGAGGTCGTTTGTTTACTCTTGAACATCGGGAAAAATTTGACATTTCCGCCACTTTGAGCTCAATTTCAAGCCATTTCCAGTGCTAACACCAATCAAAATTATCTCTATTTCTGTAATATGTCTTCCATTCTATCAAATGAGACCAAGAAATCACAAATACAACTATAAAAAACATACGAAAAGACACTGCAAAGTCGCTGTTTTAATCGAAAATCATGGTCTGTTTTTTTTCTCATTATACACAGTGTGCTGCAGGATTTGTTTTATGTGGTGCACACATACCACATAGATGTATTCTCTCATATCTAGGCCCAAATTTACCACTCACAGTTTATCAGAGTGAGCTGAGCTCATGACGTAGATCTACGGTTTGGACCCTGAACGTAAAGCCGTAGATCTACGGGACGGACCCTGAAAGGGTTAAAATTGTATGGTTTTCTTTTCTTGAAAGAATGAACTGGTTGTATGCAATGTGAAAAAGCTTCTTATTAATGAGATTACCAATTCTCAAGGCAACGGAGTCAGGTAGTAGATTGGTTGGACTGAAGATATCCTGATGCTGATCTGGTAGGATCCTTTGAGAGCAGTTTCTAGTAATGCTCGGAAAGAGGGGCACCAGATCATGAATGTAAAAGTTTTCCCATACGAGAAGCTTGTGTGATACGCTAATACCGTGAAGAATAAGTTTGCAGGTTTGCCCACTATTCTAAAGCAAGCTAGAGTTGGGGCTGTGGTATAAGAGTGCACTCCCAAGTTGCAGGACATCCCAGGTGTTGAAGGGCATCACAAGATTCCCTGGAGACTTTGGACCCTGATTGGAGATTAGCTTCTCATAACAGCAAAGGTCAAATGTGACAGGACCAGAATAGGTGATTCTCCAAAGTCAGGGACAAATTAATTTTGTTGGAAATGTATCATGTCCTTTGGCCCATAGAGGGCCGGCCTTAAGCCAATTGGACCGATTGCTCTCAATTGGGCCCCGCGCTAAAGTGTAATTACTCTTGGCTTATCAAGTACACACAACAACATGAAGTAAAAAAAAAACAAAGAGCACCTGGAGAAAGGAGTTTTTCCAAGCTGAAACTGATCATCAATTCAGCAAGAATGTTTGAACAGTTTGGCAATTATGTCCATTGAATCTGAAATTAGCAGGAGTTTAAACTTTGACAAATTTTGATTGTTACTTGTAGGCTTGCATGTATGCAGTTTTATATTAAAATGTAGCTTACATCTGCTTGGTATATTAACTTGCATGCATTTTTTAAGCGCACAGTTTGATTGCTTTCCATACATGGGGCCCACCAAAATTGTTCCCAATTGGGTCCCTCCTTTGCTAAGGCTGGCTCTGGGTCCATAGGTACCAAGATTGAAAACATCACTGGTCAATGAGGCTGCAGTAGTTGTCCAAGAGGGCAATGCATGAAACCATCGCCACCTCCTCCTCAAGTGTTAATGATAAAAGGAAAGGAAACCCATTCTTACTAGTCGGTTGACAATTCATTGTTTGTGGAAAAGATGTCCATCATGAGGGGATTTTAAGGAAGGATAGGTCCTGGGGATACTTTGGAAGAGCATATTCAAGATACTCTAGGAGAGCCTCTTTGGCCGTGTTCATATAGAGCCAAGGAGGACTGGTTCATCACCTAATGATAGCCGAGTACAATATTTTGAGCTACAAAATATAAGCACCATGTGTTGAACTCCTTCCCATGTCTTCAGCTCTTGTACCCAACTGAGAAAAGTCTGCTTGTCTGAAGAAGTGGAGAGGCCTCCCCCCCCCCCTTTTTTTTTACGCTTGCCCTTTCCCACTGAGGTAGGGTGACCCGAAAAAGAGGAAACTCTTCCCATCATGTGCTTTCACTGTTTTGTCAGAGGTGTGCTGCAAGGAATGCATAGTCTGTAATGACTGAAGTGCCAAATGAAGATTCATAGACTTTGAAAGTGATATTGAGCAATTAATGATAATGTCACTCAAGTAGATGAAGAAGCATTCCCTGACTATGGAGGCCACACACGAGTGGTTGGTAGGTGCATGTGAGGACCCATGGTACTATACTGAGTCTGAAAGACATAATGATGAATTTGTAGTTCATACCCTGCAAATAAAACAAACTTGCAAAATTCGTGATGAATCAAAACGTGATGAATTTGATTCCTCTTTATGCCATTCTAAAGGAAGCTCCCTTTCCTGATTCTTATTCTGTATTCTCTTGAAAACTTAGGTGCCTGTTCAGTCTTGTGTGATCACCAGAGTAGCATTAACTGGTAGTTACAATATATAGTTATATGCATGTGGGTATTCCTCATTACTAGGTGGGAAGAATTATGCCCCACAGTGTTACTGTCACCTATATTTAATACAGAAATTAGTTAACTGGAAAGCTTGTAGTATCAGCATTTTTGGAATATTGATGTGTGACTGTATATGCATGAGCTAATGTGGAGAGAAAATGAACAGGATGGTAATAAAGTACTATAATTTTGATTAGATATGAGTAAAGTGATGAGGGTATTGAACGAGTTAGGTAAAGAAAAATTGGATATGACATTGGAGGTGGGGGAATATGGAAGGAGTGAATGTGTTCAGATATTTGCGAGTAGATTTGTCAGCAGATGGGTTTATGAAGGATGAGGTTAATCATAGAATTGATGAAAAAAAGGTGAGTGGTGCATTGAGGTGCCTGTGGAGACAAAAATGTTATCCATGGAGGCAGAGAAGGGAATGTATATGTACCTGGAGAGGGATTTTGGGGTCAGTGCCCCCATGGCCCGGTCTGTGACCAGGCCTCGTGTACAAGAGTATAGTAGTACCAATACTCTTATATGGGTGTGAAGCATGGGTTGTGAATTCTGCTGGAGGCAGTGGAGATGTCATGTCTAAGGGCAATGTGTGGTGTAAATACTATGCAGAGAATTCAGAGTGGAGATTAGGAGGAAGTGTGGAATTACAAAAGTATTATTCAGAGGGCTGAAGAGGGGTTATTGAGGTGGTTTCCTCGTTTAGAGAGAATGGTGCATGTGTGAGCGTGTTAGATAGGAGTGAATGGAGACGAATGGTTTTTCAGACCTGACGAGCTGATGGAGTGTGAGCAGGGTAATATTTTGTGAGAAGATACAGGGAAACCGGTTAGCTGGACTTAAGCCCTGGAGGTGGGAAGTACAATGCCTGCACTTCAAAGGAGGGGCTTGAGATATTGGCTGGAGTGACATCTAAACTGTCATATCTGGGCACCTCTGCAAATACTGATTGTGTGAATGATGGTGAAAGTGTTTTTCTTTTTTGGGTCATCCTGCCTTGGTAGGAGACAACCGTTGTTTAAAAAAGAAAAGAAAATAGAATAATTTTGATCCCACTACTTTGTTTTCTCGAATATACAATAACTGTCAATTTAACAGAGCGTAATTTAACATATTTCAGAAATTTGGGACAAAATCTGTTGGGCCAGTTGGTCAAAGAATTATCTGTTATTGTTATGATCACTACCTACAATCTTATCCCTATCTACCACAGTAACCATTACCAGACATCTGTTCCTCCTTATTAGTCTGTTAAATCAAGGGTTAACCACTATTGATTTGCATGAATATTTGGTAACACACTCATTATCTCCAGGGGAGGAAGTGAATAGCTTACGGAAGAAAGTGGATGAGCTGATGCAGGAGAACAGAAGTTTACAAATCCAGTTGGGTGAACAAAAGACTCAAGCTCAGGTACTGTATTAGTCACTAATCTTAGCTCCTCAGTGTGTAATTAGATTTCTTTTACGTAATTTCTTTTAATGTATGCTAGTATGCCAGAACAGAAAATAATAATAATTCTTAATGTCTTTCTGAGTAAATGTATTAATGGGAGGAGCCATGATACCTCATCTTAATGACTGCATAAACTAAGTATGGCTCTCAGTGTAACTTGTACTCGCCTGTATGTGGGTGAGGTTGAATTGTAACTCCTAGCCCACTTCTCAACTTGCTTCTTGCCAGATTCATTCCTAGCCTCATGGGCCCTACTTATGGAGCCACTTCTTCATTGAGATCATTCCACTTTCTGATCTCTCTGAAACTGAAGAAATACTTCTTGACATCCCTGGAGCTCATTGGCATCTTTAACTTCCAGCTGCATCCTTGAGTACCTGTTTCTTCTTGTCTGCCCAATCAGTTCCAAGGATTTTAAATGTTATATCTCCCCTGGTTCGTCTGTCCTCCAGTCTTGTTTAATTTAATTAGCCTCTGCATAGCTCATTCCCCTTAGCTCTAGAACAAGCCTCCAGTTTCTTAACATGATTTTTTTCAAGTGTGGGTTCTATACTGGTGCTGCATACTCCAGGATGGGCCTGACAAATGTTATTTAAAGCCTGGAATAGCTTTGAAATTCCTGAAGGCTATCCAAGATTCGTCAGATGAGCAGTGACTGTAGAGATAATTTGGTTGATGCGAGCTTCTGATGATATAATTTACACTATGGTCACTAATAGGTCTTTCTCTTTTAGTGAAGTTTGCAGCCTCTGTTCACCAAGTCTATACCTTGTGTTTGGTTTTGTTGTCCCTTCCCCAGTTTTCATGACTTTGTACTTGCTGGGGTTGAATTCAGGCAACCACTTTTCTGACCAGTCTTGCAGGTTGTCCAGATCCATTTGGAGCCTTTCTCTTTCTTCATCTATTTTTATTTGAATTAGTTTTACATCATCAATGAATGGAGACACGTAGTTCAGTGCCATCTGGAATGTCTCGTATAAACCAGAAACGATACTAACCCTAATACAGATCCTTGTGGAACTCCACTTGTTACGCTTCCACATTCTGATTTTTTTTTCTTGGCAATCACTCTTGTTTCCATACCCTGAAGTACTCTGATATGCTAGAGTATGTTCTGTTATTCCTGCCTGAATCTTGAGTTATGTCTCATCCTCTTGTTGGGTACAGTGTCACATTTTTACAGTCTAAGTAAATGCATTTTATCCATCCTTTTCTTCTATCAGAGAACTGCAACAGGTTGATAAGACAAAATTGGTCATCTCTAAACCTGTGCTGGTTATTGTTTTTGACACCACTTCTCTTCAAGTATTCTACCACTTTCCTGATTACCTTGCACGGTATTCATGTCACAGTAATTGGTTTGTAGTTCAATGCTTCCTGTTTCTTAAGTGTGGGGGACTACATTTGTTGTCTTCCAGATATGTATCAAGTGTCCATTGACTTGCTGTAGATCTATCTGGTGATGCAGACACTCTGGTTTCTTTCATAGAATATATGGTGACACCTTCTCAGGTACCGTTGCATTTGACGTATTTAGGTCCATCAAAAGTTTTGTGGGTATGTCATACAGTACCTGTACCTGTTGGTGTCTTCTGTCCTTAGGCTTTCTAGTATTGTCCCTGTTTCCACTGAGAAGACCTCTTCAAATCATTTGACCTTTACAAATCATATTTTATGAGCTGTATTTCTTCAGTCAAATCCTGTTTTTTTTTGTCATCTGTGGCTGTGAAAGCTTTTTTTTTTTTTTTTAACATGGCTCTTGCTGCTATGTCGCTCAAATTGTTGCTCAGCTTCTTTCTTCACCCTAGCATATTCATGCCTGACTGATCTTGTCATGTAGGGGAATAATGGAATGAACAGATAATTGGTAAATAAGGTAGTAATCGGAGGGAGTAGGCAGGGAGTGGCGAGTCGAGCGACGAGCGGAGGTAATGTGAGGTCACTGGTGACTAGACCATCACCTCTCATTATCACAACCACCACACTACTCACCCTCTCTGTACTTGAAATAAATTAATGACTAAAAGAATAAATGAAGGGGACAGTGAATATTACTATTCTATTCAAACACAGTTTATTATCAAGTCCTTGTACAATAATATATTTGGGAACAGGGGAACACTATTGGGTTTAGGTAAATGGGGATGGTACACATAAGCAGTGAGACAAGGAATAAAATAAACTGACAAAACAGTGTATATAACTTACAATATAGTTCAGAGGACAGTTCACCACAGGAACTCGGTTACACTCTAGCCATAGGTCCCAAGACCTACACAGCCAAGCACTGCTCCAGCCAGTACTCTGCCCAGTGTCTCCAACAGTTTCTCCTCCAGACACTCTCCAGCAGCCCTCTCCCAAAGTTCTGCACACAAGTAGCAGCTCTGCCAGAATCTGCTGCTCAGAGCTCTGCACACGGGCCAGAGCTCTGCCAGAATCTGCTGCTCAGAGCGCTGCACACCGGCAGCAGCTCTGCTTGAATCTACCTCTCTAGCTATTTCCTTGAGCTTATATGGTCCTTCAGGCACCCCCCACAATGAGGTGTGCACCATGTGTTTTGACCTGACGCCGAGATCTGACGCCGTCAAGAACAAAAGACCTGAGACATAAGCCAAAAGGCATGTCAGACAGCTATTTGCCAAGGCAAGGTGTGACCAATTACTGGTTAATTAGGTTTCCCTTAGAGACCTCACAAGCATAGTGAACTACATCACAATCTGTTATCATGTGTCCTTAGCTTTCTGTAGTTTTTCATGTTATTTTTTTCTTCCATTTCTGCATCAGGTTGAACCAAGGGCTGTCTTTGTCTTGTCTGTTTCCATGTCATCTGGGTAAGGTTTTCAGTTTCCTGCATTTTCCAGCTAGGTACTCCATCTCATCCACTGACCTTCTCCTCTCCACTGCATTGCACTCGGGAATACTCTCATTCCATTAAAGAGTCCTCTGAAGGCTAGCTTCTCATATTTTCCACCATCCACTTTTTCAGTCTACCATTAGTTCCACTAGGTACTTTAAATTTAGGACTGAATGATAACTAACACCCAGGGAGTTCTCATATTCTATTGCATAGATGTCAGATGTACTTGTGATAAATACTAAATCTGGTTTTGTAGGCTCATTACCCCCTCTTTCTCTCCTCCTTGTTTTTTTATTCATAATGGTTTTACAAGGTTAGGTTAAGGGTTCCTACCTTCATTAACAAGCTAAGAGCTGCTATCATCATCTCATTTGAAAGCCTTTTTATTGAGACAAAAATAGGGAATAGGATGAAGTTGGAGTCTTCTGTGTGCCAGTGATTTCATTTGGTCAGCTGTCATTGCTGTCATTATGCTGTACAAACACATTCCACACTTGTGTAATCCTAGGAATAAATGATCTCGGACAAAATATTTTAAATTTTGATCATTGTTGCTATAAACTTGTGAGTTGGTCATTCCCACATTCTACTCCTTTTCCATGTTTTTAACACAGACTTTGGTGAAAATGGTATGTGATACAGACAGGTGGTTAAAGGAAGACACTATGTAAATGCTAGGTCATTTTATTAAGAAATATTTTGGTTCTGGGACATTTGACCTGACCATTGTTCTAGGACTGAAACTTTTCCAATAAAATAACTTCGTGTGCTTTTTTTATAACTACAGTGAAGAAATGGGAAAATGAAAAGATTCATTATTGTTTTTTAATTTTGATCTAGAAATTTAATGTCATCTCATCCTTTCCTCAGAGCTTAGACAGCTCTCTCACTTCATCAACCTCCTCTTTGGGAGATGATGACAGGGATTTCTGGGGAAGTGAGAGAGGTAACAAATGGAGTCAACGTACACCAAGTACAACACCAAGAAAGGCATTGGAGACAAGTGAAGAAAATCCATTTAAAACACCTTTTACAGGCCCCCATATTAAAGGTACAGTTGTATTTGAACTTTCATAATTGACTGTTTTTGACTTGACTGATTAGGTAACTGATGCAGTTTTTTAATTAAAAATCAAAACTTATTGATGTTTTTAAGTGTTAAATGAATATAATTATATTTCAAAATTAACCCACAGTTTGGAGAAGAAACTTCAGATTACTTTTCAATGTATCCTGAGTTGATATTGGTCAGGATGAACTGAAACTTCCTCTATGGTTTCTTCTCTTAACTGTAGGCTGTTAATTGTTCCAGCTATGTATAGTAATTAATATACATTCTACACATTTTATTATCCTGAGTAAGAAACCAATGCACATAAATGGAATATAAGCAGTTTAATATATAAAAGATTTAGAGTATGCACTAAACGTAGATGAGAGTGAACATAGATAAGAGTAAGGTGATGAGGGTATCAAACGAGTTAGGTAAAGAAACACTGGATATCACATTGAAGGGAGGAGGTAAAGAAAAATTAGATATCACATTGGAGGGACGGAGTAATGAAGAATGTGTTCAGATATTTGGGAGTAGATTTGTCAGCAGATGGGCTTCTGAAGGACAAGGTTAACCATAGAATTGAAGGAAAAAAGGCGAGTGGTGCAGCAAGGTGTCTGTGGAGACGACGTCGTCTATGGAGGCAAAGAAGGGAATGTACGAAAGTATAGTGGTGCCAACACTTATATGGGTGTGAATCATGGGTTGTGAATGCTGCAGTGAGGAGGAGGCTGGAGGCAGTGGAGATGTCGTGTCTAAGGGCAGTGTAGGGTGTAAATATTATGTAGAGGATTCATAGTATGGAAATTAGGAGGAGGTGTGGAGTTAAAAAGTATATATTATTCAGAGGGCTGAAGAGGGGTTATTGAGGTGGTTTGGTCATTTAGAGAAGATGGAGCAAAATAGAATAACTTGGGTGTATAAATCTTTAGTGGAGGAGAGAAGGGGTAGGGGTTGTCCTAGGAAAGATGGGAGTAAAAGAGGCTTTGTGTCCAAGGGTCCTGAATGTGCAGCAGGCATATGTGAGCATGTTACATAGGAGTGAATGGAGATGAGTGGTTTTTGGGACCTGATGAGCTGTTCAAGCATGAGTGGGGTAATGTTTTGTGAAGGGATTCAGGGAAACCGGTTAGCCAGACTTGAGTTCTGGATGTGGGAAGTACAATGCCTGCACTTTTAAGGAGAGGTTTGGGATATTGGCTGTTTGGAGTGACATCTAAACTTGTCATATCTGGGCACCTCTGCAAAGACTAATTATGTGTGAATGATGGTAAAAGTGTATCTTTTTTGGGTCCCCCTGCTTTAGTGGGAGATGGCTGGTGTATTAAAAAAAAAAAAAATAGCTTATGCAGTCTCAGGTCCTTTATTACAGGGCTAGTGGGGTCCTTCCCTACCACAAGAAAATTACCAAACATAGATCCCTGCCACTTTGAGTTCTATTTCAAGCTATTTCTGGCCTGAAACTGGCCTCATCCCAGTGGATGTTAGCATACCTTAGATAGAGCTGGGCTTTGGAATGAGCTAGGATAACAGCTCTTAGCCTGTAAAATTTGTGTAAAAAGGGGGGGGGGGGGGAATTGCAGCTTTTAACCTTTAAACGGTCCAAACGTATATATAAGTTTTTTCGACATTTGAAAGTATGTAAAAAAATGTAGATCTTCTTTTTTGTTTTACATTTGAAAACGTGTAAAAAAAACTTTTATCTACATTTTTTTTTTTTGTTATATTTGAAAATATGTAAAAAAAAGTAGATCTACTTTTGTAGCACTACGAATTTGAACGTCTGTTTGGACAGTTTAAGGGTTAATTACCTACAATCTATTTCGTGCATTTTCAACTCTTAGCACATTGCTTCCCTTCCCATGCAATAATATGCCTTCTCTAAGTTTAATAATGTGTTGAACAGCAGCTTATCCCTAATGTATGTATTGCTCACTTATGTCCTGTAAATATTGTTGCCTTTTTTTTTTTTTTATTACATTGATGTCTTATAAACATTGTGTTGATTACTGTACAATTGTTTTCAATTTAAATTACTGTTTTCATGGTTAGTATACTTCAATGTGTTGAAGCATAAATACTATAATAGTAATGCATCTTTATTTTCCAAACCAGCTCTTGGAATGAGTGAAGGGAATCCCATTAAATCCCAAAGCAAGCTTCACTCATTGTCATCTCTGTCTACTTCTTCTTTGACACCTAATGATGATTATATAAAGGAGTTGGAAAGGGCAGTTGAACAATATAAGATGGAGCTGGAAGGTATGTGTACTATTTATCTTTTAAGAGACACTAAAAAAAAAAAAAAATTGTTAGCTGGTCCCCGGGGTCCCCCAGGGTCCCCAGGCCCTCAGGCCCTCTCCCAGACTTGTTCTCAGGGTTGCCCAAACTTCAAAAAAAATGTATATATTTTTTCTTATGAAAAGATAGAGAATCTTTTCCCGATCATAATGACACCAAAAGTATGAAATTTGATGGAAAATTTACGGGATTATGCTCTCGTGAAGTTAGTGGTCTTGACGATGTTTACGCATCGGCGATTTTGCCCACTTTGAGCCCTATTTTTGGCCAATTCTAGTGTACTAGTTGACAAAAATCTTAACTATTTTCCTAGAACTCCATTTTGTCTATCGAATGAGAACAAGAAACTACCCATTTATCAATTTCAACTATCCAATACAGTGGTCAGAATTTAGCAATTTTGCCAATTTCACACATTTCAAAAGATGCCAATTTCCAAGTAGGGTCCAGAATAAACAAGACATTCCTGGCACTAAAATAACATTTCCTCTGTTCATTAGTCATGTCTCCACGCCCCTCTTACATTCTTTTGCTTTCCACTTTGAATTTTATTCTCACAAAAAATAGAAGATTTACTAACAAAAAAAAGGCACAATACCGTGACTGGAACGATACACAAATAACCCGCACATAAAAGAGAGAAGCTTACGACGACGTTTCGGTCCGACTTAGACCATTTACAAAGTCACACTAACCGAAGATTTACTGTTACGCAGACTACTGCATTAGTGTAGAAATAGTATAAATAATATCAGCGCACTTGTGAAAGAATATTAGACTCGCCAGTTGACGTGTATTGGACACTTAGCATGATTTGTTTACTTTTGAACTTTGGTAAAAATCAAACATTTCTGTTACTTTGAGCTCAATTTCAAGGTACTTTTCATTATAAAACCAGTCAAAATCATCTCCATTTCTGTAATATGTCTTCCATTCTATAAAATGAGACCAGGAAAACTAGAATACAACAATAAATACCATATGAAAATACAGTGCAAAGTCGCTGTTTTAATCCAAAAACACCTTTTTTTTTTTTTTTTTTTTTTTTTTTTTTTTTTCTCTCATTGTGCACTGTGTGCTGCAGGATTTTTTTATACTGCGCACACTGACCACATAGACCCTTTCTTTCATATGTAGGCCTACCAGCTTTCACTAGATTTCAGGGCGCTAGAATTTAGGCGTGCTAGTAAGTCAAAAACCCTGGTGCGCAAGCCGTACTAGTACGTCTGAAACCCTGAAAAGGTTAATAAGTATTTACCTATCATATGATGTTTGGAGTGACATCTGAACTGTTGTATCTGCACGTCTGCAAAGACAGTGATTGTGTGAATGATGATGAAATTGTTTTTCTCTTTCTTGGGTCACCCTTCCTTGGTGGGAGACGACCAACGTGTTTAAAAAAAAATTGTTAAATTTCGAACTAGACAAAACAAGCTAAAAAGCTGTACAATGTAGCTTAGAGGCTTTTCTTCTTTGGCTAATATCTTGGAGGAAATTTACTTCGGGTAATTAGGAAAAAAAAAAAAATAGCCCCCACCCCTCAAAATCAGTGATAGCTACCAGCTGCTTCCCTGCTAGGCTTTTAAATGTATATTAATTGCTTGTTTACTTGGTAATACTTGTATAGGATTACAAGCTTTCAATAGTTTGAACAAGGCATCATATGCATTTGAACATGCCTCACTGTGGTAGCATACTTGCACCTTACCTGTGTCATGAGGGCACAGGAGTTGTGAAATGAGGAACTTCTCTCCATTGATTGTAATAGGCCTCTTCTGCCACAAATCACTTTTTACTTCTTATATGCCCTTGTCACCCAGGGGTAAATTATGGAAGTAAATTTTTATTATTATTATTATTATTTTTTTTTTCAACAAGTCAGCCGTTTCCCACCGAGGCAGGGTGACCCCCCCAAAAAAAGAAAAAATATTTTCATCATCATTCAACACTTTCACCACACTCCCACATTATCACTGTTTTTGCAGAGGTGCTCAGGATACAACAGTTTAGAAGCATATACGTATAAAGATACACAACATATCCCTCCAAACTGCCAATATCCCAAACCCCTCCTTTAAAGTGCAGGCACTGTACTTCCCATTTCCAGGACTCAAGTCCGACTATATGAAAATAACCGGTTTCCCTGAATCCCTTCACTAAATATTACCCTGCTCACACTCCAACAGATCGTCAGGTCCCAAGTACCATTCGTCTCCATTCACTCCTATCTAACACGCTCACGCACGCTTGCTGGAAGTCCAAGCCCCTTGCCCACAAAACCTCCTTTACCCCCTCTCCAACCCTTTCGAGGACGACCCCTACCCCGCCTTCCTTCCCCTATAGATTTATATGCTTTCCATGTCATTCTACTTTGATCCATTCTCTCTAAATGACCAAACCACCTCAACAACCCCCTCTTCTGCCCTCTGACTAATACTTTTATTAACTCCACACCTTTTCCTAATTTCCACACTCCGAATTTTCTGCATAATATTTACACCACACATTGCCCTTAGACAGGACATCTCCACTGCCTCCAACCATCTCCTTGCTGCTGCATTTACCACCCAAGCTTCACATCCATATAAGAGTATTAGTACTACTATACTTTCATACATTCCCTTCTTTGCCTCCATAGATAACGTTTTTTGACTCCACATATACCTCAACGCACCACTCGCCTTTTTTCCTTCATCAATTCTATGATTAACCTCATCCTTCATAAATCCATCCGCCGACACGTCAACTCCCAAGTATCTGAAAACATTCACTTCTTCCATACTTCTCCTCCCAAATTTGATATCCAATTTTTCTTTATCTAAATCATTTGATACCCTCATCATTTTACTCTTTTCTATGTTCACTTTCAACTTTCTACCTTTACACACATTCCCAAACTCATCCACTAACCTTTGCAATTTTTCTTTAGAATCTCCCATAAGCACAGTATCATCAGCAAAAAGTAACTGTGTCAATTCCCATTTTGAATTTGATTCCCCAAAATTTAATCCCACCCCTCTCCCGAACACCCTAGCATTTACTTCTTTTACAACCTCATCTATAAATATATTAAACAACCATGGTGACATTACACATACCTATCCAAGACCTACTTTTACCGGGAAGTAGTCTCTCTCTTCTACACACCCTAACCTGAGCCTCACTATCCTCATAAAAACTCTTTACAGCATTTAATAACTTAACACCTATTCCATACATATACTTGTAACATCTGCCACATTGCTCCTCTATCCACTCTATCATATGCCTTTTCTAAATCCATAAATGCTATAAAAACTTTCCTACCTTTATCTAAATACTGTTCACATATATGCTTCAATGTAAACACTTGATCTACACATCCCCTACCCACTCTGAAACCTCCTTGCTCATCCGCCATCCTACATTCTGTCTTGCCTCTAATTCTTTCAATTATAACCCTACCGTACACTTTTCCTGGTATACTCAGTAAACTTATTCCTCTATAATTTTTACAATCTCTTCTGTCCCCCTTACCTTTATATAAAGGAACTATACATGCTTTCCACCAATCCCTAGGTACCTTCCCCTCTTTCATACATTTATTAAACAAGAGTACCAACCACTCCAACACTATATCCCCCCCTGCTTTTAACATTTCTGTCATGATCCCATCAGTTCTAGCTGCTTTACCCTCTTTCATTCTACGTAATGCCTCACGTACCTCCCCCACACTTACATTCTGCTCTTCTTCACTCCTAAAAGATGGTATACCTCCCTGGCCAGTGCATGAAATTACCGCCTCCCTTTCTTCCTCAACATTTAAAAGTTCCTCAAAATATTCTCGCCATCTACCTAATTACTCCCTCTCCCCATCTACTGACTCCCCTACTGTTTTTAACTGATAAATCCATACTTTCCCTAGGCTTTCTTAACTTGTTTAACTCACTCCAATATTTTTTCTTATTTTCATTAAAATTTCTTGACAGTGCCTCTCCCACTCTGTCATCTGCTCTCCTTTTGCACTCTCACCACTCTTTACCTTTCTTTTACTCTCCATATATTCTGCTCTTCTTATAACACTTCTGCTTTGTAAAAACCTCTCATAAGCTACCTTTTTCTCTTTTATCACACCCTTTACTTCATCATTCCACCAATCACTCCTCTTTCCTCCTGCCCCCACCCTCCTATAACCACAAACTTCTGCCCCACATTCTAATACTGCATTTTTAAAACTATTCCAACCCTCTTCAACTCCCCCCCCCCCACTACTCATCTTTGCACTAGCCCACCTTTCTGCCAATAGTCGCTTATGTCTCACCCGAACTTCCTCCTCCCTTAGTTTATACACTTTTACCTCCCTCTTACTTGTTGCCACCTTCCTCTTTTCCCATCTACCTCTTACTCTAACTGTAGCTACAACTAAATAATGATCCGATATATCAGTTGCCCCTCTATAAACATGTACATCCTGGAGCCTACCCATCAACCTTTTATCCACCAATACATAATCTAAAACTACTTTCATTACGTGCTACATCATACCTTGTATATTTATTTATCCACTTTTTCATAAAATATGTATTACTTATTACCAAATCTCTTTCTACACATAGCTCAATTAAAGGCTCCCCATTTACATTTACCCCTGGCACCCCAAATTTACCTACTACTACCTCCATAACATTTTTACCCACTTTAGCATTGAAATCCCCAACCACCATTACACACACTTGATTCAAAACTCCCCACGCATTCACTCAACATTTCCCAAAATCTCTCTCCTCTACACTTCTCTCTTCTCCAGGTGCATACACGCTTACTATAACCCAGTTTTCACATACAATTATTATTTTACTCCACATAATCCTTGAATTTATACATTTATAGTCCCTCTTTTCCTGCCATAGCTTATCCTTCAACATTATTGCTACTCCTTCTTTAGCTCTAACTCTATTTGAAACCCCTGACCTAATCCCATTTATTCCTCTCCATTGAAACTCTCCCACCCTCTTCAGCTTTGTTTCACTTAAAGCCAGGACATCCAGCTTCTTCTCATTCATAACATCCACAATCATCTCTTTCTTATCATTTGCACAACATCCACGCACATTCAGACTTCCCACTTTGACAATTTTCTTCTTCTTATTCTTTTTAGTACTCTCTACAGGAAAAGGGGTTACTAACCCATTGTTCCCGGCATTTTAGTTGATTTTTACAACACGCATGGCTTACGGAGGAAAGATTCTTATTCCACTTCCCCATGGATATAAAAGGAAAAGTAATAAGACCAAGAACTATTAAGATAAAATCAAAGAAAACTCAGATGAGTGTGTATAAATAAACGTGTACATGTATGTGTAGTGTGACCTAAGTGTAAGTAGAAGTAGCAAGACATACCTGTAATCTTGCATATTTATGAGACAGACAAAAGACACCAGCAATCCTACCATCATGTAAAACAATTACAGGCTTTCGTTTTACACTCGCTTGGCAGGACGGTAGTACTTCCCTGGGTGGTTGCTGTCTACCAACCTACTATATTTTTTTTTATCACACTGGCCGATTCCCACCAAGGCAGGGTGGCCCGAAAAAGAAAAACATTCACCATCATTCACTCCATCACTGTCTTGCCAGAAGGGTGCTTTACACTACAGTTTTTAAACTGCAACATTAACACCCCTCCTTCAGAGTGCAGGCACAGACTTATCCCCCTATAATTTTTGCACTCTCTTTTATCCCCTTTGCCTTTATACAAAAGAACTATGCATGCTCTCTGCCAATCCCTAGGTACCTTACCCTCTTCCATACATTTATTAAATAATTGCACCAACCACTCCAAAACTATATCCCCACCTGCTTTTAACATTTCTATCTTTATCCCATCAATCCCGGCTGCCTTACCCCCTTTCATTTTACCTACTGCCCCACGAACTTCCCCCACACTCACAACTGGCTCTTCCTCACTCCTACAAGATGATGTTCCTCCTTGCCTTATACACGAAATCACAGCTTCCCTATCTTCATCAACATTTAACAATTCCTCAAAATATTCCCTCCATCTTCCCAATACCTCTAACTCTCCATTTAATAACTCTCCTCTCCTATTTTTAACTGACAAATCCATTTGTTCTCTAGGCTTTCTTAACTTGTTAATCTCACTCCAAAACTTTTTCTTATTTTCAACAAAATTTGTTGATAACATCTCACCCCCACTCTCATTTGCTCTCTTTTTACATTGCTTCACCACTCTCTTAACCTCTCTTTTTCTCCATATACTCTTCCCTCCTTTCATCACTTCTACTTTGTAAAAACTTCATATGATAACTTTTTCTCCCTTACTACTCTCTTCACATCATCATTCCACCAATCTCTCCTCTTCCCTCCCACACCCACTTTCCTGTAACCACAAACTTCTGCTGAACACTCTTACACTACGTTTTTAAACCTACCCCATACCTCTTCGACCCCATTGCCTATGCTCTCGTTAGCCCATCTATCCTCCAATAGCTGTTTATATCTTACCCTAACTGCCTCCTCTTTTAGTTTATAAACCTTCACCTCTCTCTTCCCTGATGCTTCTATTCTCCTTGTATCCCATCTACCTTTTACTCTCAGTGTAGCTACAACTAGAAAGTGATCTGATATATCTGTGGCCCCTCTATAAACATGTACATCCTTAAGTCTACTCAACAGTCTTTTATCTACCAATACATAATCCAACAAACTACTGTCATTTCGCTCTACATCATATCTTGTATACTTATTTATCCTCTTTTTCTTAAAATATGTATTACCTATAACTAAACCCCTTTCTATACAAAGTTCAAGCAAAGGGCTCCCATTATCATTTACACCTGGCACCCCAAACTTACCGACCACACCTTCTCTAAAAGTTTCTCCTATTAGCATTCAGATCCCCTACCACAATTACTCTCTCACTTGGTTCAAAGGCTCCTATACATTCACTTAACATCTCCCAAAATCTCTCTCTCTCCTCTGCATTCCTCTCTTCTCCAGGTGCATACACGCTTATTATGACCCACTTCTCGCATCCAACCTTTACTTTAATCCACATAATTCTTGAATTTACACATTCATATTCTCTTTTCTCCTTCCATAACTGATCATTCAACATTACTGCTACCCCTTCCTTTGCTCTAACTCTCTCAGATACTCCAGATTTAATCCCATTTATTTCCCCCCACCGAAACTCCCCTAACCCCTTCAGCTTTGTTTCGCTTAGGGCCAGGACATCCAACTTCTTTTCATTCATACCATCAGCAATCATCTGTTTCTTGTCATCCGCACTACATCCACGCACATTTAAGCATCCCAGTTTTATAAAGTTTTTCTTCTCTTTTTTTAGTAAATGTCTACAGGAGAAGGGGTTACTAGCTCATTGCTCCTGGCATTTTAGTCGCCTCATACGACACGCATGGCTTACGGAGGAAAGATTCTTTTCCACTTCCCCATGGACAATAGAAGAAATAAAGAGGAACAAGAGCTATTTAGAAAAAAGAGAAAAACCTAGATGTATGTATATATATATATATGCATGTGTGTGTCTGTGAAGTGTGACCAAAGTGTTAGTAGGAGTAGCAAGATATCCCTGTTATTTAGCGTGTTTGAGACAGAAAAAAGAAACCAGCAATCCTACCATCATGCAAAACAGTTACAGGTTTCTGTTTCACAGTCATCTGGCAGGACGGTAGTACTTCCCTGGGTGGTTGCTGTCTACCAACCTACTACATATAATTATTTTTTTTATTTTTTTTATTATCACACTGGCCGATTCCCACCAAGGCAGGGTGGCCCGAAAAAGAAAAACTTTCACCATCATTCACTCCATCACTGTCTTGCCAGAAGGGTGCTTTACACTACAGTTTTTAAACTGCAACATTAACACCCCTCCTTCAGAGTGCAGGCACTGTACTTCCCATCTCCAGGACTCAAGTCCGGCCTGCCGGTTTCCCTGAATCCCTTCATAAATGTTACTTTGCTCACACTCCAACAGCACGTCAAGTATTAAAAACCATTTGTCTCCATTCACTCCTATCAAACACGCTCACGCATGCCTGCTGGAAGTCCAAGCCCCTCGCACACAAAAGCTCCTTTACCCCCTCCCTCCAACCCTTCCTAGGCCGACCCCTACCCCGCCTTCCTTCCACTACAGACTGATACACTCTTGAAGTCATTCTGTATCGCTCCATTCTCTCTACATGCCCGAACCACCTCAACAACCCTTCCTCCGCCCTCTGGACAACAGTTTTGGTAATCCCGCACCTCCTCCTAACTTCCAAACTACGAATTCTCTGCATTATATTCACACCACACATTGCCCTCAGACACGACATCTCCACTGCCTCCAGCCTTCTCCTCGCTGCAACATTCATCACCCACGCTTCACACCCATATAAGAGCGTTGGTAAAACTATACTCTCATACATTCCCCTCTTTGCCTCCAAGGACAAAGTTCTTTGTCTCCACAGACTCCTAAGTGCACCACTCACTCTTTTTCCCTCATCAATTCTATGATTCACCTCATCTTTCATAGACCCATCCGCTGACACGTCCACTCCCAAATATCTGAATACGTTCACCTCCTCCATACTCTCTCCCTCCAATCTGATATTCAATCTTTCATCACCTAATCTTTTTGTTATCCTCATAACCTTACTCTTTCCTGTATTCACCTTTAATTTTCTTCTTTTGCACACCCTACCAAATTCATCCACCAATCTCTGCAACTTCTCTTCAGAATCTCCCAAGAGCACAGTGTCATCAGCAAAGAGCAGCTGTGACAACTCCCACTTTGTGTGTGATTCTTTATCTTTTAACTCCACGCCTCTTGCCAAGACCCTCGCATTTACTTCTCTTACAACCCCATCTATAAATATATTAAACAACCACGGTGACATCACACATCCTTGTCTAAGGCCTACTTTTACTGGGAAAAAATTTCCCTCTTTCCTACATACTCTAACTTGAGCCTCACTATCCTCGTAAAAACTCTTCACTGCTTTCAGTAACCTACCTCCTACACCATACACTTGCAACATCTGCCACATATAATTATTATTATTATTATTATTTTTATTATTATTTTTATTATTATTTTTATTAAATTTAAGATGTTATGTAATCTTGGTTTGCCATGATAGTAATAATTTTCCTCAGGTGGTTAACACCTTGTCAGTCGTGGAAGAATATTTGGGGTGATAGATCTTCTTGCATATATTATTGTCATTGCAGCTTTACTTAAAGTTGCTATCCCACTTAGAATTAAATTTTGTTAAGAACGGATGAAAAGGCACATTGCTGATAAGTACTGTATAAGACATACATCAGTCACATAACAAACTTTTATTGGGACAGTGTTTTACTATGCAAAGCTTTACACAGCAAAATGTTGACCCAATAAAAACTTGTTCAACAACTTGTATGTCTTGCTGTTGAATGCTGATTATTTGTTAGTGAATATTTATGTTGGCTGTTAATATAGCTAAAGTTTTTTTTTTTTTTTCTTGAAAGGGCTTAAGTCATCAAGCTCAGCTTTGCCTGACACAAGTAAATTACAACAGGAGGTAACTACGCTACGAGCAACATTAGATAAAGCCAATGCTGATCTTTCTACTAGAGAAAAAAATATTAAAGCAGCAAATGAGCAGCTGTCCATGTTAAAATCCAATGAGGAAGCAGCAGCTGGGAAGGTATTTTGTGTCTTTATTAAATTACTGTATGTATTAGTAATAGTTGAGGACAGACCCAAACACTGTCTAAAGTTTTCTCTCCAAATTGTGGGTTAATAGTAAATTGTTGGCATATTTATTAGGTGGTGGTGGTAATCATGGAAGTGGGACTATAGTAATAATGAGAAATTTGAAGTTGAAATTTCTGGCCAGTATAATAGTAGTAAAGCACTCCTTATGTTCTAGGTTCTTGTTTCTAGTGGATAGCTTAAATGTTTTTTGTATTTTTCGGTTAGGAGTATTTAGGACTTGCTATCTACCTTGTAATAAGTGGAAGAATCTGTATTTGTTGCTATTGCATGAAGAATTATCACTTCTGAATGGTATCTTGCACACACTCCAACAGTATATCAAGTCATAAAAACCACATATCTGTTGGATGTAAAAAGCCCTCACAAACAAAACTTCCACTACTCCCCTCCCTTCAACCTTTCCTAGGACAGTCCCTAATCTGCATTCTGTGCACTATAGATTTATACAGCCTCCAGGTCATCTTACTTTGCTCCATCCTCTCTAAATAACCAACCATCTCAAGAACCCTCCTCACCCCTCTGGATAATACTTCTTGTAACCCTATACCTCCTAATCTCCAAACTACGATTTTTTTTTTTTAACACATTGGCCATTTCCCACTCAGGTAGGGTGGCCCAAAAAAGAATCTCCCATCATTCACTCCATCACTGTCTTGCCAGAGGTGCGCTTGCACTACATTTATAAAACTGCAACATTAACTCCCCTCCTTCAGAGTGCAGGCACTGTACTTCCCATCTCCAGGACTTCAGTCCGGCCTGCCGGTTTCCCTGAATCCCTTCATAAATATTACTCTGCTCATACTCCAACAGCACGTAAAGTCCTAAAAACCATTTGTCTCCATTGGCTCCTGTCTAACACGTTCACGCATGCTTGCTGAAAGTCCAAGCCCCTCGCACACAAAACTTCCTTTACCCCCTCCCTCCAACCTTTCCAAGGCTGACCTCTACCCTGCCTTCCCTCCACTACAGATTTATGCACTCTCGAAGTCATTCTATTTTCTTCTAGCCTCTACATGTCCGAACCACCTCAACAACCCCTCCTCAGCCCTCTGGATAATAGTTTTGGTACTCCTGCACCTCCTCCTAATTTCCAAACACGAATTCTCTGCATTATATTCATACCACACATTGCCCTTAGACGAGATCTCCACAGCCTCCAGCCTTCTCCTTGTTGCAACATTCACCACCCATGCTTCACACCCACAAGAGCATTGTTATAACTATGCTCTCATGCATTTGCCTCTTTGCTTCCATGGACAAAGTTCTTTGTCTCCACAGACTCCTCAGTGCACCACTCACCTTTTTCCCCTCAATTCTATGATTCACCTTGTCTTTCATAGACCCATCTGCTGACATGTCCCCTCCTAAATATCTGAATACATTCACCTCCTCCATACTCTCTCCCTCCAGTCTGATGTCCATTCTTTCGTTACCTATTTTTTTTCGTTATCCTCATAATTTTACTCTTTCTTATACTATTCACTGTTTCCTTTTACATACCGTACCAAACTCGTCCACCAACCTCTGCAACTTCTCTTTAGAATCTCCCAAAAAGCAGTGTCATCAGCAAAGAGCAACTGTGACAACTCCCACTTTGACTGTGTTTTAACTCCAAACCTCTTGCCAACACCCTCGCATTCACTTCTCTTACAACCCCATCTATAAATATATTGAACAACCATGGTGACATCACACATCCTTGTCTAAGGCCTACTTTTACTGGGAAATAATCTCCATCTCTCATACATACTCTAACCTGAGCCTCATTATCCTTGTAAAAACTTTTCAGTGCATTCAATAATCTATCTCCTATTCCATACATTTGTAACATCTGCGCCACATTGCCCCCCTATCCACCCTCTCATACGCCTTTTCCAAATCAATAAATGCCACAATAACCTCTCTACCCTTATCTAAATACTGTTCACCTATATGTTTCACTGTAAACACTTGGCCTACACACCCTTTACCCTTCCTAAAACCTCCTTGTTTATATGCTATCTTACTTTGCCTTACTCTTAATTCTTTCAATAATAACACTACTATCATCCATACCAGGTGTACTCAACAGACACCTTTGCCTTTATACAAAGGAACTGCATGCTCTCTTCCAATCCCTAGGTACCTTACCTTCTTCCATACATTTATTAAATAGAAGCACTAGACACTCCAAAACTATATCCCCACCTTTTCTTAACATTTCTGTCTATCCTATCAATCCTAGCTGCTTTACCTCCCTTTCATTCTACCCTCTGCTTCGCGAACTTCTCCCCACACTCACAACTCGCTCCTCCTCACTCCTACAAGATGTTATTCCTCCTTGCCCTCTACATGAAATCACAGCTTCCCTATCTTCATCGCCATTTAAGTTCCTCTAAATATTCCCTCCATCTCCCTGATACCTCTAACTCTCATTTAATAACTTTCCTCTCCTGTTTGTAACAATCAAATCCATTTGTTCCTTAGGCTTCCTCAGCATATTAATCTCACTCAAAAATTGATTTTCAACAAAATTTGTTGATAACATCTCACCCACTATTTTATTTGCTCTTTTTACATTGCTTCACCATTCTCTTAACCTCTCTTTTCCTCTCCATATACCCCTCCCTCCTTGCATCACTTATACTTTGTAAAAACCTCTCATATGCTAACTTTTCTTTCTTACTGCTCTCTTTACATCATCATTGCACCAGTCACTCTTCTTCCCTCCCACACCCACTTTCCTGTGACCACAAACTTTTGCTGAACACTCTAAACACTACATTTTTAAACCTACCCCATACATCATCAACCCCATTGCCTATACTCTCACTAGCCCATCTATCCTCCAATAGTTGTTTATATCTTACCCTAACTGTCTCCTCCTTTAGCTTATAAACCTTCACCTCTTAAATGCTGCTTCCATTTTCCTTGTATCCCATCTACCTTTTACTCTTGCTGTAGCTACAACTAGAAAGTGATCTGATATATCTGTGGCCCCTCTATAAATATGTACATCTTGAAGTCTACCCAGCAGTCTTTTATCTACCAATATGTAGTCCAACAAACTACTGTCATTACGTCCTGCATCATATATTGTATACTTATTTATCCTCTTTTTCTTAAAATATGTATTACCTATAACCACACCTCTTTCTATGCAAAGTTCAATCACAGGGGCCCCCATTATTATTTACTCCTGGCACTCCAAACCTACCTGCCACACCCTCTTTAAATGTTTCTCTTACTTTAGCATTTAGGTCCCCTACCACAATTACTCGCTCACTTGGTTCTGAAGTTCTTACACACACTCTGAACATCCCCCAAAATCTCTCTCTCTCTCTACACTCCTGTCTTCTTGAGGTGCATGCATACTTATTATGACCCACTTTTTGCATCCAACCCTTATTTTAATCCACATGATCCTTGAATTTACACATTTATATTCCCTCTTTTTCCATAACTCATCCTTCAACTTCATTGCTGTCCCTTCCTTAGCTCTAGCTCTGATACTCCTGACCACTGAAATTCACCTACCCCCTTCAGCTTTGTTTTGCTTAGAGCTAGGACATCCAACTTCTCATTTATAACATTAGCAATCATCCCAGGCATCCCAGTTTTATAAATTTTTTCTTCACGTTTTTAGTATTTTCTACAGGAGAATTCTATGAATTCTCTGCATACCATTCACACCACACATTACCCTAAGCCACTATGTAAGCTTTAATATAGTACTGTACACACAATTTACAGTTATGTTTCAATAAACACTGAAAGTAAAGGAGGTATAAAAGCACAATTTAACCACTGAAACTTGCCTGTTATTTTAAGTTGATTTTGAAGGTGCAGGATGTTTGGTAAAAAATAAAATTGTGATGATACTTTAGCTCCTCCTTGCTTAAATTAAGTTTCATTGATATGCTTTAATCTTGGTGTCAGTATTCCTTGAGTTCTTCAGTGTAATGCATTGGAGGCAGTTTTGAGCATTATGCTAATTATGAATCTAGTGTTTCTGCATGCTTTTAGTAATATGTTCATGCTTTAACAAAATTTGGTTAATACATGATGTGCTGCAAATTTGTTATTGATTTCTGACACAGCAAGTATTTGCTTTTGTATAATTTTGCATAAATTCTTATAGTTGGTGAAAACTGAGCAGCGCCTCCGAGCAATTCAGAGTGAATTGGAGTGTCAAAGGCACAACAGTGAAGCTGCACGCAAAAACCAAGAAGACAAGTTCAAAGAACGTGAGAGGGAGCTCAGTGCTGACATTACCAGAGCACAGAATGACATGATGGGTATGGGTGAGTATTCTCTAAGATGTGTGTGAACCCTTCTAGGGGAGTACCTTGATGCTGAAGAAGCACTTAATATGGGGGTTGGAGCTACCTTGGATCAAACATGATTGCTTTCTTCTTCCCAAGGCCCTGTGAGCATCTCCCCATATTAGTTTAGAGGTTCCCTATGACTATAATAAGTGAAGTTTCAGCTTCTGTACTCTCCTCTTAACTTTCAATTTGTTGGAGAAGCTGGCTTGTAGGCTCATGTTTTCTCATCACATCTACTTTGAAATGTTTATAGTGTGCTCAAGCAAATTGTTAATTTATCTTACATATGCATTATGCCAACACAGGAGAGGCACTTTCTAACATCCCTGGGACTTATGGACATTCACTTTCCATCATGTGTTCTCTTGCTGTGATCATTTTTCATGTTTTTCCATGCCAAAGTGTATTTGTTCCTTTGTAATTACAAAAAAAATTACCCTATACGTATGTAATTATTTTCACCTACAGAACGTCAGATATGTGATTTGCAGACCAAACTCCAGCAGCAGGAAACCTTGTCTCGCAATACCCAAAACACACTTCAGGCATCTTTAGATAAAGCACTGGCTCAGGTTAGTAGTACTTAGTAACATTGTTAAATGGGTACATTTAGGGTCGGATGGATATTTTGGGAATGAGGAAATATGAAATGAGTACTAGATTGTGTTTAGTGTGGTTATATAACAGTAAAGAAGGATTTTAATATGGTTGTTGCCTGTGTGAGAGTACTAAATGGGAAGGTTGACAGTGGTAAAAGCTGACAAGTGGAAATTAAGACACTAGTAGCAGAGGATCCTTTTAATATAAAGATTTGCCCAATGCTGGGCTTCATAAAGTATGCAGGAATGAGGCTGAGTATTTGTTCATTCCTGTGTATCTGATAAAACCCAGCCTTGGCCAAAACATTATATTTACATTATCCTTTGCCATTAGTCTTTATTCCCAATAATTGGGAATATGAAACAAAGCTACAGATTTCTTGTTTTCTCGTTAGAGCAAATTTGCCGGTGTTACTTGGAAAATAATTATGGTTGACAATCGATTAACACAGCATTACACGTTCTTGAAAGCAGTGTCTAAGCGTCTAAATAAAAAATTGTGTAAAATGAAGTTAATACATGGGAAAACAAGTTTATATTCCTCAGATCCCCAAAAACATATTTTTTTTTTTTTAAGATAATTATAAATGCTCCATCCTGTAAAATATACAACTATTTGCTGAATCATTAGAGAGAGCCAGTATATATACAAGAGGAGTGCCATTACCACTAATACCCTTACTTAATACTACTGCTACAATACTATTACTACTACACTACTATTACTACAATACTAGTACTACAATACTACTATTATACTACTACAACTATTTCTAACAGCATTACTTCTACCACTACTATCTCCCCTTCTTTTTTCCTTCCCTCTGTCCTATCCCTGCCTTCCTCTCGTATATATACTGGCTCCCTTACCTTCGTGTATTTGCTGAAGATGTTTTCTGATTGAGGTCACAAGGTGTAAATATCTGTTTTACTTTTATTTCAGTTTTCCTTCAGAGTGCTTTCACACTTTTCACAATGTTAAAAGTATTATTAATCAGATATGACAGGTTCTATTACTTAATTTTTTTTAACAATATCCTTAAAGTAAAATATCAAGTATAAATAATTTATTAACATGGTGTTACTGTATTCAGATAGCATCAGTGGATAAGGATTGCAAAGTGGCTGTGAATCGTAGCAGTCAGCTAGAGGCAGAGATTGCTAAGTTAGAGAAGACGGCCCAAGACTCTGCTAAAACTCTAACTCAGTTGCGCCAAGACAAGGAAATGGCAGCTGCTCAGGTGAATTTTTTTTTTCCATCTTTTCTTTCCACATTATTAAGCATAGTTTTCCTCTCTCATCAGGAATTTAATGTTTTATCACAGCTGCCTTTGCAAATATGCTGGGGTTCGTTCCTAGAGGTTCTGTGAAACGAACTGCAAATAATGCAAAATAAAATTTAAGTAACATTTTGCTTTAGATTTGGGCTAGTTTTGTTTCCTAGACCATATCTTTAATGTATCATTCTAATCTGGTTAACGTTGGTATTCACAAAAAAGGATGTCCATAATAAAAGGAAATTTGGACACGGGACAGCCATTGAGCCAGAAAATCGTTGAATAATAGTCTAATGGCTGGTTGCCCTTAACCCTTTGAGGGTTTTCGTCGTACTAGTACGTCTTACGCGTAGGGGTTTTTGACGTACTAGTACGCATAAATTCTAGCGGCCTCAAATCTCGCGCGAAAAGGCTGATAGGCCTAGGTGTGAGAGAATGGGTCTGCGTGGTCAGTGTGCGCGGTAGAAAAAAAATCTGGGACCCAGTGGTGCATTGTGGGAATGCCCTCTTAGTAAACAATGTCCACCATGCCTCGCGGTAAGAAGCTCCTCACTCCTCGGCGAATTGGGACACTTTTGTTCCCCAGTGACAGTTCTAATAGTGATGGAAGTGCCAGTGAAGATGAGTTTCGTGGTTTTAGTGAGGTTTTGACCGAAACTAATGACCATAATATCGGTAATAGTGAAGAAAACCCAGACGACCCTCAGCCTTCCACCTCTGGTGCTGGGCCCTCGTGTTCACGTTCAGTTGTTCCAGAACCCAAGAGGAAACTTCTATTTTCCCAAATCCCAGACTCAGATGAGAGCATGGGTGATGATAGTGATAGTGAATATGAACTACAAGCTCTTCAAACTAGTTCCAGTAGTGATAGTGAAGTGCAATATTCCCCAGTGAAGCGTCAGTATATACGACGATATATGCGCTCTGGAAGTGTGCCATATGTTATACCAAGGGGAAGGAGTGTATCTCGGAGTACATCCCGTGGCTGTACAACAGGAACAGACAGTGAAAATGACGAAGATACTGTTGCAATTGGGATGGAAAATGTGCGTGGTGGTAGTGGTGCCGGCGGTGAGGCACCAGCAGTGGGCCATGCTGCCACCCACGCTGCCAGCCACGCCGCTGCCTCAGCTGATCTAGAACAAAGGCCACCATCCCCCACTCCCCCACCACACCAGCCTCCACAACCACAACCTCCACAACCACAACCCCCACAACCACAACCTCCACAACCACAACCCCCACAACCACAACCTCCACAACCACAACCCCCACAACCACAACCTCCACAACCACAACCACCTGTCATTGTCCAGTACCCACCAGCAGACCGCACCTGGGATTGGCAGGAAGCTGTCAATTTTGTTCCAAATCCCCACCAGTTTGATGGCAGCCAAAGTGGAATACGGCCATCTTGTGCACTTGGGAACAATGCCACTGAACTGGAATGTTTCGAGTTATTCTTTGACGAACCACTGATGAAAAGTATTGTCATGGAAAGCAACACATACTACGAGTACACCATGGCAAACACAATACTTTCACCAAAATCACGTCTACACCAATGGAAGGAGGCAACTGTGGCTGAGATGTATCTTTTCTTTGCCACAATAATGCTTATGCCACATGTGTATAAGCACAAAGTGAAATCATACTGGTCAACAGATCCCCTGATTGCAACACCAGGTTTCAGTGATATAATGCCAGTGAATCGATTTGTGCTAATGTTACGTATGCTTCACTTCTCAGATAAAACCAGGCCTGACAGAACTGACAGGTTATATAAGATTAGGAATGTGTTTGTGTATCTGAAACAGAAATTCAGTACTCATTTTTATCCCTTCAGGAAGCTTGTAATTGATGAGTCTTTGATTCTGTTCAAAGGAAGACTCTTTCAAGCAGTACATACCAAGCAAGAGGAAACGCTTTGGTATAAAGTTGTTTGTGCTTTGTGATTGTTACAGTGGTCTGGTATTGGATATTATTGTGTACACTGGAAGTTATACATTGCAAAATACCAGGAAGTTATTGGGCATCTCAGGTGATGTGGTTCGAACAATGATAGAACCATACCTTGGTAAGGGGCATATATTATATACAGATAACTGGTACACAAGCCCCTCACTCAGTGATTTTTTGCGAGTGAACATGACAGATGTGTGTGGCACAGTGCGTGCAAATCGAAAACATATGCCCAGGTTTGATGCTGGCACTCGCAGAGGTGAGGTGCAGGCGTTTGCTGCCAATGACATCATGGCATTTCGGTGGCATGACAAACGAGATGTCACACTGTTGTCATCAATTCACCCTAATGAAATGGCAGACAGTGGCAGGCAGCATAGAGAGAGAAATGAACCCATTCTAAAACCTGCAGCTGTGATTGATTACACCTTCAACATGCGTTCAGTGGACAAATGTGACATGCAGATTGGGTTTGCTGATTGTGTTCGCAAGAGTTATAAGTGGTACATCAAACTGTTTTTCCATCTTCTGGACATTTCCATGCTCAATGCTTATAATATGTATAAGATGAGCACCAGAAACAAACCACAGTACGGCGAATTCTGTTTGTCTGTCATCAGACAAATAGTATTCAAGTACCAAGGAAATGCACCTGCAATTGACCGCCCACCAAATTATCAACAACTACCTGCTCGTCTGAAGCATGGTGATCACTTCCTGGTAAAACTGCCTGCTACTGCTTTGAAGAAAAAGGCTCAGAAGAGGTGTTACGTCTGTTCACATACAAAAAAACGCCCACGACAACGCAGAGACACTCGTTTTATGTGTGAGGAGTGCAAAACTCCACTGTGCATGACACCATGTTTCAAAGAGTTCCACAGGCTGCAGAACTTCTAGAAACATGTCCTGTGACTGTATATGTGTATATAAAATATAGAAAAATAGTAATAAACAACATTTCATATTGTTTGTTTGTGTAAATATTTTCTGTAAACAAAATAATGACAACAGTGTTTACGCCCTTATTGTGTAGTATTGAAAAAGAAATAACTTACAAAATACTGATCATGTTGGCCTCAGAGGCCATAAAAGTTACTCAGAAAAAGAAAAATTGAAAAAAAATTGAAAATAGTACATAAAAAAGTAAATAGAAAAATACCGGGTGACGGCAGTCGGCGATGTTACCATACGTTGTTCAATTTTGGCAAATTTCACACCTCCATATCTCGGTAAGTATTGACGTTAAAATTTTTTTGTTTAGCCTATAATGTTTAGAAAAAAATACTCTATTTTTTCATAAGAAAAAATAATTTTTTTTTTTTTGAAATTTGGCCGACCCTGAGAACGAGTTTCGGAGAGGGCCTGTCGACCCTCAAAGGGTTAAAAGAAAGTTGGATAATCAAAACTCATGGATATTGAAGGCCATTCATTTTTATTGAAAACTTCATTAATATTAACCCTTTCAGGGTTTCGGACGTACTGGTATACGGCTTACGCAGTAGGGTCCATGACGTACTAGTACTCATAAATTCTAGCTCCTTCAAATCTAGTGAGAGAAAGTTGGTAGGCCTACATATGAAAGAATGGGTCTATGTGGTCAGTGTGCGCAGTATAAAAAAAAATCCTGCAGCACACAGTGCGTAATGAGAAAAAAAAAACTTTGACCGTGTTTTAGGATTAAAACAGTGACTTTGCACTGTATTTTCATATGGTATTTATTGTTGTATTCTAGTTTTCCTGGTCTCAATGTATAGAATGGAAGACATATTACAGAAATTGAGATGATTTTGACTGGTTTTACAAAGAAAAGTACCTTGAAATTGAGCTCAAAGTAGCAGAAATGTTCGATTTTTACCAAAGTTCAAAAGTAAACAAATCGTCCTAAGCGTCCAATACACGTCAACTGGTGAGTCTAATATTCTTTCACAAGTGCGCCGGTATTATTTATACCATTTCTACACTAATGCAGTAGTTTGCATAACAGTAAATCTTCTATTTTTTGTGAGAATAAAAATTCAAAATGGAAAGCAAAAGAATGTAAGAGGGGCGTGGGGACGTGACTAATGAACAGAGGAAATGTTATTTTAGTGCCAGGAATGTCTTTCTTGTTTATTCTGAACCCTATTTGGAAATTGGCATCTTTTGAAATTTGTGTGAAATTGGCAAAATTGCTAAATTCTGACCACTGTATTGGATAGTTGAAATCGGTAAATTGGTGGTTTCTTGTATTCATTCGATAGAAAAAATGGAGTTCCAGCAAAAGTTACTTTTGTCGACTAGTACATTGGAATTGACCGAAAATAGGGCTCAAAGTGGACAAAATCGCCAATGCGTAAACATCGTCGAGACTGCTAACTTCGCGAGAGCATAATTCCGTAAGTTTTCCATCAAATTTCATACTTTCGGTGTCATTATGATCGGGAATTTTTTTTTTTTAAATTTGGGGGACCCTGAGAACAAGTCTGAGAGGGCCTGTGGACCCTGAAAGGGTGAAGTATACAGTAAACTTTATATAATGGACAGAACTCTGTTAATAAATAACCAAAAATAAGAATTTAAGTACTCTGCTGTATACTTAATATAGTATTATGCACAGTTGACAGATATACTATAATAAACATTGAAAATAAAGAAGTTAAGAGTACAAATTTACCTAGTAATTTTTCTCATTTCTAAAGTCTTTTATAACAAGGTCCACTACATTGAGTATTTACTGTAATTGCTGTTATTGGCATTAGCTAAGTATTGTGCTTAAGATATACTGTACTACTAAATTTAGATTGCTACAACTTTCAATGCATCGGCCGTATCCCACTGAGTTGGGGTGGCCCAAGAGAAAAAAATGAAAGTTTCTTCTTTTAAATTTAGTAATATATGCAGGAGAAGGGGCTGAGACAGAAAAAAAGTCACCAGCAGTCATACCATCATCGAAAACAATTACAGGCTTACGTTGTACACTCGCTTGGCAGGATGGTAGTACCTCCCTGGGTAGCTGCTGTCTACCAACCTACTACCTACATTTAGATTACTATGCTTAAATATATATATATATATAAAGTAGTTTATTAGATTATGTATTGGTGGATAAAAGGTTGATGGGTAGGCTCCAGGATGTACATGTTTATAGAGGGGCAGCTGATATATCGGATCATTATTTAGTTGTAGCTACAGTTAGAGTAAGAGGTAGATGGGAAAAGAGGAAGGTGGCAACAACAAGTAAGAGGGAGGTGAAAGTGTATAAACTAAGGGAGGAGGAAGTTCGGGCGAGATATAAGCGACTATTGGCAGAAAGGTGGGCTAGTGCAAAGATGAGTAGTGGGGGGGTTGAAGAGGGTTGGAATAGTTTTAAAAATGCAGTATTAGAATGTGGGGCAGAAGTTTGTGGTTATAGGAGGGTGGGGGCAGGAGGAGTGATTGGTGGAATGATGAAGTAAAGGGTGTGATAAAAGAGAAAAAGGTAGCTTATGAGAGGTTTTTACAAAGCAGAAGTGTTATAAGAAGAGCAGAGTATATGGAGAGTAAAAGAAAGGTAAAGAGAGTGGTGAGAGAGTGCAAAAGGAGAGCAGATGATAGAGTGGGAGAGGCACTGTCAAGAAATTTTAATGAAAATAAGAAAAAATTTTGGAGTGAGTTAAACAAGTTAAGAAAGCCTAGGGAAAATATGGATTTGTCAGTTAAAAACAGAGTAGGGGAGTTAGTAGATGGGGAGATGGAGGTATTGGGTAGATGGCGAGAATATTTTGAGGAACTTTTAAATGTTAAGGAAGAAACAGAGGCAGTAATTTCATGCACTGGTCAGGGAGGTATACCATCTTTTAGGAGTGAAGAAGAGCAGAATGTAAGTGTGGGGGAGGTACGTGAGGCATTACGTAAAATGAAAGGGGGTAAAGCAGCTGGAACTGATGGGATCATGACAGAAATGTTAAAAGCAGGGGGGGATATAGTGTTGGAGTGGTTGGTACTTTTCAATAAATGTATGAAAGAGGGGAAGGTACCTAGGGATTGGCGGACAGCATGTATAGTCCCTTTATATAAAGGGAAAGGGGACAAAAGAGACTGTAAAAATTATAGAGGAATAAGCTTACTGAGTATACCAGGAAAAGTGTACGGTAGGGTTATAATTGAAAGAATTAGAGGTAAGACAGAATGTAGGATTGTGGATGAGCAAGGAGGTTTCAGAGTGGGTAGGGGATGTGTAGATCAGGTGTTTACATTGAAGCATATATGTGAACAGTATTTAGATAAAGATAGGGAAGTTTTTATTGCATTTATGGATTTAGAAAAGGCATATGATAGTGGATAGAGGAGCAATGTGGCAGATGTTGCAAGTATATGGAATAGGTGGTAAGTTATTAAATGCTGTAAAGAGTTTTTATGAGGATAGTGAGGCTCAGGTTAGGGTGTGTAGAAGAGAGGGAGACTACTTCCCAGTAAAAGTAGGTCTTAGACAGGGATGTGTAATGTCACCATGGTTGTTTAATATATTTATACATGAGGTTGTAAAAGAAGGAAATGCTAGGGTGTTCAGGAGAGGGGCGAGATTAAATTATGGGGAATCAAATACAAAATGGGAATTGAGTTACTTTTTACTGATGATACTGTGCTTATGGGAGATACTAAAGAAAAATTGCTTAGCTCAGTGGACGAGTTTGAGTGTGTGTAAAGGTAGAAAGTTGAAAGTGAACATAGAAAAGGGTAAGGTGATGAGGGTATCAAATGATTTGGATAAAGAAAAATTGGATATCAAATTGGGAAGGAGTATGGAAGAAGTGAATTTTTTTTTTTTTCAACAAGTCTGCTGTCTCCCACCGAGGCAGGGTGACCCAAAAAAGAAAGAAAATCCCCAAAAAGAAAATACTTTCATCATCATTCAACACTTTCACCACACTCACACATTATCACTGTTTTTGCAGAGGTGCTCAGAATACAACAGTTTAGAAGCATACACATATAAAGATACACAACATATCCCTCCAAACTGCCAATATCCCAAACTCCTCCTTTAAAGTGCAGGCACTGTACTTCCCATTTCCAGGACTCAAGTCCGACTATATGAAAATAACCGGTTTCCCTGAATCCCTTCACTAAATATTACCCTGCTCACACTCCAACAGATCGTCAGGTCCCAAGTACCATTCGTCTCCATTCACTCCTGTCGAACACGCTAACGCACGCTTGCCCACAAGATGTGAATGTTTTCAGATATTTGGGAGTTGACGTGTCAGCGGATGGATTTATGAAGGATGAGGTAGTCACAGAATTGATGAAAGAAAAAAAGACTAGTGGTGCGTTGAGGCATATGTGGAGACAAAAAAAAGTTATCTAGGGAGGCAAAGAAGGGAATGTATGAAAGTATAGTAGTACCAACACTCCTATATGGGTGTGAAGCTTGGGTTGTATATGCTGCAGCGAGGAGGCGGTTGGAGGCAGTGGAGATGTCCTGTCTAAGGGCAATGTGTGGTGTAAATACTATGCAGAAAATTCAGAGTGTGGAAATTAGAAGGTGTGGAGTTAATAAAAGTATTAGTCAGAGGGATGAAGAGGGGTTTCTGAGGTGGTTTGGACATTTAGAGAAAATGGATCAGAGTAGAATGACATGGAGAGCGTATAAATCTGTAGGGGAAGGAAGGCGGGATGGGGGACGTCTTCGAAAAAGTTGGAAGGAGGGGGCAAAGGAGGTTTTGTGGGTGAGGGGCCTGGACTTTCAGCAAGCGTGCGTGAGTGTGTTAGGTAGGAGTGAATGGAGATAAATGGTATTTGGGACCTGACAATCTGTTGGAGTGTGAGCAGGGTAATATTTAGTGAAGGGATTCAGGGAAGCCGGTTATTTTTGTATAGCTGGACTTGAGTCCTGGAAATGGGAAGTACAATGCCTGTACTTTAAAGAAGGGGTTTGGGATATTGGCAGCTTGGAGGGATATGTTGTGTCTTTATATGTATATGCTTTTAAACTGTTGTGTTCTGGGCACCTCTGCAAAAACAGTGATTATGTATGAGTGAGATGAAAGTGTTTAATGATGATAAAAGTATTTTCTTTTCGGGGATTTTCTTTCTTTTTGGGTCACCCTGCCTAGGTGGGAGATGGCCGACGTGTTAAAGAAAAAAATAAAAATGGGATCAATGGAAGGTGTAAGGGACATTCAAGGAAGGTTGGTGAGGATTCTGTGAAAGGTTTTTGAATGGTGTGAACTTGAGCATCCAGCAGCCATATATGAATGTTTTAAGTCAGACGCTCATGGTTCTTGGAGGTGAAAAGTATGGAGCCAGCACACTGAAAGCCATTTGAGAATGTATTTCCATGAGT
Source organism: Cherax quadricarinatus (assembly GCF_038502225.1). Classification (NCBI taxonomy): domain Eukaryota; kingdom Metazoa; phylum Arthropoda; class Malacostraca; order Decapoda; family Parastacidae; genus Cherax; species Cherax quadricarinatus. Next base: position 12,420,452 of record NC_091349.1, read on the forward strand.
GTTGCATGAATTGTAACACCTATGTTCTGTTTATATGACCTAAAAGAAACAAATAATGAATGTCATTACTTCTGTGGGTGTCACTAAGTGGGGAGCAGCAGATATGTTAAAATATGATGTTTTCTTTCAGGTATTAGGACTGAAGACAAAACTTTGTGCAGCAGAATCCTTGGTAGAGAAGCTGACTACCCGTGTAGAGTTAGCTGAGCAGCTGGCAGACAGTAGAAAGCTTGAACTGGAACAGCTACACTCTGATAAAGACAAGGTAAGCTTTACGTGTTTTTTTTTAAGTAGTGCATTTACTAAGTAGGTAAGTAATTCTTTAAAGATAAATTTTTCTCAAAGCCATTAAATGCTCCATGATTGAGTGGAAGACATAACTAAAAAATGCATAACTCCCGTATTAGTGTTACTTAACTCTGAAAATGATGTTGAGTCTATTCCTTAATTTTCTTTTTCATTTTCATTTTGAATTGCTCATTTTATTAATTAGTCATGCTTAGGACTGATTTATAAATTTTTCATTTCTAAAATTATTTTAAAATTGCTTTTGTTCTAGTACAATCCTACTCTAATAGCTCTATAGCTGTTCATTGGGATGGGATATTACAAAACTGCAACTGATCACTGAATGAATTTTATCTTCATGATATGAATGTTTTCATTGGGTTACCCTGTCTTGAGAAATGGCTAGTGTGTTATAAAAATTTTCCTACAAGATGTAATGTTGAGTTTGAGGTGTTGAGAAACCATGTGAAGGACCTAATGTTTATCATATACCTGAATATTAAATTTCCAGGCTGTTAAAGAGGCTGAAAATACTATCACCAAGTTATCTCAAGAAATCATCCAACTTCAGGAAGAGCTGAAATCCAAAGAAAAACAGAAGGAAGAAGCACAGCAGGCAATTAATATAACCAAAGATGAATGTGACAAGAAATTAGCAGGTATTTGGAAACTAGTATTCTCCCCTAAATTTATTTTAACCCCTTCACTCTCCAAACCCCCAGAATTAATATGGCTCTGTGTCCATTTTTTTTTTTTATGTATTTATTTATTCTGAAATAGTAGAGAATCTTTTTCTGAAGGCAGTGAAAATTTGATGGAAAACTTATGAAATTGCACAGGGTCAAAGGTAATGGTCTCGGCGTAATTTATACATCAGTGGTTTTGCCCAGTTTGAGTTCCCTTTTAAGAGGATTGCATTGCTCCATTTGACCAGATTCTTAGCTAGTTGGCTTACTATCTATCAATTGAGAACAAGAAACTGCCCATCTAAGTATTTCAAGTACCCTATTAAGTGCCAATTTACACACAAAATATGCCAATTTAAAGATAGTCCAGAATAAACATTGTAGGCATTCTAAACTGTTGTGTTCTGAGCACATCTGCAAAAACAGTGATTGTGTGAGCGAGGTGAAAGAGTTGAATGATGATGAAAGTATTTTCTTTTTGGGGATTTTCTTTCTCTTTGGGTCACCCTGCCTCGGTGGGAGACGGCCGACTTGTTGAAAAAAAAAAATCACCTTACTCTTTTCTATGTTCAATTTCAACTTTCTACCTTACACTACCAAACTCGTACACTAAACTTTGCAACTTCTCTTTAGAATCTCCCATAAGCACAGTATCATCAGCAAAAAGTAACGGTGGCAATTCCCATTTTGCATTTGATTCCCAATAATTTAATCCCACCCCTCTCCCAAACACCCTAGCATTTACTTCTTTTACAACCCTATCTTTTTTCTTTTTTTTTTTTTTTAACGGGCCGTATCCCACCGAGGTAGGGTGGCCCAAAAAGAAAAACTAAAGTTTCTCTTTTTAAATTTAGTAATTTATACAAGAGAAGGGGTTACTAGTCCCCTTGCCCCCGGCATTTTAGTTGCCTCTTACAACACGCATGGCTTATGGAGGAAGAATTCTGTTCCACTTTCCCATGGAAGTAGGAAATAAACAAGAACTAGAAAGTAAACAGCAGAAAACCCAGAGGGGTGTGTATATATATATATGCTTGTACATGTATGTGTAGTGTGACGTAAGTGTAAGTAGAAGTAGCAAGACATACCTGAAATCTTGCATGTTTATGAGATGGAAAAAAGACACCAGCAATCCTTCCATCACGTAAAACAATTACAGGTTTCTGTTTTACACACGCTTGGCAGGGTGGTAGTACCTCCCTGGACGGTTGCTGTCTACCAACCTACTGCCTACAACAACCCCATCTATAAATATATTAAATAACCATGGTGACATTACACATCCCTGTCTAAGACCTACTTTTACCGGGAAGAAGTCTCCCTCTCTTCTACACAACCTAACCTGAGCCTCACATCCTCATAGAAACTCTTTACAGCATTTAGTAACTTGCCACCTATTGCACATACCTGCAACATCTGCCACGTTGCTCCCCTATCCACTCTATTGTATTTTTTTTTTCCAACAAGTCGGCCGTCTCCCACCGAGGCAGGGTGACCCAAAAAAGAAAGAAAATCCCCAAAAAGAAAATACTTTCATCATCATTCAACACTTTCACCACACTCGCACATTATCACTGTTTTTGCAGAGGTGCTCAGAATACAACAGTCTAGAAGCATACACATATAAAGATACACATATCCCTCCAAACTGCCAATATCCCAAACCCCTCCTTTAAAGTGCAGGCATTGTACTTCCCATTTCCAGGACTCAAGTCCGACTATATGAAAATAACCGGTTTCCCTGAATCCCTTCACTAAATATTACCCTGCTCACACTCCAACAGATCGTCTGGTCCCAAGTACCATTCGTCTCCATTCACTCCTATCTAACACGCTCACGCACGCTTGCTGGAAGTCCAAGCCACTTACCCACAAAACCTCCTTTACCCCCTCTCTCCAACCCTTTCGAGGACGACCCCTACCCCGCCTTCCTTCCCCTATAGATTTATATGCTTTCCATGTCATTCTACTTGGATCCATTCTCTCTAAATGACCAAACCACCTCAACAACCCCTCTTCTGCCCTCTGACTAATACTTTTATTAACTCCACACCTTCTCCTAATTTCCACACTCCGAATTTTCTGCATAATATTTACACCACACATTGCCCTTAAACAGGACATCTCCACTGCCTCCAACCGTCTCCTCGCTGCTGCATTTACCACCCAAGCTTCACACCCATATAAGAGTGTTGGTACTACTATACTTTCATACATTCCCTTCTTTGCCTCCATAGATAACGTTTTTTGACTCCACATATACCTCAACGCACCACTCACCTTTTTTCCCTCATCAATTCTATGATTAACCTCATCCTTCATAAATCCATCCGCCGACACGTCAACTCCCAAGTATCTGAAAACATTCACTTCTTCCATACTCCTCCTCCCCAATTTGATATCCAATTTTTCTTTATCTAAATCATTTGACACCCTCATCACCTTACTCTTTTCTATGTTCACTTTCAACTTTCTACCTTTACACACATTCCCAAACTCATCCACTAACCTTTGCAATTTTTCTTTAGAATCTCCCATAAGCACAGTATCATCAGCAAAAAGTAACTGTCAATTCCCATTTTGAATTTGATTCCCCATAATTTAATCCCACCCCTCTCCCAAACACCCTAGCATTTACTTCCTTAACAACCCCATCTATAAATATATTAAACAACCATGGTGACATTACACATCCCTGTCTAAGACCTACTTTTACCGGGAAATAGTCTCCCTCTCTTCTACACACCCTAACCTGAGCCTCACTATCTTCATAAAAACTCTTTACAGCATTTAATAACTTACCACCTATTCCATATACTTGCAACATCTGCCACATTGCTCCTCTATCCACTCTATCATATGCCTTTTCTAAATCCATAAATGCAATAAAAACTTCCCTACCTTTATCTAAATACTGTTCACATATATGCTTCAATGTAAACACTTGATCTACACATCCCCTACCCACTCTGAAACCTCCTTGCTCATCCGCAATCCTACATTCTGTCTTACCTCTAATTCTTTCAATTATAACCCTACCGTACACTTTTCCTGGTATACTCAGTAAGCTTATTCCTCTATAATTTTTACTACCGTCCTGCCAGATGACTGTGAAACAAAAACCTGTAACTGTTTTGCATGATGGTAGGATTGCTGGTTTCTTTTTCTGTCTCATAAACACGCTAAGATAACAGGGATATCTTGCTACTCCTACTTACACTTTGGTCACACTTCACAGACACGCACATGCATATATATATATACATACATCTAGGTTTTTCTCCTTTTTCTAAATAGCTCTTGTTCTTTTTTATTTCTTCTATTGTCCATGGGGAAGTGGAAAAGAATCTTTCCTCCGTAAGCCATGCGTGTCGTATGAGGCGACTAAAATGCCGGGAGCAATGGGCTAGTAACCCCTTCTCCTGTATACAATTACTAAAAAAGAGAAGAAGAAAAACTTTATAAAACTGGGTTGCTTAAATGTGCGTGGATGTAGTGCGGATGACAAGAAACAGATGATTGCTGATGTTATGAATGAAAAGAAGTTGGATGTCCTGGCCCTAAGCGAAACAAAGCTGAAGGGGGTAGGAGAGTTTCAGTGGGGGGAAATAAATGGGATTAAATCTGGAGTATCTGAGAGAGTTAGAGCAAAGGAAGGGGTAGCAGTAATGTTAAATGATCAGTTATGGAAGGAGAAAAGAGAATATGAATGTGTAAATTCAAGAATTATGTGGATTAAAGTAAAGGTTGGATGCGAGAAGTGGGTCATAATAAGCGTGTATGCACCTGGAGAAGAGAGGAATGCAGAGGAGAGAGAGAGATTTTGGGAGATGTTAAGTGAATGTATAGGAGCCTTTGAACCAAGTGAGAGAGTAATTGTGGTAGGGGACTTGAATGCTAAAGTAGGAGAAACTTTTAGAGAGGGTGTGGTAGGTAAGTTTGGGGTGCCAGGTGTAAATGATAATGGGAGCCCTTTGATTGAACTTTGTATAGAAAGGGGTTTAGTTATAGGTAATACATATTTTAAGAAAAAGAGGATAAATAAGTATACACGATATGATGTAGGGCGAAATGACAGTAGTTTGTTGGATTATGTATTGGTAGATAAAAGACTGTTGAGTAGACTTCAGGATGTACATGTTTATAGAGGGGCCACAGATATATCAGATCACTTTCTAGTTGTAGCTACACTGAGAGTAAAAGGTAGATGGGATACAAGGAGAATAGAAGCATCAGGGAAGAGAGAGGTGAAGGTTTATAAACTAAAAGAGGAGGCAGTTAGGGTAAGATATAAACAGCTATTGGAGGATAGATGGGCTAATGAGAGCATAGGCAATGGGGTCGAAGAGGTATGGGGTAGGTTTAAAAATGTAGTGTTAGAGTGTTCAGCAGAAGTTTGTGGTTACAGGAAAGTGGGTGCAGGAGGGAAGAGGAGCGATTGGTGGAATGATGATGTAAAGAGAGTAGTAAGGGAGAAAAAGTTAGCATATGAGAAGTTTTTACAAAGTAGAAGTGATGCAAGGAGGGAAGAGTATATGGAGAAAAAGAGAGAAGTTAAGAGAGTGGTGAAGCAATGTAAAAAGAGAGCAAATGAGAGAGTGGGTGAGATGTTATCAACAAATTTTGTTGAAAATAAGAAAAAGTTTTGGAGTGAGATTAACAAGTTAAGAAAGCCTAGAGAACAAATGGATTTGTCAGTTAAAAATAGGAGAGGAGAGTTATTAAATGGAGAGGTAGAGGTATTGGGAAGATGGAAGGAATATTTTGAGGAATTGTTAAATGTTGATGAAGATAGGGAAGCTGTGATTTCGTGTATAGGGCAAGGAGGAATAACATCTTGTAGGAGTGAGGAAGAGCCAGTTGTGAGTGTGGGGGAAGTTCGTGAGGCAGTAGGTAAAATGAAAGGGGGTAAGGCAGCCGGGATTGATGGGATAAAGATAGAAATGTTAAAAGCAGGTGGGGATATAGTTTTGGAGTGGTTGGTGCAATTATTTAATAAATGTATGGAAGAGGGTAAGGTACCTAGGGATTGGCAGAGAGCATGCATAGTTCCTTTGTATAAAGGCAAAGGGGATAAAAGAGAGTGCAAAAATTATAGGGGGATAAGTCTGTTGAGTGTACCTGGTAAAGTGTATGGTAGAGTTATAATTGAAAGAATTAAGAGTAAGACGGAGAATAGGATAGCAGATGAACAAGGAGGCTTTAGGAAAGGTAGGGGGTGTGTGGACCAGGTGTTTACAGTGAAACATATAAGTGAACAGTATTTAGATAAGGCTAAAGAGGTCTTTGTGGCATTTATGGATTTGGAAAAGGCGTATGACAGGGTGGATAGGGGGGCAATGTGGCAGATGTTGCAAGTGTATGGTGTTGGAGGTAGGTTACTGAAAGCAGTGAAGAGTTTTTACGAGGATAGTGAGGCTCAAGTTAGAGTATGTAGGAAAGAGGGAAATTTTTTCCCAGTAAAAGTAGGCCTTAGACAAGGATGTGTGATGTCACCGTGGTTGTTTAATATATTTATAGATGGGGTTGTAAGAGAAGTAAATGCGAGGGTCTTGGCAAGAGGCGTGGAGTTAAAAGATAAAGAATCACACACAAAGTGGGAGTTGTCACAGCTGCTCTTTGCCGATGACACTGTGCTCTTGGGAGATTCTGAAGAGAAGTTGCAGAGATTGGTGGATGAATTTGGTAGGGTGTGCAAAAGAAGAAAATTAAAGGTGAATACAGGAAAGAGTAAGGTTATGAGGATAACAAAAAGATTAGGTGATGAAAGATTGAATATCAGATTGGAGGGAGAGAGTATGGAGGAGGTGAACGTATTCAGATATTTGGGAGTGGACGTGTCAGCGGATGGGTCTATGAAAGATGAGGTGAATCATAGAATTGATGAGGGAAAAAGAGTGAGTGGTGCACTTAGGAGTCTGTGGAGACAAAGAACTTTGTCCTTGGAGGCAAAGAGGGGAATGTATGAGAGTATAGTTTTACCAACGCTCTTATATGGGTGTGAAGCGTGGGTGATGAATGTTGCAGCGAGGAGAAGGCTGGAGGCAGTGGAGATGTCATGTCTGAGGGCAATGTGTGGTGTGAATATAATGCAGAGAATTCGTAGTTTGGAAGTTAGGAGGAGGTGCGGGATTACCAAAACTGTTGTCCAGAGGGCTGAGGAAGGGTTGTTGAGGTGGTTCGGACATGTAGAGAGAATGGAGCGAAACAGAATGACTTCAAGAGTGTATCAGTCTGTAGTGGAAGGAAGGCGGGGTAGGGGTCGGCCTAGGTAGGGTTGGAGGGAGGGGGTAAAGGAGGTTTTGTGTGCGAGGGGCTTGGACTTTCAGCAGGCATGCGTGAGCGTGTTTGATAGGAGTGAATGGAGACAAATGGTTTTTAATACTTGACGTGCTGTTGGAGTGTGAGCAAAGTAACATTTATGAAGGGATTCAGGGAAACCGGCAGGCCGGACTTGAGTCCTGGAGATGGGAAGTACAGTGCCTGCACTCTGAAGGAGGGGTGTTAATGTTGCAGTTTAAAAACTGTAGTGTAAAGCACCCTTCTGGCAAGACAGTGATGGAGTGAATGATGGTGAAAGTTTTTCTTTTTCGGGCCACCCTGCCTTGGTGGGAATCGGCCGGTGTGATAATAATAATAAAAAAAAATTTTTTAGTCTGTTTTGTCCCCTTTCCCTTTATATAAAGGGACTATACATGCTCTCCGCCAATCCCTAGGTACCTTCCCCTCTTTCATACATTTATTGAACAAAAGTACCAACCACTCCATCACTATATCCCCCCCTGCTTTTAACATTTCTGTCATGATCCCATCAGTACCAGCTGCTTTACCCCCTTTCATTTTACGTAATGCCTCACGTACCTCCCCCACACTTACATTCTGCTCTTCTTCACTCCTAAAAGATGGTATACCTCCCTGACCAGTGCATGAAATTACTGCCTCTGTTTCTTCCTTAACATTTAAAAGTTCCTCAAAATATTCTCACCATCTACCTAATACCTCCATCTCCCCATCTACTAATTCCCCTACTCTGTTTTTAACTGACAAATCCATATTTTCCCTTGGCTTTCTTAACTTGTTTAACTCACTCCAAAATTTTTTCTTATTTTCATTAAAATTTCTTGACAGTGCCTCTCCCACTCTATCATCTGCTCTCCTTTTGCACTCTCTCACCACTCTCTTTACCTTTCTTTTACTGTCCATATATTCTGCTCTTCTTATAACACTTCTGCTTTGTAAAAACCTCTCATAAGCTACCTTTTTCTCTTTTATCACACCCTTTACTTCATCATTCCACCAATCACTCCTCTTTCCTCCTGCACCCACCCTCCTATAACCACAAACTTCTGCCCCACATTCTAATACTGCATTTTTAAAACTATTCCAACCCTCTTCAACCCCCCCCATTACTCATCTTTGCACTATCCCACCTTTCTGCCAATAGTCGCTTATATCTCACCCGAACTTCCTCCTCCCTTAGTTTATACACTTTCACCTCCCTCTTACTTGTTGTTGCCACCTTCCTCTTTTCCCATCTACCTCTTACTCTAACTGTAGCTACAACTAAATAATGATCCGATATATCAGTTGCCCCTCTATAAACATGTACATCCTGGAGCCTACCCATCAACCTTTTATCCACCAATACATAATCTAATAAACTACTTTCATTACGTGCTACATCATACCTTGTATATTTATTTATCCTCTTTTTCATAAAATATGTATTACTTATTACCAAATTTCTTTCTACACATAGCTCAATTAAAGGCTCCCCATTTACATTTACCCCTGGCACCCCAAATTTACCTACTACTCCCTCCATAACATTTTTACCCACTTTAGCATTGAAATCCCCAACCACCATTACTCTCACACTTGATTCAAAACTCCCCACGCATTCACTCAACATTTCCCAAAATCTCTCTCTCTCCTCTACACTTCTCTCTTCTCCAGGTGCATACGCGCTTATTATAACCCACTTTTCACATCCAATCTTTATTTTACTCCACATAATCCTTGAATTAATACATTTATAGTCCCTCTTTTCCTGCCATAGCTTATCCTTCAACATTATTGCTACTCCTTCTTTAGCTCTAACTCTATTTGAAACCCCTGACCTAATCCCATTTATTCCTCTCCACTGAAACTCTCCCACCCCCTTCAGCTTTGTTTCACTTAAAGCCAGGACATCCAGCTTTTTCTCATTCATAACATCCGCAATCATCTCTTTCTTATCATCTGCACAACATCCACGCACATTCAGACTTCCCACTTTGACAATTTTCTTCTTCTTATTCTTTTTAGTAATCTTTACAGGAAAAGGGGTTACTAGCCCATTGTTCCCGGCATTTTAATTGACTTTTACAACACGCATGGCTTACGGAGGAAAGATTCTTATTCCACTTCCCCATGGATATAAAAGGAAAATTAATAAGACCAAGAACTATTAAGATAAAATCAAAGAAAACTCAGATGAGTGTGTATGAATAAATGTGTATATGTATGTGTAGTGTGACCTAAGTGTAAGTAGAAGTAGCAAGACATGCCTGTAATCTTGCATATTTATGAGACAGACAAAAGACATCAGCAATCCTACCATCATGTAAAACAATCACAGGCTTTCGTTTTACACTCACTTGGCAGGACGGTAGTACCTCCCTGGGTGGTTGCTGTCTACCAACCTACTATTGTATGCCTTTTCTAAATCCATAAATGTAATAAAAACTTCCCTACCTTTATCTAAATACTGTTCACATGTATGCTTCAATGTAAACACTTGGTCTACACATCCCCTACCCACTCTAAAATCTCCTTGCTCATCCACAATCATACATTCTGTCTTGCCTCTAATTCTTTCAATAACCCTACCGTACACTTTTCCTGGTATACTCAGTAAACTTATTCCTCTATAATTTTTACAATCTCTTTTGTCCCCCTTCCCTTTATATGAAGGGAATATACATGCTCTCTGCCAATCTCTAGGTACCTTCCCCTCTTTCATACATTTTATTATCACACTGGCCGATTCCCACCAAGGCAGGGTGGCCCGAAAAAGAAAAACTTTCACCATCATTCACTCCATCACTGTCTTGCCAGAAGGGTGCTTTACACTACAGTTTTTAAACTGCAACATTAACACCCCTCCTTCAGAGTGCAGGCACTGTACTTCCCATCTCCAGGACTCAAGTCCGGCCTGCCGGTTTCCCTGAATCCCTTCATAAATGTTACTTTGCTCACACTCCAACAGCACGTCAAGTATTAAAAACCATTTGTCTCCATTCACTCCTATCAAACACGCTCACGCATGCCTGCTGGAAGTCCAAGCCCCTCGCACACAAAACCTCCTTTACCCCCTCCCTCCAACCCTTCCTAGGCCGACCCCTACCCCGCCTTCCTTCCACTACAGACTGATACACTCTTGAAGTCATTCTGTTTCGCTCCATTCTCTCTACATGTCCGAACCACCTCAACAACCCTTCCTCAGCCCTCTGGACAACAGTTTTGGTAATCCCGCACCTCCTCCTAACTTCCAAACTACGAATTCTCTGCATTATATTCACACCACACATTGCCCTCAGACATGACATCTCCACTGCCTCCAGCCTTCTCCTCGCTGCAACATTCATCACCCACGCTTCACACCCATATAAGAGCGTTGGTAAAACTATACTCTCATACATTCCCCTCTTTGCCTCCAAGGACAAAGTTCTTTGTCTCCACAGACTCCTAAGTGCACCACTCACTCTTTTTCCCTCATCAATTCTATGATTCACCTCATCTTTCATAGACCCATCCGCTGACACGTCCACTCCCAAATATCTGAATACGTTCACCTCCTCCATACTCTCTCCCTCCAATCTGATATTCAATCTTTCATCACCTAATCTTTTTGTTATCCTCATAACCTTACTCTTTCCTGTATTCACCTTTAATTTTCTTCTTTTGCACACCCTACCAAATTCATCCACCAATCTCTGCAACTTCTCTTCAGAATCTCCCAAGAGCACAGTGTCATCAGCAAAGAGCAGCTGTGACAACTCCCACTTTGTGTGTGATTCTTTATCTTTTAACTCCACGCCTCTTGCCAAGGCCCTCGCATTTACTTCTCTTACAACCCCATCTATAAATATATTAAACAACCACGGTGACATCACACATCCTTGTCTAAGGCCTACTTTTACTGGGAAAAAATTTCCCTCTTTCCTACATACTCTAACTTGAGCCTCACTATCCTCGTAAAAACTCTTCACTGCTTTCAGTAACCTACCTCCTACACCATACACTTGCAACATCTGCCACATTGCCCCCCTATCCACCCTGTCATACGCCTTTTCCAAATCCATAAATGCCACAAAGACCTCTTTAGCCTTATCTAAATACTGTTCACTTATATGTTTCACTGTAAACACCTGGTCCACACACCCCCTACCTTTCCTAAAGCCTCCTTGTTCATCTGCTATCCTATTCTCCGTCTTACTCTTAATTCTTTCAATTATAACTCTACCATACACTTTACCAGGTACACTCAACAGACTTATCCCCCTATAATTTTTGCACTCTCTTTTATCCCCTTTGCCTTTATACAAAGGAACTATGCATGCTCTCTGCCAATCCCTAGGTACCTTACCCTCTTCCAATACATTTATTAAATAATTGCACCAACCACTCCAAAACTATATCCCCACCTGCTTTTAACATTTCTATCTTTATCCCATCAATCCCGGCTGCCTTACCCCCTTTCATTTTACCTACTGCCTCACGAACTTCCCCCACACTCACAACTGGCTCTTCCTCACTCCTACAAGATGTTATTCCTCCTTGCCCTATACACGAAATCACAGCTTCCCTATCTTCATCAACATTTAACAATTCCTCAAAATATTCCCTCCATCTTCCCAATACCTCTAACTCTCCATTTAATAACTCTCCTCTCCTATTTTTAACTGACAAATCCATTTGTTCTCTAGGCTTTCTTAACTTGTTAATCTCACTCCAAAACTTTTTCTTATTTTCAACAAAATTTGTTGATAACATCTCACCCACTCTCTCATTTGCTCTCTTTTTACATTGCTTCACCACTCTCTTAACTTCTCTCTTTTTCTCCATATACTCTTCCCTCCTTGCATCACTTCTACTTTGTAAAAACTTCTCATATGCTAACTTTTTCTCCCTTACTACTCTCTTTACATCATCATTCCACCAATCGCTCCTCTTCCCTCCTGCACCCACTTTCCTGTAACCACAAACTTCTGCTGAACACTCTAACACTACATTTTTAAACCTACCGCATACCTCTTCGACCCCATTGCCTATGCTCTCATTAGCCCATCTATCCTCCAGTAGCTGTTTATATCTTACCCTAACTGCCTCCTCTTTTAGTTTATAAACCTTCACCTCTCTCTTCCCTGATGCTTCTATTCTCCTTGTATCCCATCTACCTTTTACTCTGTGTAGCTACAACTAGAAAGTGATCTGATATATCTGTGGCCCCTCTATAAACATGTACATCCTGAAGTCTACTCAACAGTCTTTTATCTACCAATACATAATCCAACAAACTACTGTCATTTCGCCCTACATCATATCGTGTATACTTATTTATCCTCTTTTTCTTAAAATATGTATTACCTATAACTAAACCCCTTTCTATACAAAGTTCAATCAAAGGGCTCCCATTATCATTTACACCTGGCACCCCAAACTTACCTACCACACCCTCTCTAAAAGTTTCTCCTACTTTAGCATTCAAGTCCCCTACCACAATTACTCTCTCACTTGGTTCAAAGGCTCCTATACATTCACTTAACCCTTTCAGGGTCCGTCCCGTAGATCTACGGCTGTACGTTCAGGGTCCAAACCGTAGATCTACGCCATGAGCTCAGCTCACTCTGATAAACTGTGAGTGGTACATTTGGGCCTAGATATGAGAGAATACATCTATGTGGTATGTGTGCACCACATAAAACAGATCCTGCAGCACACTGTGTAAAATGAGAGAAAAAAAATGAAATCATGATTTTTTGATTAAAACAGCAACTTTGCAGTGTTTTTTCGTATGTTTTTTATAGTTGTATTTGCGATTTCTTGGTCTCATTTGATAGAATGGAAGACATATTACAGAAATAGAGATGATTTTGATTGGTTTTAGCATTGGAAATGGCTTGAAACTGAGCTCAAAGTAGCGGAAATGTTAAATTTTTGCCGATATTCAAGAGTAAACAAACGACCTCACACGTCTAATACACGTCAGCTGGTTGGTCTAATATACATTCACAAATATGGTGATGATATTTATACAATTATTACAGTATTGCATAACAGTAAATCTTCTATTTTTTGGTGTGAATAAAAATTCATTATGTGAATAAAAAATCAAAATGGAATTTATTTGTAAAGCCTCAAAACATAACTAATGAACAGAGGAAATGTTAGTTTAGTGCCAGGAATGCCTACATTGTTCATTCTGGACCCTATTTTGAAATTGGAATATTTTGAACTTTGTGTTAAATTGGCCAAATTAACAATTTCCGATCACTTTATTTTGTAGTTGAAACAGTTGACTTGGCGATTTCTTGTGCTCAATCGATAGAATAGAAGTAATACTAGTGAAATAGCTAAGAATTTGGTTGATTGGAATAATGTAATTGGCCTAAAATGGGAGTCAAAGTCGGCAAAATCGCCGATTCGTAAATATCGCTGACACATCAAAATTCGCGAGAGCATAATTTCGTCAATTTTCCACCAAATTTCGTACTTTTTGTTTTATTACCTTCACAAAAAGATTCTCTACGATTTCATAAGAAAAAATAACAAATTTTTTTTTTGAAAATCCTTGGACACTGGTGCGTGACTCCAGATTTGGGCCTTGGACCCTGAAAGGGTTAACATCTCCCAAAATCTCTCTCTCTCCTCTGCATTCCTCTCTTCTCCAGGTGCATACACGCTTATTATGACCCACTTCTCGCATCCAACCTTTACTTTAATCCACATAATTCTTGAATTTACACATTCATATTCTCTTTTCTCCTTCCATAACTGATCATTTAACATTACTGCTACCCCTTCCTTTGCTCTAACTCTCTCAGATACTCCAGATTTAATCCCATTTATTTCCCCCCACTGAAACTCTCCTACCCCCTTCAGCTTTGTTTTGCTTAGGGCCAGGACATCCAACTTCTTTTCAATCATAACATCAGCAATCATCTGTTTCTTGTCATCCGCACTACATCCACGCACATTTAAGCAACCCAGTTTTATAAAGTTTTTCTTCTTCTCTTTTTTAGTAATTGTATACAGGAGAAGGGGTTACTAGCCCATTGCTCCCGGCATTTTAGTCGCCTCATACGACACGCATGACTTACGGAGGAAAGATTCTTTTCCACTTCCCCATGGACAATAGAAGAAATAAAAAAGAACAAGAGCTATTTAGAAAAAGGAGAAAAACCTAGATGTATGTATATATATATATGCATGTGCGTGTCTGTGAAGTGTGACCAAAGTGTAAGTAGGAGTAGCAAGATATCCCTGTTATCTTAGCGTGTTTATGAGACAGAAAAAGAAACCAGCAATCCTACCATCATGCAAAACAGTTACAGGTTTTTGTTTCACAGTCATCTGGCAGGACGGTAGTACTTCGTGGAAAGTGTTTTCTTTTTTTGGTTCGCTCTGCCTTGGTGGGAGATGGCCGGCATGTTAAAAAAAAAAAAAAAATTGTCATGCATTACGTGGAACAGGATTTTTTTTATATTGTCCACACACCACATAGACCCATTCTCTCATGTCAATGCCATATTTAAGCCATTTTTGATGCTGTTGGAAACATGTTTAGTTGTTTTATTCAGTTCTTTGTTTATACAGTAGTAATTAAATCTTCATGCCTGTATCTTACTTTTGTCATCTGCATACCCCAAAGTACAGTAAACTCTTGATATCACAAACCTTGATTTAACACACTCTACATAAATAACCCACACAAAGGAGACAGAAGCTTATGCTTTAATGGACTTGGAAATTTGGGACAAAATCAGGGTCACTTGATTCAGAATCGGCAGATAAAGTACATTCATTACAGAATTGTCTGTTATTGTTATAATCACTTCAAAATAATCTTCTCCACCACAGCCATCATTACCAGCCACCTGCCCCTCTCCCTGTTAGTCCATTGAGTAGAAAGTTTACTGTATCTTAATTAACAGAAAACACTCGCCCACAAATTTAAGATGATATTTAAGTGACACCTAGGTAGTAGGTTGGTAGACAGCAACCGCCCAGGGAGGTACTGCCGTCCTGCCAAGTGAGTGTAAAACAGAAACCTGTAACCTATAATTGTTTTACATGATGGTAGGATTGTTGGTGTCCATTTTTCTCTCATAAACATGCAAGGTTTCAGGTACGTCTTGCTACTTCTACTTACACTTAGGTCACACTACACATACATGTACAAGCATATATGTATATACACACCCCTCTGGGTTTTCTTCCATTTTTCTTACTAGTTCTTGTTCTTGTTTATTTCCTCTTACCTCCATGGGAAAGTGGAACAGAATTCTTCCTCCGTAAGCCATGCGTGTTGTAAGAGGCGACTAAAATGCCGGGAGCAAGGGGCTAGTAACCTCTTCTGTATATATTACTAAATGTAAAAGGAGAAACTTTCGTTTTTCCTTTTGGGCCACCCCACCTCGGTGGGATACAGCCGGTGTGTTGAAAGAAAGAAGATTTAAGTGACATTGATGTCCTTCCTGGACCATTGTTAAGATGAGTCATGAAGGTCTACAATGAAATTGTCGCCTGAGTTTCATTTCTAGTTTGTGACTTGTTCTACGATATTGTGATTTTTTTGTGGTGAACACTTTCTTCATTTCTTATATTTATTTATATTTTGTCTTAAGTGCATGCAGTATTTGTTATAAAACTTAATGTTTTTTTATGTATTTTTATAAGAAAAATAATAGTTTAACATATTTTTAGGCATAAATTCAATGGAAGCTGAGGTAACTGATATGAGAGGCCAAGTCAGCAAGATCACTGCAGACATGGAGTGCCTGAAGTGTGAGACAGCAGCATCAATCAAGACTGCCAAGGAAGAGGCCAGTTTGCAGGTAGAGAAAATACAAGCAGCAGCTAAACTAGAGGTATGGCAGTCAACTTGTTGACTCTGATATGTTAGTATAAAAGTACTAAAATGCACACATTGTAACATTTAGATCTGGGCAGTATGTTTTGGCCTCAGTCAGGGCCCCCTCTTCATCAGATGTGTAGCTTTTTCTTGAGCACTACTAGCTGTAATCTGAACATCTGTTGTTAAATTCTCATGATTTATTTAGAACTGAAAATGAGTTTTCCAAACTAACGGGGATCTGGCCTAAATTACCATAAAACTATACAGAAACTATGAAAATCTTAGAAAACCTTTAAGACTGAACATTAAAAAAAAAAAAAAAAAAAAAAAAAAAAAAAAAAAATATAGGATTTTCAAATGCCTGTTGTCCTTGGTCTTTATCCTCTTGTAAAGTATGTATGTAGCATTTAAATGTGTTATTTAAGATTGTGAGCTGAAGTATTGACATTAAGCACTAAAATTCCTTCAATAATGTAATATAATTTGCCATCAGCAACTGTGAAGTTGAATGGAGGGAATGAATACTTTTAGGCTTCATAGATGCCATCATTTTTGAACCCATTCTCTATACATTACACAAATGTGAATTTTAGAAGCGATTTTGTCAGATGCTTCCCTTTCTCAGTGCCTTGTTAAATGCTCTAATCTTCAGAACATGCATAACTACCTGCTCTTGGCTTAATCCTCACTGATTGTCACCTATGTACTGGAATTATCTTTACCTGATATTTCTTTTGACTCTCTTAACTGTTTCACCTGACCTGTTCTCTGGCTTTCTTCCCATTTCGGTCTCTGCTGTAATTTGATAATGGTAGGAAGGACCAGAATGTGTAAAAGATTCCCTTCCAATTTATGGGTTAGTTGTGAAAACTCAGGAAGTGATCAGTTTTATGAAAAACAAAGGCAGTAAGAATACTTGAAAACAATGAGAACTGCCAAAGAGCTAATACAAAATATACATTCATCAAAGTAAACTCTGAATCAGAGGTACTTCACTGGCACTTCAGGACAGTAGTAATAAAGGATCAGGTGAAAACCAAAGGAGAGAAGGAATACTCATAAGAGATGAGAGAGAAGAATGCATTAACTACAGTAGAAGTTTTCTCGGTTTATTTTTAAGCGAGTCAGAATCAGTACTGGAGGTGGAGGAAATAATGAATTGAAAGTATCTGTTTAAAACTGAAGAGACTATTGAGGAAGTTAGGATACTTCTCTTGGAACTTAGTATGTCAAAGGCATAATAGTTGCTTTGACCTGTTGCATAGCTCATGAAATCGTAATGACACGATTACAAACAAACCATACCTCTGACCGCGGGTTCAAACCCCACCCATGGTATGGTTTACCTGTTGCATAGCTTGGTAGGGTTGGGAGTGTGATGGGTTGAAAGGATGTTTTCCAAGGTCTACTGCAGGTGGCTGGGCATGAGGCTTAAGTTAGAAGCTAGACATATAGAGGAGGAGCAGGGTTATAGTGTGTATGTGGGGAAGAGTTTGTGTTGAGGGCAACTGACACTTGTGGAGGTTGGTTTTCAACGAGTTGAGGGAAGTCTCGAGTTGATCGAGCTTCATGTTGCTGAGTTTCTTCAAAAAGACATTGAATGCCAGGATGCCACCGCTGGTGCAGAGTCACTTGTAGCGAAGTCCTGCTGTCTCACATTCAATTTGCTGTAGCTTCAGGACGTTGAACTTGGCAGCCAGAGAGCAAGTGATGTATATGTGAGAAGGGACTGTATGAAGGCCTAATAGTTTTGTGGAGGTATGTGAGCCTTTGAGTTTGTATTCAGATGACTAGTTTTTCAAGTGACAAACTCAACAACATTGGTCAACATGGCTTTAGAGCAGGAAGATTATGCCTATTGCAGTGAGTAGATCACTACAGGACTTGACAAGTAGTCCCTTAAAAGTTTAAGAAAGGCTGAATAATTTCTACCCCATACTTGTCTCCTGAGGCACACATAAGCATCATTATAGATGTTATACTTTTTTATATAGAAAAGAGCAAGATGAGAGAAATAAAATGTGTAGGCTATGATTGATATTTGAGAGTGAATGTGTTGACAGATGGCTCTTTGAGCAACAAGGGGGAGTCATAAATTAAACTAGGAGAATGAGGTATGTGATGTATTGAGG
Source organism: Cherax quadricarinatus (assembly GCF_038502225.1). Lineage (NCBI taxonomy): Eukaryota > Metazoa > Arthropoda > Malacostraca > Decapoda > Parastacidae > Cherax > Cherax quadricarinatus. The sequence continues at coordinate 12,438,679 of NC_091349.1, forward strand.
TGTCTGTGGAAAGAAGTTTATGGAGGTAATAATGGGAATGTGTTAGTGTTATGGGACCAATACTTTTGATGAATTAAACATTTGCAACATCTGGGTAGGTTGTCAACACACTTTATATGGGTGTGAAGCATGGTCTTTAAGTATTGCAGCAAGGAGGAAGCTGGAGGCAGTGAAGATGTCATGCTTGAGGGCAAAGGGAATATTATGCAGAGAATTAAGAGTGCAAAAATTTGAATATGGTGTGGGGTTATGAAGGTATACTTCAAAGGAAATGGGATGGATTGTTTAGGGGATTTGGGTATTTAGAAAGGATGGAGTAGAAATGGATGACAGAGGGTGTATAAATCTGAGGTGGAAGGAAGGAGGGGTAAGGAATGTCACTGAAGGGCTTGAGGGAAGTGGGTGAAGAAAGTTTTTGGTAGGGGTTAGAGCATCCAGCAAGAGTGGAGAGAAGTACTTTTTAACCCTTAAACGGTCCAAACGTATATATATGTTTTTTCAACATTTGAAAGTTTGTAAAAAAAATGTACATTTTTTTTTTTTTTTACATTTGAAAATGTGTAAAAAAAACTTATTACATATTTTTTTATTATACAGTGGACCCTCGAGTTTCGGCAGCCTCGACTTTTGTGAAATTCGACCTTCGGCGAGTTTTTTTGGCAAAATTTGGCCTCTAGTTTCATGATTAGACTCGTGTTTTGGCGCCTGTCTGGTACCCGTCCGCCCGTCACCGCGCACACCAAGCCAGTCTCCCACGCCATTCACGCTCAGTGTGCCATTGTTTACCAATACGTGACCATCACCTCGCAGGTTCATGCAATACATTTCATAATAATCCATTGCTTTTTGTGCTTGCAACTGCTAAATAAGTCGTCATGGACCCAAGGAAAGCTAGTGCAAGCCCTTTGGTAAATAAAGTGAGGAACACGACCCAGAGGGATTTTGAAGGGTTTGAGGCAGACCCTGTCCCTGCCGACCCTCTGCCTGTTGTGGAAGGTGTTGTGGTATTGGGCAAGTCCATGGGGTTGGAGGTGAGTGACGGGGATGTGGAAGAGTTGGTGGAGGAGCACAGGGAAGAGCTAACCACTGACGAACTGCAAGAGCTTCAACTGGAATAGCATCAGACCACAGCCGAGGAACTTGCTTCAGAAGAGGAGGAAGAGGGAGTGGATGAGGTGCCTTCTTCAAAGATTAAGGTGATTTGTGCAAAGTGGAATGAGTTGCAAAGTTTTGTTGAAAAGTATCACCCTGACCAAGCTGAAACAAGCCATATCTGCAACATGTACAATGACAGTGTTGTGTCCCACTTCAGGAAAATCTTAAAGAAACACCAGAAAAATACACCTCTGGACAGATATTTTGTGTGACAGGGGTCCAGTGACTCTCAAGTTGTTCCCAGTGGCATTAAAAGAAGGGAAGTAACCCCAGATAAGGACTTGCTACCTAAAGTCCTAGTGGAATGAGATTCTCCTTCCAAACAATAGTGTACACCTTCCTCCTGACCCCTCCTCCCGTCTTCTATCCACCCAGAAGTCTTCATTAAAGGTAAGTGTAATGTTGTTATTTTTTATATGCATGTACTTGATTTCTCATTGATTTCAGTATACAAGTCTATTTAATTTGAAAAAAAAAAAAAAATTTTTTTAATATTTTTGGGTGTCTGGAACCGATTTATTTTATTTCCATTATTTCTTATGGGGAAAAGGGTTTCGAGTTTTGTGAATTTAGATTTTTGGCAGGCTCTCTGGAACGGATTAATCACGAAACTCGGAGGTCCACTGTATTTGAAAATATGTAAAAACATAGATCTACTTTTGGAGCACTACGGATTTGAACGTCGATCTATTTGGATCGTTTAACCCTTTGAGGGTTTTCGTCGTACTAGTACGTCTTACGCGTAGGGGTTTTTGACGTACTAGTACGCATAAATTCTAGCGGCCTCAAATCTAGTGGGAGAAAGCTGGTAGGCCTTCATATGAAAGAATGGGTCTATGTGGTCAGTGTGCACAGTCTAAAAAAAATCCTGCAGCACACAGTGCATAATGAGAAAAAAAAAACTTTGACCATTTTTTTGGAATAAATCAGCGACTTTGCAGTGTATTTTCGTATGGTATTTATTGTTGTATTCTAGTTTTCTTGGTCTCATTTTATAGAATGGAAGACATATTACAGAAATTGAGATGATTTTGGCTGGTTTTACAATGAAAGGTGCCTTGAAATTGAGCTCAAAGTAGCAGAAATGTTCGATTTTTACCAAACTTCAAAAGTAAACAAATCGTGCCAAGCGTGCAATACACGTCAACTGGTGAGTCTAATATTCTTTCACAAGTGCACCAATAATATTTATACCATTTTTTACACTAATGCAGTAGTCTGCATAACAGTAAATCTTATATTTTTTGTGAGAAGAAAAATTCAAAATGGAAAGCAAAAGAATATAAGAGGGGCCTTGAGACGTGACTAATGACTAGAGGAAATGTCATTTTAGTGCCAGGAATGTCTTTCTTGTTTATTCTGGACCCTATTCGGAAATTGGCATCTTTTGAAATTTGTGTGAAATTGGCAAAATTGCTAAATTCTGACCACTGTACTGGATAGTTGAATTTCGTAAATGGGTGGTTTCTTGCACCCATTCGATAGAAAAATTGGAGTTCTAGCGAAATATTCATGTTTTTTGTCGACTAGTACAGCGAAATTGGCCGAAAATGGGGCTCAAAGTGGGCAAAATCGCCGATGCGTAAACATCGCCGAGACCGCTAACTTTGCGAGAGCATAATTTCGTAAGTTTTCTATCAAATTTCAAACTTTTGGTGTCTTTATGATCGGGAAAAGATTCTCTATCTTTTCATAAGAGAAAATAATTTTTTTTTTTAAATTTGGCCGACCCTGAGAACGAGTTTCGGAGAGGGCCTGTCGACCCTCAAAGGGTTAAGGGTTAGGATTTAATTCTGTGGGAGTGTTATCAAGGGATATAAAGGGATTTAGAGAAGTCAGTTGGCCAGACTTGAGTTCTGGAGGTAATAAAATAGATCCTGCACTTTCGAGGAAGGGTGGGAAATTTTGCTGTTCAGAGGGTTATTTTAACCCCTTGACTGTCGCAACCCCTATTCCTGAGGTCTCCTGGTGTTGCAAAATTTAAAAAAAAAAAAAAAAAAAAAAAAAAATTCTTATGAAATGATAGAGAATCTTTTCCCGATTGTAATGACACAAAAAAAAAAAAACCTGAAATTCAATGGAAAACTGACAGAATTACGCTCTCGCGAAGTTAGCGACCTCGGCGATATTTACAAATTGGCGATTTCACCCACTTTGAGCCCTATTTTCGGTTAATTCCATTGTTCCAGTCGACCAAGCTCGTAGCTTTTTCTTTAGAACTCCCTTTTTTCTATCAATTGACTACAAGAAACTGCCCATTTACCGATTTCAACTACCCAACAACGTGATCAGAAATTTGCAATTTGACCAATTTCATGAAAATTAAAAAATATGACAATTTCAAAATAAGGTCCAGAATGAACAATGCCGACATTCCTGGCTCTAAAATAACATTTTCTTTGTTCATCAGTCATGTCTTCAGGCCCCTCTGATATTACTCTTGCTTTCTATTTTGAATTTTTTTTAAACAAAGAATAAAAGATTTACTATTATGCAGACTACTGCTATATTGTAATAATTGTACAAATAATATCAACCCATTCATGACTGCATATTAGAATGGCGAGTTGGACACTAATTGGACAATGACAACATTTGTTTACTTTTGAACACCGGCAAAAGTCAAACATTTCCCCTAGTTTGAGCTCCATTTCTAGGTTCTTCTTATAGCAAAGCCAATCAAAACCACCTCTATTTCTATAATATGTTTTCCATTCTATCAAATGAGACCAAGAAAATGAGAATACAACCATAAATACTATACGAAAATAGACCACAAAGTCTGCATTTTAATTAAAAAAATGGTCGGCGTTTTTTTTTCTCGTCATGCACTGCGTGCTCCAGGATATTTTTTATATGGTGCACACTGACCACACAGACCCATTCTCTCACATGTGGGCCTACCAGCTTTCTCCTGCTTGATTTAAGCCGCTAGAATTTGAGTATATGTACGTCAAACACGGTACCTCTTATGACGTATATATACGACCAAAACAGTCAAAGGGTTAACTAGTGATGTCTGCGCTCCTCTGGGAAGACAGCTATTGAATGTGTGTGTGTCCCCCTTCGCAAAAGATTGAGCAAGGCTAAAGATATGAAGGAGATTTGATTGAAAATTCAAATTCTTTTCTTTCTTTATCAGATTTATTTTTCAACAAGCATGTGGTGTCTATGCTTCTTGAACATTTATATCATGTGTTGTGCATGAAATATTTTATAAATTTTTATTATGATGTGGTGCATTTATCATTGCTTATTAATAACAAGCATCATTTTTTTAATACATTGATTGTCTCCCGCTAAGATAGGGTGACCTGAAGAAACACTTTTACCACCACTTGCTCCATCACTGCCTTGCCAGAGGTGCACTGACCTAACAGCTCAGATGCTCTTAATGTGTTGATACATAATAACTAAAGAAAATATTGCTTTCTTGCTTGTAACACTTTTTATCCTATGGTGTTTACTTTTTCCTGAACTCTTAAGTTAACATATTTAAATGTAATTCTAGATTGATGAGGCAAAAATGAATGCAGAGGCAGAAATAGCTAAGATTAAAGAGGCTACTGAATTAGAAGTGAAAAATGCCAAGAAAACAGCAGCTGAGAGCATTGACCTGAGACATGAAGAAACTCAGGCTCAGTTGAATCAGATGAGACAACAGGTAAGTTGATAAGTTGTCATCTTTTTTATTCAGTATCATATTTTCCACTTGTAAAATGGGGTATATTAACTACTTGATCATTAGGTTAATAAAAAATTTGGTTAAATCTGGGATGGATGGGAGGGGTTTTAGTAGGTATTTAAGGAGCAGTTGGAGATAAGCTGTGAAAGTGGTATTAAGAAGCAGGAGCTTTGTAATTTAGCTTGTATGTGAGACAGGGGAATGTATGAGAGTATAGCAGTACCAACACTTGTTTGGGGGTGAAGCTAGGGTTGTGTATGTTGCGGCGAGGAGGTTGGCGGCAGTGGAGACATGTCTTAGGGCAATGTATGGTGTAAATATTATGCATAAAATTTGTAGTTTGGAGATTAGGAGGAGGTGTGGTTACTGAAAGTATTCTCCAGAGGGGTTGTTGAGGTGATTTGGTTATTTAGAGAGGAGGGGGGGCAAAATAAAATGACTTGGAGGGTGTATAAATCTAGTGGAGAGACAGTGGGGGTAGGAGGCATCCTAGGATAGGAGTGAAGGAGGGGGATATAGTAGGTTTTGTGTGTGAGGGGGTTTGGACATCCAGCAAGCAAGTGTGAGCATGTTAGATAGGAATTAGTGAGGCAGATGGTTTTTGGGACATGACGAGCTGTGAAGTACAGTGGACCCTCATTTTTCATAATTAATCCGTTCCAGAGAGTGTGACTATTATCGAAGTTTACCATTTGCGAGTCCATTTTCCCCATAAGAAATAATGTAAATTCAATTAATTCATTCCAGACATCCAGAAGTATCAACGAAAAAATTTTTTTTTTTTACCTTAGATAGATTTACATGCACAAAAGAATGAACATTCAACATGACAGTTACCTTTATTGAAGGCTGTTGTTGATGAATTTAAGACAGGGAAGAGGAAAGAGAGGTTATTGTTTGGAAGGGGAATCCCCCCTCCATAGGGACTCTAGGGCACTTCAGGGGTCACTTCCCTAGCTTAAATATAGTTACATGCAGAAAAGAATGTTGAATAAATGTAAAGCACTAATAAAATGTATAAATGAACATTTAACATTGCACTTACCTTTATTGAAGAATCTTGGTGTATAGCAGATGAGGCAGAGGGAGGGGAGGGGAGGCGAGGCGAGGAGAGTTTATTATTGGAGAATGACACTAATATCAACTCTATGGCTTATTTATCTATCACAATTAAACTAATATGACATAATAAACAATATTAATAATATAGAAACATGGAATATACTCTAGAATGAATAAAATCATTATGAATGAAACAAGAGGTGTTCTGTTTGGTGTATAAGGGCCACTGAGAGCATAAGCCGTCGATAATGGTGGTGAAGCAGCAGCTGAGGTGCCAGTGTTTTCTGTAGCCCTATTTAACTCCAACAACATTGGAGGAGTTGGTAGAATTACTGAATCACTGAAGAAGGCACCCTCTACCACTATCACAACTGCTACCACTCTACCACCAATACTTTCATATTTATCTACAAACTTTTTCTTAAATTATGTGTGTTTCTCACATTCTTTACCAAAGGGCTGGCACTAGAAGCTTTCTTTGGAGCCATGGTGACTTATTTAGCAGTTCCAAGCACTAAAACGAATTGAATATTATGAAATGTATCGTATGAACTCGTGGGATCATCCTCACTCATTGATAAACAATGGCACACTGGCTGGGAATGGAGTGCGAGGCGTATCGGGGCTGTATGTACACATCCCAGACAAACGACGATTTGCAAGTCAATGTTTTGATGAAAAAAAGTTACGATTTCTGAAAATTACGACTTTCGAGCCTTAGTAAAACGAGGGTCCACTGTATGAACAAGGTAAAATTTTGTGAAGGGATTCAGGGAAACTGGTTAGGCAGACTAGAGTTCTTAAGGTGGGAGGTACAATGCCTGCCCTCTGAAGGAGGGGTTAGAGATATTTGTTTGGTGGAATGTCTGAATTGTCATATAGATATGCCTCTGGCAAGACAGTGATGTGAATGATGGTGAAAGTGTTTCTTTATTGGGTCACCCTGCCTTGGTGGGAGACGGCCTGTGTACTAAAAAAAATAATTACGGTAATGCACTGATCCTGTTGGGATCTTACAACATATATACAGTGGTACCTTGACTTAAGAGTTTAATCTGTTTCATGACCTTGCTCGTATACCAAATTGGCTTTGCTCACTGAAATTAATTGAAATGCCATTAATCCGTTCCAGCAGAATTCCTGGTCTCAGGAGGCAGGAGAAAATACTTCAATATAACGCTAATATTAACTCTGTGGCTTATTTATCTATCACAATTCATCTAATATGACATAATAAACAATATAAATAATGTAGAAACATGATATATACTCTAGAATGAATAAAATATCATTGTGACTAGTGGTGGTGGCCACTCCTGCTCTGACCTCATCTCCTCATTCTTTCCCTTCTGAAAATAGTGCTTGTGAGGCTAACTGCACTAGATCACTAGTTTCTTAAGGAAAACACTGAAACACTGTATTAATAAATAAATATTGTATAAAACCATAATAAAAAAATAATGTAAAGAAATAAACTGGTTTTATAAAGTGTACATATTTACTTTGGAGAACAGATGTTGGCAGAGGTGGAGGGTGGAAAAGATAAGCTACTTGCTACACTTTATCGCTTGGCTGGCGCTATAGCTTGTATCGACTCCTGCTTTAGTATACATGTCATAGAAGTACTACGCTGGTACTGCCTGGTTAAGTCCACAGCCCACACACCTCACTCGTGTTTATCTGTGATTTCATTCTTTAATTCAATGGACATCATCCTCTTTTTCTTCTCAGCACTGTCCTTTGCACTTGCTTTCTTAGGACCCATGGTTAGAATAAAGAAATTTGGAAAAATAACTGCACAAAATGCAAGCACAACACGAGAAATGCATCAATGGCAAGGTAAACATGTACACTGCTGAGCAGATGTTGTGGCTTTCGCTGCGCCAACTAGTGGCGGCGTTCTGAAACTCGCTCGTAACTCAGATTTTGGCTCGTAACTCAGAGCAAAAAATCGACTGAGGGATGGCTTGTAACTCGAAAAACTCGTATGTTGAAGCATTTGTAAGTCAAGGTTCCACTGTACTTTGTCATTAGAAAACGCAGCTAATACGCTGCCAGTGACTTGTAAAGTTAATACCCAATTTTTTAAGTCCTCTGTTAAGGTTAAGAGGGCTAATTTAGCATACCTCGTATTGAGCCAGACTGCAAGTGGATCTCCCAAGTATATACAAATACCTGAATGGAAAAGTTTTCATGCCCGAGCCACTTTTTGGTACATGAACCCAGTCAGAGCTGCACTAACATTTTTTTTCATATACTTTTTTTGATGTAAATATGAATAACATTTTATTAGCCCTTTTGTGGCCTGTGCATTAGTGCTATAGCTTTGAGCTTGGGCTCCATACCGTAGAACTACGTGATGAGCTCAGCTCACTGTACCTATGCATGGTAAATTTTGGCCTAATTATGAGAAAATGGGTATATGTGATGTGTGTACCATATAAAAAAAAAGAAATCCTACCCCACACAGGGCATGATGGGAAAAACAAAACTGTGACCATGTGTATATCTTAACCCTTTCAGGGTCCGTCCCATAGATCAACGGCTTTATGTTGAGTGTCCAAACCGTAGATCTACACCAAAATTCTAGCGCCGTCAAATTTATCGCGAAAACGCTCATAGGCCTACATGTGAGAGAACGGGTCTGCGTGGTGGGTGTGCGCCATAAACAAAAAATCTAGGCGCCCGCATAGCATTGTGGGAACGCCGGCTCAGTTACCCTTGTTCACCATGCCTCGTCGCAAGTCAGCTCTCACTCCCCGGAAAATTGGGACTCTCCTCTTCCTATCTGATAGTTCTGACACTGATGGAAGTGGAAATGAAGATGAATTCTACGGCTTTGATCAGTTAGTGACTGAAAAGAATGACCAGGATATCAATAATAGTGCAGAAAACCCTGACGATCCTCAACCTTCTACCTCTGGTGTGGGCACTCGTGACTCATGGTCGGTTGTTCCTCATCGCAAGAGAAAACTAATATTTTTGCGTGGCCAGGCCTCTGACTTCAGTAATGATGATGATAGTGACGTGGACTGTGATTTTATTGCGCTCGACGATCATTCGAGTAGTGATAGTGAGGAATCATATTCACCAGTGAAGCATCGGTATGTTCGCCGCCACGTGCGCTCGGGTAGTGTACCCTATGCTATGCCCAGGGGACGGAGTACATCCCGGAGTACATCCCGTGGCCCAACACCAGTTTTAGGTAGTGATAGTGAGGATGATGTGGCTACACTTGGCATGGATAGACCACAGGCATCAGTGGATGGTGTTAGTGGTGATGGTAGTGGCACCGCCATGCGTGACTCGCCAGGCCACGCTGGGACCCACGCTGCTGACTCGTCAGTTCAAGGACAAAGTGGAGCGCCAGCCACCAGCCCACCACAACCACAACCACCTGCACAACCAGCCTATGATGTCCAGTATCCACCAGCAAACCGTATGTGGGATTGGCAGCAAAATCCCAATTTTGTTCCCAAGCCTCACCACTTTGATGACTCTCAAAGTGAAATTCTACCTACTTGTCCCCTTGGAACCACGGCCAATGAACTGGAATTCTTTGAATTATTCTTTGACCAGCCATTGATGGAAATTATTGTCAGGGAAAGTAATAAGCATTTTGAGTACACCATGGCAAATACGATCTTATCACCACAGTCAAGACTACACAGGTGGAAAGAGACGACTGTTGCAGAAATGTATTTGCTTTTTGCAACAATAATGCTTATGCCTCACGTCTATAAGCATAATATAAAAGCATACTGGTCCACAGATCGGCTAATTTCTACCCCGGTCTTCAGTGAAATCATAACAGTGAACAGGTTTATCTTACTCTTACGTATGTTGCACTTCTCTGACAAAACCAGGCCTGACAGAAGTGACAGGTTATACAAGATTAGAAATGTTTTCATGTATCTCAAACAAAAGTTCAGCATATACTTTTATCCATTCAAGAATCTTGTAATTGACGAGTCTTTGATTTTGTTCAAAGGTAGACTGTCATTCAAGCAGTATATACCGAGCAAGAGGAAACGCTTTGGTATAAAACTGTTTGTACTCTGTGATTGTGACAGTGGCCTGGTGTTGGATATTGTTGTATACACTGGTAGTAAAACATTGAAAGATACCAAGATGTTATTGGGTATCTCAGGTGACGTAGTGAGAAACATGATGGCACCTTATCTTGGTAAGGGGCATACATTATGTACCGATAACTGGTACACAAGCCCATTTCTCAGTGATTTCATGCGAGTGAACAAGACAGATGTGTGTGGCACAGTGCGTTCTAATCGTAAACATATGCCCAGGCTCAACGCAGGTGCTCGTGGTGTTGACGTCCAGGTGTTTACTGCCAATGACATCATGGCATTACGGTGGCATGACAAACGAGATGTCACATTGTTGACAACCATTCACCGTAATGAAATGCAAGACAGTGGCAAGTGACAGTGATTGATTATACACAAAACATGCGCTTGGTTGACAAATGTGACATGCAGATTGGTTTTGTTGACTGTGTTCGTAAGAGTTACAAGTGGTACATGAAACTTTTCTTCCATCTCATGGACATTTCAATGCTCAATGCATATAATATGTACCAAATAAAGACTGGCAACAGACCACCGTATGGTGAATTTTGTTTGTCTGTTGTCAGACAACTCATAATGAAGTACCAGGTAACAACACCTGCTATACAACACGGTCCTCGAATTCCTCAGGATATACCCAAGCGTTTGAGGAGGGAAGGTGATCATTTCATAATACAACTTCCTTCAACTCAGAAGAAATTTGCTCAGAAGAGATGCATCGTCTGTGCACAAACAAAAAGACAGCAACAAAGACGCAAAGACACTCGGTTTGTGTGTGAGGAATGTAAGGTGCCTCTGTGCATGGTGCCTTGTTTCAAGGAGTTCCACAAGCTCCAGCAGTTCTGAAACCATGTCCAGTGATTGTAAATATGTAAATATATGATAGAACATTAGTATTATACAAGATTTGTGCATGTTTATTGTAATAAACAACAGTGGTAAACAATATGATAATAACGTTATTGTGTTCAATACAGTGAGTTTATGTATATACATTATATACAGTATTGGTCTCTCAGGCCCCAAATGTTAGTAGGAATAGAAAAAAATTGGAAAAGAAAAGAAAAAACAACAAAAACCGCAAAATAATGTAATGCGCGTATGTGGAATTCGTCGATGTTGCCGCCACCACATCATTTTCGACGAACTTCTTGGCACTGTATCTCGGTAAGTACTGATCAGAATTTTTTTTTTTTTTTTTGGTCTTATTACCTTCACAAAAATATGCTCTTTAATTCTGTAAGAATTTTTTTTTTTTTTTTTTTTTTTTCAAAATTTCTTGGACACTGGAGCACCACTTCAGATTTTGGCCTTGGACCCTGAAGGGGTTAAAATAGCAACTTTGTGGTGTATTTTTAGATGGTTTTATTGTTTTATTCTCGGTTTCTTGGTTTCATTTGATAGAATGGAAGATATATTACAGAAATAGGTGATATTGATTGGTTTCAAGACTGGAAGTAGCTTGAAGCAGAAATATTCTATTTTTGTCAGTATTCCATAAGACACAAATCACATCACTTGTCTAATACATGTCCAAATGGCCGGTCTAATGTGCGTTTGCAAATATGCTGACATTATTTATACAATTATTGCAAAAATGCCTCTTCAAGGGGGGCTCCTTGGCGTGGTGAAGAGGCTCTTGGTCTGAGGAATTAGCCCTGTCGGTCTTCTTCCTCAGACCGAACCTAATTACCCCCCATTCTCCCCTCCCCTATCCCATCCTCCCCATCCTCCCCTTTTTCCATTCCTCCTCCTCCTCCTCACCCCTCCCTTTTGCCCTTCCTCTTTTTAGCCTTCGTGATTTCTCCCACAGGCGCGCTAGTTCCTAGGTAGGGGAAAGGACACCGGGGTCCATCCCATTCCGTTGAGGTTTCTTGGCGGTGGCGTAGTTTGCCGTGGAATCTGGATTGCCCAGGGATGTCCCGATCCCTCTCCGGTATCCCGGAGTAGCTTTGGGTGTCTTTTGGGCGACGGGTGTATCTCTGGAAGCCACCTTTCGGATTCCGGGGGTGGTGGCTGAAGGAGGTATGCTTTGTGGCGGATATCCGGCCGCCCTCTCTTTTGTCCACCGAGGTAGCTCGGCAGATGTGAGGTTGCTATCCCAGATTGCTGGTTTACTGGCATGAAGGGTAGGGTATGGCACGGGTTCCATGCTGCATCTGCGCTACTAGCGGTGTCGAGTCCTCTTGGGCGCGGAGGGAGATTTCTGGCCCTTTCATTCCTCCTAGGAACTATCCCTCCCCGGTCCCCCCTTTTTTTTTCTTTTTTTTATTTTTATTTTCTTTTCTTCTTTCTTTTTTTTTCTTAAAAACAAAAAGAAAGAAGTAACCTAACCATGGCAGCCCTAGTCCATGAACCTGGTACCCCCGGGCCCCTTCTTGATACCGCACCCCGTTCTGACCCCGCCTCGTCTTTGGACCACTCTTCAGACATTCCTCATGCCTCTGTACCTATTGCCGGTGCTGTTTCCTCACCCGCTTCAGGTACTGAGGCCTCGACTGACTCCTTCGATTTATCAGACCTTCGCTCTCCTCTGACTATGCTTCCGGCCTCTCCCTCTACGGTGCGGGAATTTTCAAATCGCCGACCCGTTCCACGTCGGACCAACTCTGGTCCCACGCCTAAACGTCAACGACAATTACCTGCTGATGATACTTCTCCACCTTCACCTTCTCGTTCTTCTCAGAAACGATCGACACGTCCTTCACTACCTTTCCACGCTCAGTTTCAGACTGAACAGTGGACTAAATTCTTCACTTTACGACCAACTTCCTCTACTGCCTATCTTTCTGACCATAGTATTGGCAAGGCACTCCTACGCCATGTTGGTAAAGATATTTCTTTTCATGCTCTTAAGAGCGGTACGCGCATCATTACCGTACAGAATGCTACCCAGGCTCGTGAGCTCTCTCGTCTTTCCCATATAGATTCTGTTCCTGTCACCCTTGAAAAACATCATTCCCTCAATTCTTGTAGTGGTACCGTTATTCTGCCCCATACCATAGTTCAACAAAATTTCCAGACATGTGGCACCGACATTCTAGAACAGCTGGAACTCCAAGATCTCCCAATCCTCAAGGTAGACACTTACGTTCTTCCTGCCCGTGGGCGGAGACGATACCCTAGCAATGTGGCTCGTTTAACTTTTGACAGCCGAGAACTCCCATCCTCCGTTTATATAGCAGGACATCGGTTACAAGTTCGAAAGGTGATCCCTACACCACAACAGTGTAGAAATTGCTGGCGATTTGGCCATCCAGCGAAATATTGCAGATCTATCGCCGAATGCCCAGTCTGTGGTGCCGATGACCATTCTAACACGTCTTGCAATCGATCTCCCTCTTGCCTTAACTGTCATGAGGCTCACCCTTCGTACTCTCGCCGTTGTCAGGTCTATTTAAACGAGCGGGAAATCCGTTACCTCAAAGAGACAGAAGGTCTCCCTTATGCCATGGCAGTTTCTCATCTCCGCCTCCAAGGGAGACTCCCACGTGTTTCTTATTCCCGTGTTTCAAAACGTCCCCCCACTTCTGGTATCCCATCTTCTACACCCACCTCTGTGGTTACCTCTCCCATAATCACTCCTGTATCTAATCCTTTTGCTGTCCTCGGCTCAGACGTCCCTACTTCAACGCCTCAGTCTAATCTCGCTTCTTCGAGTTCTCTCTTACAAGCCTCAGTATCGACGAGACCTCGTACGACACCTCTTCCCAATCGTCCCTCTACTTCTCAAAAGTCAAAAAAAGGTCCGGTAACACCTCCTACCCATCTTCCACCTCCTCATTTTACCCTCCCTGTCTCTGTCCCTAGTTCTTCCCCTCTCACTGGCTCAGTTACAAGTGCAGAGGTTCACCCTCCTCCTCGTAATGTACCTTCCTCCCCTGTTCCCTCCCAAGTTTCTTCCTCTTCTGCCACCTCCCAGGTTCCTGTCTCTTCTGTCCCCTGCCACGCTTCTCCAGTTCCCTCCACCCTTTCGCCCCCCCCTACCTTGGTACAGTCCAATACAGTTCCAATCTTTACTCATCCTCCCCCTACCATTCCCAATATTGTCTCCCATACGACATCTCTGAATTCCGAAACACTTGAAGCAATCTCTGAATATATTGCAGAGACCAAACCATCAATGGACACTGATCCACCTTCCGCTCTTTCTCTCTCCTCTGCTCCATCTGCGCAACTCCTTTCTTCACAGCGCACCGTTCCTTCGCTGCTTGAACATTTTCCACTGCCTCCGCATGTGGACTTTTCTAACCCTTCTAGTCCGTAGGAACCCTTACCTGCGGATTTCAAGTATCTTTATCATTGCCAATCATGGCCTTCTTACAGTGGAATATACGCGGCCTCAGGGGTAATCGGGGTGAGCTTCAGATGTTACTCTCCCAGTTTGCCCCTGTTGGTGTTTGCTTACAGGAACCAAAATTACACTCTGCTGTTATTTCTCACATCTCAGGCTATAATTTATTGTATTCTTCAGATCCTTTTCCTGATGGGACCTTTAATGAAAGTGCCCTTCTTCTCCGCACTGATATTCCGTACCATCAGCTATTTATTCATACTTCGCTGCATTACACAGCAGCCCGTATCCACTTACATAGGTGGTATACGCTCTGTTCTTTATATCTCTCTCCTTCTCGGGCATTATCTATTCCGGATTTTGCCTTCCTTGTTTCGTCATTACCGCCACCGATTCTGTTACTTGGTGATTTTAATGCCCACCATTTCCTCTGGGGAGGGTCTCACTGTGATTCCCGTGGAATTCAGTTAGAGGCTTTTCTTGCCACCCACCCCCTCCATGTTTTAAATACAGGTACTCACACCCATTTTGATCCTCGGACTCATACTCTCTCTTGCATCGATCTCTCAGTTTGCTCTTCCTCCGCCGCATTAGACTTCACTTGGTCTGTTCTCCCGGACTTACATGACAGTGATCATTTCCCAATCATTCTTACTTCCCCTTCATATTCGCCACCTCTTCGCACCCCACGCTGGCAATTTAATCGGGCAAATTGGAACCTTTACTCACACCTGACTGTTTTTAAAGAGGTTCCTTCTTCGTCCTCCATCGATGAGCTTTTACACCTCTTCTCGTCCTCCGTTTTCACTGCAGCTTCTCATTCTATACCCCAAACTTCGGGCAGGCATTCTCAGAAATGCGTGCCTTGGTGGTCTCCTGCTTGTGCTCGTGCAGTACGTTTGAAACGCGCTGCATGGGGCAGGTACCGGTACAATAGAACCACAGAGCGACTCCTTGATTTTAAACAGAAGCGTGCGATCGCTCGCCGTGTCATCCGTGACGCTAAACGCACTTGCTGGCGAGATTATGTCTCCACCATCACCTCTGCTTCCTCTATGAGTGCAGTCTGGAAAAAAGTACGAAAACTGAGTGGTAAATATTCTCCTGACCCGGCTCCTGTTCTGCGGGTTGCCGGTGTTGATATAGCAAACCCACTAGATGTTGCCAATGAAATTGGCAATCATCTGGTCCGTATTTCTCAGGGACTCCATCTATGCCCCTCATTTCTTTCCTCAAAGTCTGCCAGAGAGTTAGCACCCTTGGACTTTTCTTCTCTCAGAGAAGAACAGTATAATGTGCCTTTTACACTTCAAGAACTGGAGGCAACACTCTCAGCTTGTCGATCATCGGCAGCTGGGCCCGACGACATTCATATTCGTATGCTACAACATTTACATCAGTCAGCCCTTGCAGTCCTATTACGCCTTTACAATCTTATTTGGTCACAAGGAGTTCTTCCACAGCTGTGGAAATCTGCCATTGTTCTCCCTTTCCGCAAACCAGGCACTACGGGACATGAAACCTCCCACTATCGTCCCATTGCTCTTACCAGTGCAGTTTGCAAAGTAATGGAACGTCTAGTAAATAGACGTTTAGTGTGGTATTTAGAGACACACAACAGTCTCTCCACTCGTCAATATGGCTTTCGTAAGGGACGTTCTACCATAGACCCCTTACTGCGCTTGGATACGTATGTTCGTAATGCCTTTGCGAATAACCACTCAGTTATTGCCATATTTTTTGACCTTGAGAAGGCATATGACACAACTTGGAGGTATAATATTTTAGCCCAAGCCCACTCCTTAGGCCTTCGAGGCAATCTACCATCCTTCCTTAAGAACTTTTTAACTGACAGGCATTTCCGTGTTCGGGTTAATAATGTGCTCTCCCCGGACTTTATCCAAGCTGAAGGTGTCCCCCAGGGATGTGTTCTGAGCACAACACTTTTTCTCCTTGCTATTAATGATTTGGCCTCTAGTCTTCCATCAAATATTTGGTCATCACTCTATGTTGATGACTTCGCTATTGCCTGTGCAGGCGCTGACTGTCACCTCCTTACAGTTTCTCTCCAGCATGCAGTCGACCGTGTTTCCAATTGGGCCACCACACATGGGTTTAAATTTTCCAGCACTAAAACCCACCAAATCACTTTCACTAGACGCTCTGTCATCTCTAATCATCCTTTGTACCTCTATGGCTCACGTATCCCTGAACGTGATACAGTCAAGTTTCTGGGCCTCCTCTTTGATCGTAGGTTATCCTGGAAACCTCACATTACCTCTCTGAAGGCAACTTGTCACAGCCGGCTGAACCTTCTTAAAACCCTTGCTCATCTTTCGTGGGGAGCTGATCGTCGAACCCTCCTTCACCTACATTCCACCCTTATTTTATCGAAACTTGATTATGGTGACCAGATCTATTCAGCGGCATCTCCTGCTACTCTCTCTAGCCTTAACCCCATTCATCACCAAGGATTACGTTTATGCCTTGGTGCTTTTCGCTCTTCCCCTGTCGAAAGCCTCTATGCAGAAGCGAACGTTCCATCCTTATCTGATCGCCGTGATGCCCATTGCCTGCGCTACTATGTACGCTCTCATGATCTCCGCAATCCTTCCATTTATAGAATGGTCACTGATATTAGTAGACATTCTTTATTTGTTCGCCGCCCCTGCTTACTCCGTCCCTTCTCTCTTCGCCTTTATTCGCTCTTGTCTTCTCTTCAACTACCACCTTTCTATGTACATGTAGCATCTCACTTTTCCCTACCCCCCTGGGAAGTTCCAGCTGTTCGAGTCTGTTCTTTCTCCCTCCCTTGCTCGAAAGCCCAACTGTCTACGGTCGCTTCCCGCTCTCTTTTTCTTGACCACTTTCACTCTCATTCTCATGCCATTGCTGTGTACACAGATGGCTCTAAGTCTTCTGACGGCGTAGGATTTGCAGCAGTGTTTCCGGACAGCGTCGTACAAGGGCATTTACTATCTTCGGCTAGTATTTTTACTGCTGAATTATATGCCATCCTTACAGCACTTGTCCGTATTGCATCTATGCCTGTGTCATCATTTGTGGTTGTCTCAGACTCCCTTAGTGCTTTACAGGCTATACAAAAATTTGATACACCTCACCCCTTAGTCCTCCGTATCCAACTTTGGCTACGCCGCATCTTTACTAAGCATAAAGATATTGTTTTTTGTTGGGTCCCTGGTCATGTTGACGTACAGGGCAATGAACAGGCAGACACTGCTGCGCGGTCAGCAGTACATGACCTACCAGTTTCTTATAGAGGTATTCCATGTACGGACTATTTTGCTGTAATATCTTCCCACCTTCACACCCGTTGGCAACAACGTTGGTCTACTATGCTCGGCAACAAACTTCAGTCTATTAAACCGAGTATAGGTTACTGGCCGTCTTCTTATCACCAGTGTCGAGGTTGGGAGACTACTCTCTCCCGTCTTCGCATTGGCCATACTCGTCTTACTCATGGATATCTCATGGAGAGGCGTCTTGCTCCTCTCTGTGAGAATTGCCAAGCTCCATTATCAGTCAGCCACATTCTGTTGGACTGCCCACTTTATCAACGAGCACGCAGAATTTACCTCTGTCGTCGTCTTCGCCCCGCTGCTCTCTCTTTACCTTCCCTTCTCGCTGATGGACCCACCTTTCATCCGGACTCTCTCATTGACTTTTTGACAACGACTGACTTACTTCACAAATTCTGATACTTTCAGCCCTTTCTACTTGTATCTCTTGCTACCCTCTACCCCCGTACTATCCCCTGCCCCGCTGTTTTCTGTAACCTGCTGATCATCCCCCCTCCCTTCTGCCATCCAATTCCCTTGCTTCCTTCCCTACCCTGCAGCGCTGTATAGCCCTTGTGGCTTAGCGCTTCTTTTTGATTATAATAATAATAATTGCAAAAATGCGGTAGTCTGCATAACAGTAATTCATTTTTTTTGTGTGTGAATAAAAATTTGAACTGGAAAGAAAGTGTAATATAAGAGGCCTGGGGGACATAACTATTGAACAGAGGAAATGTTGTATTAGTGTCTTTAATGTCTACATTGTTTATTCTGTGCCCTATTTTTAAATTGGCAATTTTTTAATTTGTGCAAAATTGGCCAAATTAATAATTCCTGTTCACTCTGGTAGTTGAAATAGTTAAATGGGTGGGCTTTTTATGCTCAATCTACAGAATGGAAAGCATACTAGCAAAACTGCAAATTCCAGTGTTCGACTGGAACAGTGTATTATTATTTTATTAACACACTGGCCGATTCCCACCAAGGCAGGGTGGCCCGAAAAAGAAACTTTCACCATCATTCACTCCATCACTGTCTTGCCAGAAGGGTGCTTTACACTACAGTTTTTAAACTGCAACATTAACACCCCTCCTTCAGAGTGCAGGCACAGTGTAATTGGCCTAAAATAGGACTCAAAAGTGAGTGAAATTGCCAGTGCGTAAATTTTGCTGAGACTGCTAACTTTGTGAAAGTGTTTTTCTGTAAGTTTTCCATCAAATTTCATACATTTGGCATCACTACCTTTGGAAAAAGTTTCATTTCATAAGAATTTTTTTTTTTTTTTAGTGAGAAAAGTTTCAGATTGGGAGTCTGAACTTTAAAAAGGGTTATAAAGGTGTTACGGTAGTCAGCACCATAAAGGCCTAGTCCCAAATCTGCACACTGCCATAACATACTGGAGTGAGAGATACTGGAGGAAGTGCAAAATCCAGTAAAAGTAGGGATGCTGTGGGCACAGAGGAAAATGTTACATCAACATCTGTGGTCCCAGATTTTATAGCTTCTTACCAGAAGATACCAGAAACACTTTTGGGACAAGTGTAGAAGTCTTCGAGAAGAACTTGACAATACCTCTGCCTAGTGCTGGATCAACTAAGCTGTGGTCTATATATATTGGTCACTGGGCTGGCAGCAGCAACAGCCTGGTTGACTAGGCAAGCACCAGTCAAGTCTTGCCCAGGGGTGGGTTGCCAAGTAGGAAAACTCTCGAAATCCATCAAATGTAAAGGCATATAAAGTATTGCAATAGCTGATCATGAGTGGGAAGGCTTCTAATGGTACTTGACACAGCAAAGGCATCAGGACCTGATAAAACGTCACCCCAAATATTAAGAGAAAAGAGCTTACCTTGGTTCTCTATGATTGGATCCCTTAGTTCCTTTTCATTCTTTAGTCTGACTGATAACTATTATTGGATTAAATTTTCTCTTATCTGGGTAACATTTTCATTTGCAACTATTTACACACAATTAATACCATGTTAAATTCTTAGGTCATTGAAGCAGAGACACGGGTCAAAGTTGCAGAGGAGGAAAAGCTGGAAGCCCAGAATAAGGAAGATGCTGCCCGTGGAGAGAGATTGGCTGCTGAGGTATCTAAATGGGAGCTAGAAGGAAAGAATGATACACTCAAGGCAGATATTGCTCAGCATCTGGAAACTATAAATTCCTTGAAATATGAGGTAAAATTCATTGTTGAAGCATTTTTTTTCCCAACAAGTTGGCCGTCTCCCACCGAGGCAGGGTGACCCAAAGAGAAAGAAAATCCCCAAAAAGAAAATACTTTTCATCATTCAACACTTTCACCTCGCTCGCACATAATCACTATTTTTGCAGAGGTGCCCAGAACACAACAGTTTAGAAGCATATACGTAAAAAGATATACAACATATCCCTGCAAACTGCCAATATCCCAAACCTTTCCTTTAACCCTTTGAGGGTCGGTCACGTACAAGTACGTCATTGCAGCCAGTGTCGGTCATGTACTTGTACGCCTAATTTCTAGCGCCTTCAAATCTGGTGGAAGAAAGCTGGCAGGCCTGCATATGAAAGAATGGGTCTGTGTGGTCAGTGTGCGCAGTATAAAAAAAATCCTGAAGCAGGCTGTGCATAATGAGAGAAAAAAATTTTGACCGAGTTTTTGGTTGTATTCTCGTTTCCTTGGTCTCAATTGATAGAGTGGAAGATATATTACAGAATTAGAGATGATTTTGATTGGTTTCACGCTGACAAGTACCTTGAAATTAAGCTCAAAGTAGCGAAAATGATTGATTTTTGCCGATATTGAAGAGCAAACAAATAAAGCCATGCATCCAATACACATCAACTGGTGAGTCTAATATTCTTTTATAAGTGAGCTGATATCATTTATACTGCTTTACTATGATGCAGTAGTATACATAACAGAAAACTTTCTATTTTTCTATGAGAATAAAAGTTCAAAACAGAAAGCAAAAGTAATGTAAGAGGGCCCTAGAGACGTGACTAATGAAGAGATAAAATGTTATTGTAGTGCCATGAATGTCTGTCTTGTTTATTCTGAACCCTTTTTTGAAATTGGCATCTTTTGAAATTTGTGTGAAATTGCCCAAATTGCCAAATTCTGATCACTTTATTGGGTAGTTGAAATCGGTAAATGGGCAGATTCTTGTACTTGATTGATAGAACGAATGGAGTTCTAGGGAAAAAGCTATGATTTTAGTCAACTGCAACATTGGAATTGGCTGAAAATAGGGCCCAAAGTGGGTGAAATCGTCAACTTTGAGACCGCTAACTTCGCAAGAGCATAATTACGTAAGTTTTTCATCAAATTTCATATTTTTGGTGTCATTATGATTGGAAAAAGATTCTCTGTCATTCCGTAAGAAAAAAATAATTTTTTTTTTTTCTTGATAATTTTTTTGACCCTGAGATAGTTTGGAAGAGGGCCTCTCAATCCTCGAAGGGTTAAAGTGCAGGCATTGTACTTCCCATTTCCAGTACTCGAGTCTGGCTATATAAAAATAAGCTGTTTCCCTGAATCCCTTCACACTCCAATAGCTCGTCAGGTCCCAAATACCATTCATCTCCATTCATTCCTATCTAACATGCTCACGCATACTTATTGGAAGTCCAGGCCCCTCGCTCACAAAACCTCATTTACCCCCTCCCTCCAACCTTTTCGAGGATGACCCCTACCCCGCCTTCCTTCCCCTACGGATTTATACGCTCTCTATGTCATTCTACTTTGATCCATTCTCTCTTAATGACCAAACCACCTCACAACCCCTCTTCAGCCCTCTGACTAATACTTTAATACTTTTATTAACTCCATACCTTCTAATTTCCACACTCCAAATTCTCTGCATAATATTTACACCACACATTGCCCTTAGACAGGACATCTCCACTGCCTCCTCGCTGCAGTATTTACAACCTAAGCTTCACACCCCTGTAAGAGTGTTGGTACCACTATACTTTCATGCATTCCCTTCTTTGTCTCCATAGATAGTTTTTTGTCTCCACATATACTTCAATGCACCACTCACCTTTTTTCCTTCATCAATTCTATGGTTAACCTCATCCTTCATAAATCTATCCTCTGACACGTCCACTCCCGAACATCTGAAACATTCACTTCTTCCATACCCCTCCTCTCTAATTTGATATCCAATTTTTCTTTATCTAAATCATTTGATACCCTCATCACCTTACTCTCTTTTTATGTTCACTTTCAACTTTCTACCTTGACACTCCCAAACTCGTCCACTAACCTTTGCAACTTTTCTTTAGAATCTCCCATAAGCACAGTATCAACAGCAAAAAGTAACTGTGTCAATTCCCATTTTGAATTTGATTCCCCATAATTTAATCCCGCCCCTTTCCCCAACACCCTAGCATATACTTCTTTTACAACCCCATCCATAAATATATTAAACAACCATGGTGACATTACACATCCCTATCTAAGACCTACCTTTACCGGGAAGTAGTCTCCCTCTCTTCTACACACCTTAACCTGAGCCTCACTATCCTCATAAAAACTCTTTACAGCAGTTAGTAACTTACTACCTATTCCATAATCTTGCAACATCTGCCACATTGCTCCCCTATCCATTCTATCGTATGCCTTTTCTAAATCCATAAATGCAATGAAAACTTCCGTACCTTTATCTAGATGCTGTTCACATATATGCCCTACCCACTCTAAAACCTCCTTGCTCATCTTCAATCCTACATTGTCTTGCCTCTAATTCTTTCAGTAATAACCCAACCGTACACTTTTCCTGGTATACTCGGTAAACTAATTCCTCTTATTATTTTTAACAATATCTTTTGTCCCTCTTCCCTTTATGTAAAGGAATGATACATGCTCTTTGCCAATCCCTAGGTACCTTTTCCTCTTTCATACATTTTTTTTTTTTTTTTTTTTTTTTCAACAAGTCGGCCGTCTCCCACCGAGGCAGGGTGACCCAAAAAAGAAAGAAAATCCCCAAAAAGAAAATACTTTCATCATCATTCAACACTTTCACCACACTCGCACATTATCACTGTTTTTGCAGAGGTGCTCAGAATACAACAGTCTAGAAGCATAAACATATAAAGATACACAACATATCCCTCCAAACTGCCAATATCCCAAACCCCTCCTTTAAAGTGCAGGCATTGTACTTCCCATTTCCAGGACTCAAGTCCGACTATATGAAAATAACCGGTTTCCCTGAATCCCTTCACTAAATATTACCCTGCTCACACTCCAACAGATCGTCAGGTCCCAAGTACCATTCGTCTCCATTCACTCCTATCTAACACGCTCACGCACGCTTGCTGGAAGTCCAAGCCCCTTACCCACAAAACCTCCTTTACCCCCTCTCTCCAACCCTTTCGAGGACGACCCCTACCCCGCCTTCCTTCCCCTATAGATTTATATGCTTTCCATGTCATTCTACTGTGATCCATTCTCTCTAAATGACCAAACCACCTCAACAACCCCTCTTCTGCCCTCTGACTAATACTTTTATTAACTCCACACCTTCTCCTAATTTCCACACTCCGAATTTTCTGCATAATATTTACACCACACATTGCCCTTAAACAGGACATCTCCGCTGCCTCCAACCGTCTCCTCGCTGCTGCATTTACCACCCAAGCTTCACACCCATATAAGAGTGTTGGTACTACTATACTTTCATACATTCCCTTCTTTGCCTCCATAGATAACGTTTTTTGACTCCACATATACCTCAACGCACCACTCACCTTTTTTCCCTCATCAATTCTATGATTAACCTCAGCCTTCATAAATCCATCCGCCGACACGTCAACTCCCAAGTATCTGAAAACATTCACTTCTTCCATACTCCTCCTCCCCAATTTGATATCCAATTTTTCTTTATCTAAATCATTTGACACCCTCATCACCTTACTCTTTTCTATGTTCACTTTCAACTTTCTACCTTTACACACATTCCCAAACTCATCCACTAACCTTTGCAATTTTTCTTTAGAATCTCCCATAAGCACAGTATCATCAGCAAAAAGTAACTGTGTCAATTCCCATTTTGAATTTGATTCCCCATAATTTAATCCCACCCCTCTCCCAAACACCCTAGCATTTACTTCCTTTACAACCCCATCTATAAATATATTAAACAACCATGGTGACATTACACATCCCTGTCTAAGACCTACTTTTACCGGGAAGTAGTCTCCCTCTCTTCTACACACCCTAACCTGAGCCTCACTATCCTCATAAAAACTCTTTACAGCATTTAATAACTTACCACCTATTCCATATACTTGCAACATCTGCCACATTGCTCCTCTATCCACTCTATCATATGCCTTTTCTAAATCCATAAATGCAATAAAAACTTCCCTATCTTTATCTAAATACTGTTCACATATATGCTTCAATGTAAACACCTGATCTACACATCCCCTACCCACTCTAAAACCTCCTTGCTCATCCGCAATCCTACATTCTGTCTTACCTCTAATTCTTTCAATTATAACCCTACCGTACACTTTTCCTGGTATACTCAGTAAGCTTATTCCTCTATAATTTTTACAGTCTCTTTTGTCCCCTTTCCCTTTATATAAAGGGACTATACATGCTCTCTGCCAATCCCTAGGTACCTTCCCCTCTTTCATACATTTATTAAACAAAAGTACCAACCACTCCAACACTATATCCCCCCCTGCTTTTAACATTTCTGTCATGATCCCATCAGTTCCAGCTGCTTTACCCCCTTTCATTTTACGTAATGCCTCACGTACCTCCCCCACACTTACATTCTGCTCTTCTTCACTCCTAAAAGATGGTATACCTCCCTGACCAGTGCATGAAATTACTGCCTCTGTTTCTTCCTTAACATTTAAAAGTTCCTCAAAATATTCTCGCCATCTACCCAATACCTCCATCTCCCCATCTACTAACTCCCCTACTCTGTTTTTAACTAACAAATCCATATTTTCCCTAGGCTTTCTTAACTTGTTTAACTCACTCCAAAATTTTTTCTTATTTTCATTAAAATTTCTTGACAGTGCCTCTCCCACTCTATCATCTGCTCTCCTTTTGCACTCTCTCACCACTCTCTTTACCTTTCTTTTACTCTCCATATACTCTGCTCTTCTTATAACACTTCTGCTTTGTAAAAACCTCTCATAAGCTACCTTTTTCTCTTTTATCACACCCTTTACTTCATCATTCCACCAATCACTCCTCTTTCCTCCTGCCCCCACCCTCCTATAACCACAAACTTCTGCCCCACATTCTAATACTGCATTTTTAAAACTATTCCAACCCTCTTCAACCCCCCCACTACTCATCTTTGCACTAGCCCACCTTTCTGCCAATAGTCGCTTATATCTCACCCGAACTTCCTCCTCCCTTAGTTTATACACTTTCACTTCCCTCTTACTTGTTGTTGCCACCTTCCTCTTTTCCCATCTACCTCTTACTCTAACTGTAGCTACAACTAAATAATGATCCGATATATCAGTTGCCCCTCTATAAACATGTACATCCTGGAGCCTACCCATCAACCTTTTATCCACCAATACATAATCTAATAAACTACTTTCATTACGTGCTACATCATACCTTGTATATTTATTTATCCTCTTTTTCATAAAATATGTATTACTTATTACCAAATTTCTTTCTACACATAGCTCAATTAAAGGCTCCCCATTTACATTTACCCCTGGCACCCCAAATTTACCTACTACTCCCTCCATAACATTTTTACCCACTTTAGCATTAAAATCCCCAACCACCATTACTCTCACACTTGATTCAAAACTCCCCACGCATTCACTCAACATTTCCCAAAATCTCTCTCTCTCCTCTACACTTCTCTCTTCTCCAGGTGCATACACGCTTATTATAACCCACTTTTCACATCCAATCTTTATTTTACTCCACATAATCCTTGAATTAATACATTTATAGTCCCTCTTTTCCTGCCATAGCTTATCCTTCAACATTATTGCTACTCCTTCTTTAGCTCTAACTCTATTTGAAACCCCTGACCTAATCCCATTTATTCCTCTCCACTGAAACTCTCCCACCCCCTTCAGCTTTGTTTCACTTAAAGCCAGGACATCCAGCTTCTTCTCATTCATAACATCCACAATCATCTCTTTCTTATCATCTGCACAACATCCACGCACATTCAGACTTCCCACTTTGACAATTTTCTTCTTCTTATTCTTTTTAGTAATCTTTACAGGAAAAGGGGTTACTAGCCCATTGTTCCCGGCATTTTAGTTGACTTTTACAACACGCATGGCTTACGGAGGAAAGATTCTTATTCCACTTCCCCATGGATATAAAAGGAAAATTAATAAGACCAAGAACTATTAAGATAAAATCAAAGAAAACTCAGATGAGTGTGTATAAATAAATGTGTACATGTATGTGTAGTGTGACCTAAGTGTAAGTAGAAGTAGCAAGACATGCCTGTAATCTTGCATATTTATGAGACAGACAAAAGACATCAGCAATCCTACCATCATGTAAAACAATCACAGGCTTCGTTTTACACTCACTTGGCAGGACGGTAGTACCTCCCTGGGTGGTTGCTGTCTACCAACCTACTACCTACAATTATTGAACAAAAATGCCAACCACTCCAACACTATATAACCCCCCCCTCTTCAAGGGGGGCTCCTTGGCGTGGTGAAGAGGCTCTTGGTCTGAGGAATTAGACCTATCGGTCTTCTTCCTCAGACCGAACCTAATTACCCCCCAATCTCCCCTCCCCTATCCCATCCTCCCCATCCTCCCCTTTTTCCTTTCCTCCTCCCCCTCCCCACTCCTCCCTTTTGCCCTTCCTCTTTTTGTCCTTTGGGATTTCTCCCACAGGCGCGCTAGTTCCTGGGTAGGAGAAAGGATACCGGGGTCCATCCCATTCCGTTGAGGTTCTTGGCGGTGGCGTAGTTTGCCGTGGAATCTGGATCGCCTGGGGATGTCCCGATCCCTCTCCGGTATCCCGGAGTAGCTTTGGGTGTCTTTCGGGCGACGAGTGTATCTCTGGAAGCCACCTTTCAGATTCCGGGGGTGGTGGCCGAAGGAGGTATGCTTTGTGGCGGATATCCGGCCGCCCTCTCTTTTGTCCACCGAGGTAGCTCGGCAGATGTGAGGTTGCTATCCCGGATTGTTAGTTTACTAGCATAATGGGTAGGGTATGGCACGGGTTCCATGCTGCATCTGCGCTACTTGCGGTGCTGAGGTCCTCTTGGGCGCGGAGGGAGATTTCTGGCCCTTTCATTCCTCCTAGGAACTATCCCTCCCCGGTCCCCCCTTTTTTTTTCTTTTTTTTATTTTTATTTTCTTTTCTTTCTTTTTTTTTCTTAAAAACAAAAAGAAAGAAGTAACCTAACCATGGCAGCCCTAGTCCATGAACCTGGTACCCCCGGGCCCCTTCTTGATACCGCACCCCGTTCTGACCCCGCCTCGTCTTTGGACCACTCTTCAGACATTCCTCATGCCTCTGTACCTATTGCCGGTGCTGTTTCCTCACCCGCTTCAGGTACTGAGGCCTCGACTGACTCCTTCGATTTATCAGACCTTCGCTCTCCTCTGACTATGCTTCCGGCCTCTCCCTCTACGGTGCGGGAATTTTCAAATCGCCGACCCGTTCCACGTCGGACCAACTCTGGTCCCACGCCTAAACGTCAACGACAATTACCTGCTGATGATACTTCTCCACCTTCACCTTCTCGTTCTTCTCAGAAACGATCGACACGTCCTTCACTACCTTTCCACGCTCAGTTTCAGACTGAACAGTGGACTAAATTCTTCACTTTACGACCAACTTCCTCTACTGCCTATCTTTCTGACCATAGTATTGGCAAGGCACTCCTACGCCATGTTGGTAAAGATATTTCTTTTCATGCTCTTAAGAGCGGTACGCGCATCATTACCGTACAGAATGCTACCCAGGCTCGTGAGCTCTCTCGTCTTTCCCATATAGATACTGTTCCTGTCACCCTTGAAAAACATCATTCCCTCAATTCTTGTAGTGGTACCGTCATTCTGCCCCATACCATAGTTCAACAAAATTTCCAGACATGTGGCACCGACATTCTAGAACAGCTGGAACTCCAAGATCTCCCAATCCTCAAGGTAGACACTTACGTTCTTCCTGCCCGTGGGCGGAGACGATACCCTAGCAATGTGGCTCATTTAACTTTTGACAGCCGAGAACTCCCATCCTCAGTTTATATAGCAGGACATCGGTTACAAGTTCGAAAGGTGATCCCTACACCACAACAGTGTAGAAATTGCTGGCGATTTGGCCATCCAGCGAAATATTGCAGATCTATCGCCGAATGCCCAGTCTGTGGTGCCGATGACCATTCTAATACGTCTTGCAATCGATCTCCCTCTTGCCTTAACTGTCATGAGGCTCACCCTTCGTACTCTCGCCGTTGTCAGGTCTATTTAAACGAGCGGGAAATCCGTTACCTCAAAGAGACAGAAGGTCTCCCTTATGCCATGGCAGTTTCTCATCTCCGCCTCCAAGGGAGACTCCCACGTGTTTCTTATTCCCGTGTTTCAAAACGTCCCCCCACTTCTGGTATCCCATCTTCTACACCCACCTCTGTGGTTACCTCTCCCATAATCACTCCTGTATCTAATCCTTTTGCTGTCCTCGGCTCGGACGTCCCTACTTCAACGCCTTAGTCTAATCTCGCTTCTTCGAGTTCTCTCTTACAAGCCTCAGTATCGACGAGACCTCGTACGACACCTCTTCCCAATCGTCCCTCTACTTCTCAAAAGTCAAAAAAAGGTCCGGTAACACCTCCTACCCATCTTCCACCTCCTCATTTTACCCTCCCTGTCTCTGTCCCTAGTTCTTCCCCTCTCACTGGCTCGGTTACAAGTGCAGAGGTTCACCCTCCTCCTCGTAATGTACCTTCCTCCCCTGTTCCCTCCCAAGTTTCTTCCTCTTCTGCCACCTCCCAGGTTCCTGTCTCTTCTGTCCCCTGCCACGCTTCTCCAGTTCCCTCCACCCTTTCGCCCCCCCCTACCTTGGTACAGTCCAATACAGTTCCAATCTTTACTCATCCTCCCCCTACCATTCCCAATATTGTCTCCCATACGACATCTCTGAATTCCGAAACACTTGAAGCAATCTCTGAATATATTGCAGAGACCAAACCATCAATGGACACTGATCCACCTTCCGCTCTTTCTCTCTCCTCTGCTCCATCTGCGCAACTCCTTTCTTCACAGCGCACCGTTCCTTCGCTGCTTGAACATTTTCCACTGCCTCCGCATGTGGACTTTTCTAACCCTTCTAGTCCGTAGGAACCCTTACCTGCGGATTTCAAGTATCTTTATCATTGCCAATCATGGCCTTTTTACAGTGGAATATACGCAGCCTCAGGGGTAATCGGGGTGAGCTTCAGATGTTACTCTCCCAGTTTGCCCCTGTTGGTGTTTGCTTACAGGAACCAAAATTACACTCTGCTGTTATTTCTCACATCTCAGGCTATAATTTATTGTATTCTTCAGATCCTTTTCCTGATGGGACCTTTAATGAAAGTGCCCTTCTTCTTCGCACTGATATTCCGTACCATCAGCTATTTGTTCATACTTCGCTGCATTACACAGCAGCCCGTATCCACTTACATAGGTGGTATACGCTCTGTTCTTTATATCTCTCTCCTTCTCGGGCATTATCTATTCCGGATTTTGCCTTCCTTGTTTCGTCATTACCGCCACCGATTCTGTTACTTGGTGATTTTAATGCCCACCATTTCCTCTGGGGGGGGTCTCACTGTGATTCCCGTGGAATTCAGTTAGAGGCTTTTCTTGCCACCCACCCCCTCCATGTTTTAAATACAGGTACTCACACCCATTTTGATCCTCGGACTCATACTCTCTCTTGCATCGATCTCTCAGTTTGCTCTTCCTCCGCCGCATTAGCCTTCACTTGGTCTGTTCTCCCGGACTTACATGACAGTGATCATTTCCCAATCATTCTTACTTCCCCTTCATATTCGCCACCTCTTCGCACCCCACGCTGGCAATTTAATCGGGCAAATTGGAACCTTTACTCACACCTGACTGTTTTTAAAGAGGTTCCTTCTTCGTCCTCCATCGATGAGCTTTTACACCTCTTCTCGTCCTCCGTTTTCACCGCAGCTTCTCATTCTATACCCCAAACTTCGGGCAGGCATTCTCAGAAATGCGTGCCTTGGTGGTCTCCTGCTTGTGCTCGTGCAGTACGTTTGAAACGCGCTGCATGGGGCAGGTACCGGTACAATAGAACCACAGAGCGACTCCTTGATTTTAAACAGAAGCGTGCGATCGCTCGCCGTGTCATCCGTGACGCTAAACGCACTTGCTGGCGAGATTCTCCACCATCACCTCTGCTTCCTCTATGAGTGCAGTCTGGAAAAAAGTACGAAAACTGAGTGGTAAATATTCTCCTGACCCGGCTCCTGTTCTGCGGGTTGCCGGTGTTGATATAGCAAACCCACTAGATGTTGCCAATGAAATTGGCAATCATCTGGTCCGTATTTCTCAGGGACTCCATCTATGCCCCTCATTTCTTTCCTCAAAGTCTGCCAGAGATTTAGCACCCTTGGACTTTTCTTCTCTCAGAGAAGAACAGTATAATGTGCCTTTTACACTTCAAGAACTGGAGGCAACACTCTCAGCTTGTCGATCATCGGCAGCTGGGCCCGACGACATTCATATTCGTATGCTACAACATTTACATCAGTCAGCCCTTGCAGTCCTATTACGCCTTTACAATCTTATTTGGTCACAAGGAGTTCTTCCACAGCTGTGGAAATCCGCCATTGTTCTCCCTTTCCGCAAACCAGGCACTACGGGACATGAAACCTCCCACTATCGTCCTATTGCTCTTACCAGTGCAGTTTGCAAAGTAATGGAACGTCTAGTAAATAGACGTTTAGTGTGGTATTTAGAGACACACAACAGTCTCTCCACTCGTCAATATGGCTTTCGTAAGGGACGTTCTACCATAGACCCCTTACTGCGCTTGGATACGTATGTTCGTAATGCCTTTGCGAATAACCACTCAGTTATTGCCATATTTTTTGACCTTGAGAAGGCATATGACACAACTTGGAGGTATAATATTTTAGCCCAAGCCCACTCCTTAGGCCTTCGAGGCAATCTACCATCCTTCCTTAAGAACTTTTTAACTGACAGGCATTTCCGTGTTCGGGTTAATAATGTGCTCTCCCCGGACTTTATCCAAGCTGAAGGTGTCCCCCAGGGATGTGTTCTGAGCACAACACTTTTTCTCCTTGCTATTAATGATTTGGCCTCTAGTCTTCCATCAAATATTTGGTCATCACTCTATGTTGATGACTTCGCTATTGCCTGTGCAGGCGCTGACTGTCACCTCCTTACAGTTTCTCTCCAGCATGCAGTCGACCGTGTTTCCAATTGGGCCACCACACATGGGTTTAAATTTTCCAGCACTAAAACCCACCAAATCACTTTCACTAGACGCTCTGTCATCTCCGATCATCCTTTGTACCTCTATGGCTCCCGTATCCCTGAACGTGATAGTCAAGTTTCTGGGCCTCCTCTTTGATCGTAGGTTATCCTGGAAACCTCACATTACCTCTCTGAAGGCGGCTTGTCACAGCCGGCTGAACCTTCTTAAAACCCTTGCTCATCTTTCGTGGGGAGCTGATCGTCGAACCCTCCTTCACCTACATTCCACCCTTATTTTATCGAAACTTGATTATGGTGACCAGATCTATTCAGCGGCATCTCCTGCTACTCTCTCTAGCCTTAACCCCATTCATCACCAAGGATTACGTTTATGCCTTGGTGCTTTTCGCTCTTCCCCTGTCGAAAGCCTCTATGCAGAAGCGAACGTTCCATCCTTATCCGATCGCCGTGATGCCCATTGCCTGCGCTACTATGTACGCTCTCATGATCTCCGCAATCCTTCCATTTATAGAATGGTCACTGATATTAGTGGACATTATTTGTTCGCCGCCCCTGCTTACTCCGTCCCTTCTCTCTTCGCCTTCATTCGCTCTTGTCTTCTCTTCAACTACCACCTTTCTATGTACATGTAGCATCTCACTTTTCCCTACCCCCCTGGGAAGTTCCAGCTGTTCGAGTCTGTTCTTTCTCCCTCCCTTGCTCGAAAGCCCAACTGTCTACGGTCGCTTCCCGCTCTCTTTTTCTTGACCACTTTCACTCTCATTCTCATGCCATTGCTGTGTACACAGATGGCTCTAAGTCTTCTGACGGCGTAGGATTCGCAGCAGTGTTTCCGGACAGCGTCGTACAAGGGCATTTACTATCTTCAGCTAGTATTTTTACTGCTGAATTATATGCCATCCTTACGGCACTTATCCGTATTGCATCTATGCCTGTGTCATCATTTGTGGTTGTCTCAGACTCCCTTAGTGCTTTACAGGCTATACAAAAATTTGATACACCTCACCCCTTAGTCCTCCGTATCCAACTTTGGCTACGCCGCATCTTTACTAAGCATAAAGATATTGTTTTTTGTTGGGTCCCTGGTCATGTTGACGTACAGGGCAATGAACAGGCAGACACTGCTGCGCGGTCAGCAGTACATGACCTACCAGTTTCTTATAGAGGTATTCCATGTACGGACTATTTTGCTGTAATATCTTCCCACCTTCACACCCGTTGGCAACAACGTTGGTCTACTATGCTCGGCAACAAACTTCAGTCTATTAAACCGAGTATAGGTTACTGGCCGTCTTCTTATCACCAGTGTCGAGGTTGGGAGACTACTCTCTCCCGTCTTCGCATTGGCCATACTCGTCTTACTCATGGATATCTCATGGAGAGGCGTCTTGCTCCTCTCTGTGAGAATTGCCAAGCTCCATTATCAGTCAGCCACATTCTGTTGGACTGCCCACTTTATCAACGAGCACGCAGAATTTACCTCTGTCGTCGTCTTCGCCCCGCTGCTCTCTCTTTACCTTCCCTTCTCGCTGATGGACCCACCTTTCATCCGGACTCTCTCATTGACTTTTTGACAACGACTGACTTACTTCACAAATTCTGATACTTTCAGCCCTTTCTACTTGAATCTCTTGCTACCCTCTACCCCCGTACTATCCCCTGCCCCGCTGTTTTCTGTAACCTGCTGATCATCCCCCCTCCCTTCTGCCATCCAATTCCCTTGCTTCCTTCCCTACCCTGCAGCGCTGTATAGCCCTTGTGGCTTAGCGCTTCTTTTTGATTATAATAATGGGATATTGGCAGTTTGGAGGGATATGTTGTGTATCTCTATACGTATATGCTTCTAAACTGTTATATTCTGAGCACCTCTGCAAAAGCAGTGATAATGTGTGAGTGTGGTGAAAGTGTTGAATGATGATGAAAGTATTTTCTTTTTGGGGATTTTCTTTCTTTTTTGGGTCACCCTGCCTCGGTGGGAGACGACCGACTTGTTGAAAAAAAAAAAAAAATAAATAATATATAACCCCCCCCCCCTCCCCCGCCTGCTTTTAACATTTGCCTTGATCCTATCAGTTCCAGCTGCATATGTATTATCTTTCTTTCAACACACCGGCCGTATCCTACCGAGGCGGGGTGGCCCAAAAGGAAAAATGAAAGTTTCTCCTTTTACATTTAGTAATATATACAGGAGAAGAGGTTACTAGCCCCTTGCTCCCGGCATTTTAGTTGCCTCCTGCAACATGCATGGCTTATGGAGGAAGAATTCTGTTCCACTTCCCCATGGAGGTAAGAGAAAATAAACAAGAACAATAACTAGTAAGAAAATATTAGAAAACCCAGAGGGGTATGTATATATATGCTTGTACATGTATGTGTAGTGTGACCTAAGTGTAAGTAGAAGTAGCAAGACATACCTGAAATCTTGCATGTTTATGAGACAGAAAAATGGACACCAGCAATCCTACCATCATGTAAAACAATTACAGGCTTCCGTTTTACACTCACTTGGCAGGACGGTAGTACCTCCCTGGGCGGTTGCTGTCTACCAACCTACTTCCTATAATATGTATTATAATAATTTATTATTATTATTATTATTATTATTATTATTATTATTATTATTATTATTATTATTATTATTATTATTATTATTATTATTATTATTATTATTATTATTATTATTATTATTATTATTATTATTATTATTATTATTATTATTATTATTATTATTATTATTATTATTATTATTATTATTATTATTATTATTATTATTATTATTATTATTATTATTATTATTATTATTATTATTATTATTATTATTATTATTATTATTATTATTATTATTATTATTATTATTATTATTATTATTATTATTATTATTATTACTATTATTATTATTATTATTATTATTATTATTATTATTATTATTATTATTATTATTATTATTATTATTATTATTATTATTATTATTATTATTATTATTATTATTATTATTTTTTTTTTTTTTTTTTTTATTATTTTTTTTTTTATTTTTATTTTTTTCCAACAAGTCGGCCGTCTCCCACCGAGGCAGGGTGACCCAAAAAAAGAAAGAAAATTCCCATAAAGAAAATACTTTCATCATCATTCAACACTTTCACCACACTCGCACATTATCACTGTTTTTGCAGAGGTGCTCAGAATACAACAGTCTAGAAGCATACACATATAAAGATACACAACATATCCCCCCAAACTGCCAATATTCCAAACCCCTCCTTTAAAGTGCAGGCATTGTATTTCCCATTTCCAGGACTCAAGTCTGACTATATGAAAATAACCGGTTTCCCTGAATCCCTTCACTAAATATTACCCTGCTCACACTCCAACAGATCGTCAGGTCCCAAGTACCATTCGTCTCCATTCACTCCTATCTAACACGCTCACGCACGCTTGCTGGAAGTCCAAGCCCCTTACCCACAAAACCTCCTTTACCCCCTCTCTCCAACCCTTTCGAGGACGGCCCCTACCCCGCCTTCCTTCCCCTATAGATTTATATGCTTTCCATGTCATTCTACTTTGATCCATTCTCTCTAAATGACCAAACCACCTCAACAACCCCTCTTCTGCCCTCTGACTAATACTTTTATTAACTCCACACCTTCTCCTAATTTCCACACTCCGAATTTTCTGCATAATATTTACACCACACATTGCCCTTAAACAGGACATCTCCACTGCCTCCAACCGTCTCCTCGCTGCTGCATTTACCACCCAAGCTTCACACCCATATAAGAGTGTTGGTACTACTATACTTTCATACATTCCCTTCTTTGCCTCCATAGATAACGTTTTTTGACTCCACATATACCTCAACGCACCACTCACCTTTTTTCCCTCATCAATTCTATGATTAACCTTATCCTTCATAAAACCATCCGCCGACACGTCAACTCCCAAGTATCTGAAAACATTCACTTCTTCCATATTCCTCCTCCCCAATTTGATATCCAATTTTTCTTTATCTAAATCATTTGACACCCTCATCACCTTACTCTTTTCTATGTTCACTTTCAACTTTCTACCTTTACACACATTCCCAAGCTCATCCACTAACCTTTGCAATTTTTCTTTAGAATATCCCATAAGCACAGTATCATCAGCAAAAAGTAACTGTGTCAGTTCCCATTTTGAATTTGATTCCCCATAATTTAATCCCACCCCTCTCCCAAACACCCTAGCATTTACTTTCTTTATAACCCCATCTATAAATATATTAAACAACCATGGTGACATTACACATCCCTGTCTAAGACCTACTTTTACCGGGAAGTAGTCTCCCTCTCTTCTACACACCCTAACCTGAGCCTCACTATCCTCATAAAAACTCTTTACAGCATTTAATAACTTACCACCTATTCCATATACTTGCAACATCTGCCACATTGCTCCTCTATCCACTCTATCATATGCCTTTTCTAAATCCATAAATGCAATAAAAACTTCCCTATCTTTATCTAAATACTGTTCACATATATGCTTCAATGTAAACACCTGATCTACACATCCCCTACCCACTCTAAAACCTCCTTGCTCATCCGCAATCCTACATTCTGTCTTACCTCTAATTCTTTCAGTTATAATCCTACCGTACACTTTTCCTGGTATACTCAGTAAGCTTATTCCTCTATAATTTTTACAGTCTCTTTTGTCCCCTTTCCCTTTATATAAAGGGACTATACATGCTCTCTACCAATCCCTAGGTACCTTCCCCTCTTTCATACATTTATTAAACAAAAGTACCAACCACTCCAACACTATATCCTCCTGCTTTTAACATTTCTGTCATGATCCCATCAGTTCCAGCTGCTTTACCCCCTTTCATTTTACGTAATGCATCACGTACCTCCCCCACACTTACATTCTGCTCTTCTTCACTCCTAAAAGATGGTATACCTCCCTGACCAGTGCATGAAATTACTGCCTCTGTTTCTTCCTTAACATTTAAAAGTTCCTCAAAATATTCTCGCCATCTACCCAATACCTCCATCTCCCCATCTACTAACTCCCCTACTCTGTTTTTAACTGACAAATCCATATTTTCCCTAGGCTTTCTTAACTTGTTTAACTCACTCCAAAATTTTTTCTTATTTTCATTAAAATTTCTTGACAGTGCCTCTCCCACTCTGTCATCTGCTCTCCTTTTGCACTCTCACCACTCTCTTTACCTTTCTTTTACTCTCCATATACTCTGCTCTTCTTATAACACTTCTGCTTTGTAAAAACCTCTCATAAGCTACCTTTTTCTCTTTTATCACACCCTTTACTTCATCATTCCACCAATCACTCCTCTTTCCTCCTGCCCCCACCCTCCTATAACCACAAACTTCTGCCCCACATTCTAATACTGCATTTTTAAAACTATTCCAACCCTCTTCAACCCCCCCACTACTCATCTTTGCACTAGCCCACCTTTCTGCCAATAGTCGCTTATATCTCACCCGAACTTCCTCCTCCCTTAGTTTATACACTTTCACCTCCCTCTTACTTGTTGTTGCCACCTTCCTCTTTTCCCATCTACCTCTTACTCTAACTGTAGCTACAACTAAATAATGATCCGATATATCAGTTGCCCCTCTATAAACATGTACATCCTGGAGCCTACCCATCAACCTTTTATCCACCAATACATAATCTAATAAACTACTTTCATTACGTGCTACATCATACCTTGTATATTTATTTATCCTCTTTTTCATAAAATATGTATTACTTATTACCAAATTTCTTTCTACACATAGCTCAATTAAAGGCTCCCCATTTACATTTACCCCTGGCACCCCAAATTTACCTACTACTCCTTCCATAACATTTTTACCCACTTTAGCATTGAAATCCCCAACCACCATTACTCTCACACTTGCTTCAAAACTCCCCACGCATTCACTCAACATTTCCCAAAATGTCTCTCTCTCTTCTACACTTCTCTCTTCTCCAGGTGCATACACGCTTATTATAACCCACTTTTCACATCCAATCTTTATTTTACTCCACATAATCCTTGAATTAATACATTTATAGTCCCTCTTTTCCTGCCATAGCTTATCCTTCAACATTATTGCTACTCCTTCTTTAGCTCTAACTCTATTTGAAACCCCTGACCTAATCCCATTTATTCCTCTCCACTGAAACTCTCCCACCCCCTTCAGCTTTGTTTCACTTAAAGCCAGGACATCCAGCTTCTTCTCATTCATAACATCCACAATCATCTCTTTCTTATCATCTGCACAACATCCACGCACATTCAGACTTCCCACTTTGACAATTTTCTTCTTCTTATTCTTTTTAGTAATCTTTACAGGAAAAGGGGTTACTAGCCCATTGTTCCCGGCATTTTAGTTGACTTTTACAACACGCATGGCTTACGGAGGAAAGATTCTTATTCCACTTCCCCATGGATATAAAAGGAAAATTAATAAGACCAAGAACTATTAAGATAAAATCAAAGAAAACTCAGATGAGTGTGTATAAATAAATGTGTACATGTATGTGTAGTGTGACCTAAGTAGAAGTAGCAAGACATGCCTGTAATCTTGCATATTTATGAGACAGACAAAAGACATCAGCAATCCTACCATCATGTAAAACAATCACAGGCTTCGTTTTACACTGACTTGGCAGGACGGTAGTACCTCCCTGGGTGGTTGCTGTCTACCAACCTACTATATACTATATATATACTATATACCATATCGCACCAAGGCAGGGTGGCCCAAAAAGAAAAATGAAAGTTTCTCTTTTTAAATTTAGTAATTTATACGGGAGAAGGGGTTACTATCTCCTTGCCCCCCGGCATTTTAGTCTCCTCTTACAACATGCATGGCTTACGGAGGAAGAATTCTGTTCCACTTCCCCATGGAGGTAAGAAATAAACAAGAACTAGAAAGAAAATAGAAGAAAACCCAGAGGGGTGTGTGTATATATGCTTGTACATGTATGTGTAGTGTGACTTCAGTGTAAGTAGAAGTAGCAAGACGTACCAGGAATCTTGCATGTGTACGAGACAGAATAAAAAGACACCAGCAATCCTACCTTTATGTAAAACAATTATAGGCTTCCATTTTACACTCGCTTGGCAGAACGGTAGTACCTCTAAGTGGTTGCTGTCTTATCAACCTACTACCTACATTATTATTTTTTTTTTTTTTCAACAAGTTGGTCGTCTCCCACCGAGGCAGGGTGACCCAAAAAAGAAAGAAAATCCCCAAAAAGAAAATACTTTCATCATCATTCAACACTTTCACCACACTCACACATTATCAGTGCTTTTGCAGAGGTGCTCAGGATACAACAGTTTAGAAGCATATATGTATAAAGATACACAACATATCCCTCCAAACTGCCAATATCCCAAACCCCTCCTTTAAAGTGCAGGCATTGTACTTCCCATTTCCAGGACTCAAGTCCGACTATAAGAAAATAACCGGTTTCCCTGAATCCCTTCACTAAATATTACTCTGCTCACACTCCAACAGATCGTCAGGTCCCAAGTATCATTCGTCTCCATTCACTCCTATCCAACACGCTCGTGCACGCTTGCTGGAAGTCCAAGTCCCTCGCCCACAAAACCTCCTTTACCCCCTCTTTCCAACCCTTTCGAGGATGACCCCTACCCCTCTTTCCTTCCCCTATAGATTTATATGCTTTCCATGTCATTCTACTTTGATCCATTCTCTCTAAATGACCAAACCACCTCAACAACCCCTCTTCTGCCCTCTGACTAATGCTTTTATTAACATTATTATTATTAATTTAGGGAAGTGGAGCGTAGATCCAATTCCCTTGATCAAGAGCCTCTTGACAAGGAACCTCCCTTGAGGAGGAAGTTCGCATCCTGAAATATCGTTCGTATCCAGAAGCAAAAAAAAATCGATAGACTGTTCGTATCCTGAAAAATTCGCATGGTGGGGTATTCGTAAGCCGAGGTTCTACGGTATATCTTTATATATGCTTCTTAACTGTTGTATCTGGGTGCCTCTGGAAAAAGTGATTATGCATGAGTGAGGTTAAAGTTTTGAATGATGAAAGTATTTTCTTTTTGGGGATTTTTTCTTTTTTGGGTCACCCTGCCTTGGTGGGAGACAGCCGACTTGTTGGAAAAAAAAAAAAAAAACTAAAGCGGTCTTTGGTTATAACAAAATTTGTCCAGTTAGTTTGCTGTCTTGTAATATTTATTCTTGTTTTCCAGATTGAAGTTCTGATGAGAGAAAAGGCAGCAGAAGAACATCATGAATCACAGATGAGAGAGAAGGAAGCAAGTGTTCAAATGTTAACTTCATCACTTGAAGAGAAAAAGCAAACTATTTCAGATCTGGAGAAGAAATGCTTTAATCTGGAGGTAAAACTAGAGACACTGAGTGAAGATAAAGAACAAATTGAATCTCAGCTCAAAGATGAGCGTAAACTGCACACAGACAGCATTGCAACTCTGAATAAGTCTGTAGAAGAAAAGGAACTAACATTAGCTAAAAATTACAAAGAAATGGATGCCTTAACTGTTACATTAGCTAGTGCACAAGCAGAGAACATGGAATTGGTTGATCAGCTGAAATCACTGAAAGGTGAGATGGAGGACAAATTCCAGAATCTACAGGTGTCACTTGTAGACAGTGTCACTGCCTTGGAGAAGGAGCGTGATTTTGCAATCCATCTGCAGAGCAGATGTGACAGTCATGAACAACAACTTAAAGAAGCCCGAGAACAGAAGCAGCAGATTGAAGTGAAATATGTAAATGAAGAAAAACATCATACAGAAAGTATTAGAAATCTGAACAGTATTCTAGAAAAGCATGAAGAATCCTTAGAAAAAAAACAAAAGGAAATGGAAAATCTTAAGTCTCAACTTGAAACTATGAAAGCTGAAAATAGGATACTAGAAGAAGAGAGAGAGAGGATGATTACTGATAATGAGGAGAAATTATCTATTGTTCAGGGTGCCCTTGAAGTTGCAGAAACTCAAAGTGCTAATTTGAAAGAGCAAGGTCACACACTTCATGCTAAGCTTGACCAGTTGAGCATCACTTTTGAGAATAAGGCACAAACTTTCGTGCAGGAACGCTCAGAATTGGGGCAAGCAATAGCATGTCTGAAATTAAGTTTAGAAGACCTTGGTAACAAACATAGGGAAAAGTCAACAAAATTAACGGAAGCTGAGCAAGACATTTGTCAGCTAACAGTCAGTATTGATGAGAAAACCATGGCATATAATGAGGTTGTATCAACTTTGAGAAGCAATGAGAGCTTAATAAAAGAGAGAGAGATAGAGATAGCAAAACTGGAGAAATTAGTAGAAGAAGCAACTGATAACTGGAGAGACTCAAAATGTCAGTGTGAAATATTAACATGCTCTCTCAAGGAGAAAGAAGAGGAACTAAGTCAGAGCAGTAGTACTTCTCGGGTATTGAGCGAAGAATTTGATGCACTGAAGAGTAGGCTAGAAGCTGCAGCTTTGGAAATATCTGCACTGAAAGATGATATCGTATTAAAATCCCAAAAAATGAGTGAACTTGAAATTAATGCCAAGCGTACAGAAGAGGCAATGGCTCGAGTAGAATATCTGGAGGAAGAGTTGAAAAAGTTGCATGAAAAACATGATGTGGTTGTCGCTCAACTTTCAGAGGCCTCGGTAACCCTTGTTACCAAAGAGGAGGAGTGTACACAATCTCGGGCTGCTATAGAAGAATTGGAAAACAAAAAGAATGCAACTATACAGTCTCTGCAAGATAAGCAATCACTTTTAAGTGAAGAGAAGAAAACATTGTTAGCAAGGCTACAAGAAGAAGAGAAGAAAACTTCAAATGCTTCCCAAAATCAGTTAGAAGTTAAAAGGCAGTTAGATGGCACATGGGCCCAATCTGATGAATTTCAGAAGGAATTGGAGGAACATAAATCAGCAGTTTGCAAATTAAAGGAAACACATTCTAGGCTTCTTGCGGAAAAACTTCAGTGGGAAGAAGAACAGAAGTTGCTGAAATCAACTGTAGAAAACTTGCAACAAGCCAAGAACAATCTTTCATCAAAGGTGGAAACATTACATAATAGCAATGCATGTCTTAGGTAAGACATTTGTAAAAGAAATTGTATTTTTATCTTGTTTTTGTTTTGTTGCTATTGTTTATAAGCAGTCCTCTCTCTGTAAACAAAAAGCTGTTATAGTATAGGTGAAACTTGAACAAAAATCTTAAAGCAGTACATTAGGGCCTTGACTTCAATTTTCCATCTTACAATGTTTCAAATTACTGTTTGATGTTTTGCAC
This sequence comes from Cherax quadricarinatus, assembly GCF_038502225.1. Lineage (NCBI taxonomy): Eukaryota > Metazoa > Arthropoda > Malacostraca > Decapoda > Parastacidae > Cherax > Cherax quadricarinatus. Next base: position 12,479,991 of record NC_091349.1, read on the forward strand.
TTATGATTTTGGCACTTGTGAAACAGTTACCTATACAGTAATTATGAATACTAATCTACAGTTATGATCATTGCAAATAATCAAACATTATTTTAAGTGATTTTTATGTCTTTTACCAAAACCATTAATACTTTGTGTATTAACTTTGTGCATGTATCAATATCAGATCAAAAGGGGGTATCAATATAAGTGGGAATTAACTAAATTTGATGGTATCTCTGAGTATTGGTCTAAAATTCAATATAGATATCAGTATCGGCATAAATTTTAGTATGCCATTACTAGTAGAGATTATATATATATAGGTATAGATTTGCTAGACTAGATTTAATGTTCATAATTTCTTATGCTTGAGTTGTAATATTTTTCTCAGTTTTTGCCTAATTCTTTATTCTCTGTGTGTGTTCATTTTATGCATGTGTATAAAGAGCTCTCATTTGATTGATAAGCTGTAAATTTAATATATATATATATGATTTTCTTAAGATTTAATCACAAGTACATTAAACTCTCATTTGAAAGCATTTGAACTCCATAATAGTGTCTTAATTCTACTGGAAAAAAGTGCAATAAATAAGGTCATGAAAACAACTGACTGCTATTACTAGTTACGCCTACCCTTCATTCACTCGTAACCTTCGCACATACCTTCTTTTGTTCATTCTCCCACAGCTCTGTATGACCTTTCTAAGCAAGCTTTTATTGAAATCTTTAATAAAGTATTTAATAAATTCTTGATATGTCTATGATTTACTTTGTGTTGTCTACCTGCTTATCTTCGCTTGTTTCTTCTGCAGCTGTCACATTTTCATTCACTCAAGGGTTTAGTGCTTAATTTGATTGTATTAATAATACTTTTAATAATACTTTTAATCTCCATCTTTCAACAAACCAGCCATATCCCACCAAAGCAGGGTGGCCCAAAAAGAAAAACAAAAGTTTCTTTTTTAACTTTAACCCTTTGAGGGTCGACAGGCCCTCTCCGAAACTCGTTCTCAGGGTCGGCCAAATTTAAAAAAAAAAAAAATAATTTTCTCTTATGAAAAGATAGAGAATCTTTTCCCGATCATAACGACACCAAAAGTTTGAAATTTGATAGAAAACTTACGGAATTATGCTCTCGCAAAGTTAGCGGTCTCGGCGATGTTTACGGATCGGCGCCTCTTCAAGGGGGGCTCCTTGGCGTGGTGAAGAGGCTCTTGGTCTGAGGAATTAGCCCTGTCGGTCTTCTTCCTCAGACCGAACCTAATTACCCCCCATTCTCCCCTCCCCTATCCCATCCTCCCCATCCTCCCCTTTTTCCATTCCTCCTCCTCCTCCTCACCCCTCCCTTTTGCCCTTCCTCTTCTTGGCCTTCGTGATTTCTCCCACAGGCGCACTAGTTCCTAGGTAGGGGAAAGGACACCGGAGTCCATCCCATTCCGTTGAGGTTTCTTGGCGGTGGCGTAGTTTGCCGTGGAATCTGGATTGCCTGGGGATGTCCCGATCCCTCTCCGGTATCCCGGAGTAGCTTTGGGTGTCTTTTGGGCGACGGGTGTATCTCTGGAAGCCACCTTTCGGATTCCGGGGGTGGTGGCTGAAGGAGGTATGCTTTGTGGCGGATATCCGGCCGCCCTCTCTTTTGTCCACCGAGGTAGCTCGGCAGATGTGAGGTTGCTATCCCAGATTGCTGGTTTACTGGCATGAAGGGTAGGGTATGGCACGGGTTCCATGCTGCATCTGCGCTACTAGCGGTGTCGAGTCCTCTTGGGCGCGGAGGGGGATTTCCGGCCCTTTCATTCCTCCTGGGAACTATTCCTCCCCGCTCCCCCCTTTTTTTATTCTTTTTTTTATTTTTATTTTCTTTTCTTCTTTCTTTTTTTTTCTTAAAAACAAAAAGCAAAGGAGTAACCTAACCATGGCAGCCCTAGTCCATGAAACCACTACCCCCGGGCCCCTTCTTGATACCGCACCCCATTCTGACCCTGCCTTGTGTTTAGACCACTCTTCGGACACTCCTGATGCCCCTGTACCTCTTGCTGGTGCTGTTTCCTCACCCGCTTCAGGTACTGGGGCTTCGACTGACTCCTTCGATTTGTCTGAACTCCGCTCTCCTTTGACTATGCTTCCGGCTTCTCCCTCTACGGTACGGCAATTTTCGAATCGCCCACCCATTTCCTGCCGGACCAACTCCGGTCCTACTCCTAAACGCCAACGTCAATCTCCTGATGATGCTCCGTCGTTACCTTCCCATTCTACTCGGAAACGACCGACACGTCAAGCACTCCCTCTCCACGCTCAGTTTCGGACCACACAATGGACTAAATTCTTTACTTTAAGACCAACTTCTTCTTCTGCCTACCTTTCTGACCATAGTATTGCCAAAGCGCTCCTGCGTCATGTTGGCAGAGATATTTCATTTCACGCTCTCAAGAGCGGTACACGCATCGTCACTGTCCAGAATGCTACCCAAGCTCATGATCTTTCTCTCCTTTCGAATATCGATACTACTCCTATCACTATTGAAAAACATCTTTCTCTCAATTCTTGTAGTGGTACTGTCATTCTGCCCCATACCATAGTCCAACAGAATTTCCAGTCATGTGGCAATGACATTTTTGAACAGCTGGAACTCCAGGATCTCCCAATCCTCAAAGTAGACACTTATGTCCTTCCTGCCCGGGGGCGGAGACGTTACCCTTGCAATGTGGCTCGTTTAACTTTTGACAGCCGAGAACTCCCGTCCTCTGTATATGTCGCGGGACATCGGTTACAAGTTCGAAAGGTGATACCTACACCGCAACAATGTAGAAATTGCTGGCGTTTTGGTCACCCAGCGAAATATTGCAGATCTATGGCCGAATGCCCAGTCTGTGGTACCGACAACCATTCTAATACATCTTGCAGTCAACCTCCATCTTGCCTTAATTGTAATGAAGCTCACCCTTCGTACTCCCGCCGTTGCCAGGTCTACTTAAATGAACGTGAAATCCGTTGCCTCAAAGAGGCAGAAGGTCTCCCTTATGCTATGGCAGTTACTCATCTCCGCCTCCAAGGGAGACTACCCCGTGTTTCTTATTCTCGTGTTTCCAAACGTCCCCCCACTTCTGGGGTCCCATCTTCTGCAGCCTCCTCTGTTGTTACCCCTCCCATAGCCACTACGGCATCTAATCCTTTTGCTGTCCTTGGCTCTGACGTCCCGACTACAACTCAGTCTGTTCTCACATCTTCACGTCCTTCCTCACAAGCCCCAGTATCGACAAGACCTCGTACGACACCTAATACCAATCGCCCCTCTACTCAGAAGTCCAAAAAATCCACATTGCTCAAATCTTCTTTGCCCCTTCCTTCCCTTCTTCCACCTCCACACGTTACCTTTCCAGTCTCTGTACCTAGTTCTTCCCCTCTCTCTGGCTCTATTACAAGTGTGGAGATTCACCCTCCTCCTCGTACTATGCCTTCCACCCCCGTCCCCTCCCAAGTTTCTCCCTCTTCTGTCACCTCCCAGGTTTCTACCTCTTCTGTCCCCCCCCACACTTCATCTCCAGTCCCTTACACTTTTCCCTCCCCCTCTACTTTGGTACAGTCCATTACTGTCCCAATCTTTACTCACCCTCCTCCTCCTATCTCCAATATGGTTTCCCATACATCTTTGAATTCAGAAACACTTGAAGCCATTTCAGAATATATTGCAGAGACTAAACCTTCAATGGACACTGATTCACTTCCTGTTCCTTCTCTTCCCTCTCCTCCATCTTCACAACCCCATTCTTCGCAACGCTCCGTTCCTTCGCTACTTGAACATCTTCCAATGCCACCACACGTTGACTTTTCTAACCCCTCTAGTCCGTAGGTGCCTTTACCTACAGATTCCTGATATTTTCTTCATCGCCAATCATGGCCTATTTACAGTGGAATATCCGCGGCCTCAGGGGTAATCGGGGTGAGCTTCAGATGTTGCTTTCCAGGTTTTCCCCTGTTGGTGCTTGCTTACAAGAACCAAAATTACACTCGGCTGTTTTCCAACCTATCTCAGGCTATAATTTATTGTATTCTTCGGATCCTTTCTCAGATGGGACCTTTAATGAAAGTGCCCTTCTTCTACGCAATGATATTCCGTACTGTCAACTATTTGTCCATACCTCGCTGCATTACACTGCAGCCCGTATCCACTTGAATAAGTGGTTTACAATATGTTCTTTATATCTCTCTCCTTCTCGAGCATTTTCTATCCCAGACTTTGCCTTTCTTGTTTCATCCTTACCACCACCACTTCTGTTACTTGGTGATTTTAATGCCCACCATTTCCTCTGGGGGGGGTCTCATTGTGACTCACGTGGCATTCAGTTGGAGGCTTTTCTTGCCTCTCACCCCCTCCATGTTTTAAATACGGGTACTCCCACCCATTTTGATCCTCGTACTCATACTCTCTCTTGCATCGATCTATCAGTCTGCTCTTCCTCCACTGCACTAGACTTCACCTGGTCTGTTCTACCAGACTTACATGACAGCGATCATTTTCCGATCATTCTTACTTCTCCTTCCTATTCACCACCTTCCCGTAACCCTCGCTGGCAATTTGATCGGGCAAATTGGGATCTTTACTCACACCTCACTGCTTTTAGTGAGGTTCCTTCTTCATCCTCCATTGATGAGCTCCTACACATCTTCTCGACATCAGTTTATACCGCAGCTTCTCATTCTATACCCCAAACCTCAGGCAGGCATTCTCAGAAGTGCGTGCCTTGGTGGTCTCCTGCTTGTGCTCGTGCAGTACGTTTGAAACGTGCTGCATGGGGCAGGTACCGGTACAATAGAACCGCTGAGAGACTTGTTGATTTTAAGCAGAAGCGTGCGATCGCTCGCCGTGTCATCCGTGAAGCTAAACGCACTTGTTGGCGAGACTATGTTTCCACCATCACCTCTGCTTCTTCTATGAGTGCAGTCTGGAAAAAAGTGAGGAAATTGAGTGGTAAATACTCTCCTGACCCGGCTCCTGTTCTACGGGTCACTGGTGTTGATATAGCAAACCCTCTCGACGTTGCCATTGAACTTGGCACACATCTGGTCCGTATTTCCCGAGGGCTCCATCTATGCCCCTCGTTTCTTTCCTCAAAGTCTGCCAGAGAGTTAGTACCCTTGGACTTTTCTTCTCTCGGAGAAGAACAGTATAATGTGCCTTTTACACTTCAAGAACTGGAGGCAACGCTCTCAGCCTGCCGATCATCGGCAGCTGGGCCTGATGACATTCATATTCGTATGTTACAACATTTACATCGGTCAGCCCTTGTAGTCCTCTTACACCTCTTCAATCTTATTTGGGCACAAGGAGTTCTTCCCCAGCTGTGGAAATCTGCCATTGTTCTCCCTTTCCGCAAACCGGGTACTACAGGACATGATGCCTCCCACTATCGCCCCATCGCTCTTACAAGTGCAGTTTGCAAAGTGATGGAACGCCTCGTAAATCGACGTTTAATGTGGTATTTAGAGACTCACAACAGTCTCTCCGCTAGTCAATATGGCTTTCGTAAGGGTCGTTCTACCATAGACCCCTTACTACGCTTGGATACGTATGTTCGTAATGCCTTTGCGAATAATCACTCAGTTATTGCCATATTTTTTGACCTTGAGAAGGCATATGACACAACTTGGAGGTATAATATTTTGGCCCAGGCCCATTCCTTAGGCCTCCGAGGCAATCTACCATCCTTCCTTAAGAACTTTTTAACTGACAGACATTTCCGTGTTCGAGTCAATAATGTTCTTTCCCCGGACTTCGTCCAAGCTGAAGGTGTCCCTCAAGGATGTGTTCTAAGCACAACACTTTTTCTCCTTGCTATAAATGATTTGGCCTCTGTTCTTCCACCCAATATTTGGTCATCACTCTATGTTGATGACTTCGCTATTGCTTGTGCAGGCGTTGACTGTCACTTTATTGCAGTTTCTCTCCAGCATGCGGTCGACCGTGTTTCCACTTGGGCCACCACACATGGGTTTAAATTTTCAAGTACCAAAACTCACCAAATTACTTTCACTAGACGCTCTGTTATCTCCGATCATCCTTTGTATCTCTATGGCTCCCGTATCCCCGAACGTGATACAGTCAGGTTTCTAGGCCTTCTCTTTGACCGTCGGTTAACCTGGAAACCTCACATTACCTCTCTGAAGGCAACTTGTCACAGCCGGCTAAACCTTCTTAAAACCCTTGCTCATCTTTCCTGGGGAGCTGATCGTCGAACTCTGCTTCGCCTACATTCAGCCCTCGTTTTATCGAAACTCGATTATGGTGACCAGATTTATTCCGCGGCCTCTCCTGCTACTCTCTCTAGCCTTAACTCTATCCATCACCAAGGCTTACGTTTGTGCCTTGGTGCTTTTCGCTCTTCCCCTGTTGAGAGCCTCTATACAGAAGCAAATGTTCCATCCTTGTCTGATCGCCGTGATGCCCATTGCCTTCGTTACTATGTACGCTCTCACGATCTACACAATCCTTCCATTTATAGAATGGTCACCGATATTAGTAGACATTCTTTATTCGTTCGCCGCCCCTGTTTGCTCCGTCCCTTTTCTCTTCGCCTACATTCACTCTTGTCTTCCCTTCAGTTACCACCTTTATATGTTCATGTAGCATCTCACTTTTCCCTGCCCCCCTGGGAAGTTCCAGCTGTTCGGGTCTGTTCTTTCTCACTCCCTTGCTCGAAAGCTCAACTGCCTACGGTGGCTTCCCGCTCTCTTTTTCTTGATCACTTCCACTCCCATTCTCATGCCACCGCTGTGTACACAGATGGCTCTAAGTCTTCAGACGGCGTCGGATTCGCAGCAGTGTTTCCGGACAGCGTCGTACGAGGGCATTTACTATCTTCAGCTAGCATTTTTACTGCTGAACTGTATGCCATTCTTGCAGCACTTATTCGTATTGCATCTATGCCTGTGTCATCATTTGTAGTAGTCTCAGACTCCCTTAGTGCTCTACAGGCTATACGAAAATTTGATACATCTCATCCCCTAGTTCTCCGTATCCAACTTTGGCTACGCCGTATCTCTACCAAACATAAAGATATTGTTTTTTGTTGGGTCCCTGGTCATGTCGACGTACAGGGCAATGAACAGGCAGACACTGCTGCGCGGTCAGCAGTATATGACCTACCAATTTCCTATCGAGGTGTTCCATTTCTGGACTATTTTGCTGCAATAGCTACCCACCTTCGCACCCGTTGGCAACAACGTTGGTCAACTCTGCTCGGTAACAAACTTCATTCTATTAAACCGAGCATAGGTTACTGGCCGTCTTCTTGTCATCAGTGCCGAAGTTGGGAGACCACTCTCTCCCGCCTTCGCATTGGCCACACTCGTCTTACTCATGGGTATCTCATGGAGAGGCACCCTGTTCCTCTCTGTGAGCAGTGTCAAGTTCCAGTATCGATTAGCCACATTCTGTTAGACTGCCCTCTCTATCAACGAGCACGCAGAATTTACCTCCAACGTCGTCTTCGTTCTACTACTCTCTCTTTACCTTCCCTTCTTGCTGATGGACCCTCCTTTAATCCTGACTCTCTCATTGACTTCTTGACAACGTCCGATTTACTCCACAAACTCTGATGATACTTTTCGCACTCCCCTCAGCCCTTTCTGGTTCAGTCTCTTGCTGCCCTTTACCCTTTCACCATCCACTGCCCCGCTGTTATCCGTAACCTGTTGCTCATCCATCTCCCTTTTGCCACCTGATGCCCTCACTTCCTTCCTGCCCTGCAGCGCTGTATAGTCCTTGTGGCTTAGCGCTTCTTTTTGATTATAATAATAATAATACGGATCGGCGATTTTGCCCACTTTGAGCCCCATTTTCGGCCAATTTCACTGTACTAGTCGACAAAAAACATGAATATTTCGCTAGAACTCCATTTTTTCTATCGAATGGGTGCAAGAAACCACCCATTTATAAATTCAACTATCCAGTACAGTGGTCAGAATTTAGCAATTTTGCCAATTTCACACAAATTTCAAAAGATGCCAATTTCGGAATAGGGTCCAGAATAAACAAGAAAGACATTCCTGGCACTAAAATGACATTTCCTCTAGTCATTAGTCACGTCTCAAGGCCCCTCTTATATTCTTTTGCTTTCCACTTTGAATTTTTATTCTCACAAAAAATATAAGATTTACTGTTATGCAGACTACTGCATTAGTGTAAAAAATGGTATAAATATTATTGGTGCACTTGTGAAAGAATATTAGACTCACCAGTTGACGTGTATTGCACGCTTGGCACGATTTGTTTACTTTTGAAGTTTGGTAAAAATCGAACATTTCTGCTACTTTGAGCTCAATTTCAAGGCACCTTTCATTGTAAAACCAGTCAAAATCATCTCAATTTCAGTAATATGTCTTCCATTCTATAAAATGAGACCAAGAAAACTAGAATACAACAATAAATACTATACGAAAATACACTGCAAAGTCGCTGATTTATTAAAAAAAAATGGAAAAAGTTTTTTTTTTCTCATTATGCACCGTGTGCTGCAGGATTTTTTTTAGACTGTGCACACTGACCACATAGACCCATTCTTTCATATGAAGGCCTACCAGCTTTCTCCCACTAGATTTGAGGTCGCTAGAATTTATGAGTACTAGTACGTCAAAAACCCCTACGCGTAAGACGTACTAGTACGACGAAAACCCTCAAAGGGTTAATAATGTATACAGAAAGGGTTGCTAGTCACTTGCTCCCGGGATGTTAGCCGTCTCTAATGACACGCATGGCTTATGGAGGAAGAATTCTGTTCCACTTCTCCATGGAGATAAGCAGAAATAAAGAACTAGAACTAGTAAGAAAATAAAAGAAAACCCAGAGGGTTGTGCATATATGTATATGCTTGTACATGCATGTGTAGTGTGACTCAAGTGTAAGTAGAAGTAACAAGATGTACCTGAAATCTAGCATGTTTGAGACAGAAAAAAGACACCAGCAATTGTGCCATCACGTAAAATAATTACAGGCTTCCGTTTCACACTTGCTTGGCAGGACGGTAGTACCTCCCTGGGCGGTTGCTGTCTCCCAGCCTACTACCTAGTAATACTCTTAATATTATATTTTAGAAATTTAAATATTTCAGTTACAGGTGAAATTTAGGTAGTTCTCCTCTGTTGATTTTTCTCAATCTCCTAGCACAGCCTTGAGTGATGGTTCCCTCCCTGTCTTCTGAGCAGTTCACATCCACTATTCTTCATTATTCTTACCTAATTTTTTTTTTTAAATTTGGGTAATGTAGAAATTTTTATTGAGCTTAGACTTGTAAAACTTCTGTATAAAAATGTGGAGAGAATAATAATTTTTGCATTAATATCATGGAGCATATTCAAAATTTCATTACAAGAGTATTTGGATGTTGATCCTGAAGGCTGTTAACCCAGTAGAGGAATGAGATATTTGTGCAACATTTGGGAATCTTCATTGAAGAAACATTTTGCCAACCAGTGGCTTCTAAAGTCCAGTACAAAGATTGATGGACTGAACACATCGACTCCAGGCTGAGTGACTGATTATCTTGTACTCCTCCTTGTCTTCCTCTGTTATTCTCTGTATTGGACTGAAGAAGCCAGTGGCTGGCAAAATGTTTCTTCAAGAAAGATTCCCAAATGTTGCACAAGTGTGTCTTTCTTCAGCTTCTTGGTTTTAAAAACTATTTTTTAATCACAGTCCAGTATATATAGAGTACATAATCATCATTATAACACAGTAATTACGCATTCCCATGTCTTTGTCGTGTATCTACTCTAGCTGTATTCTTACAATTTTTTAAAATAGTGGTTGATGATAGTGTGAAAGTTATAATCTTGAGTGGTTGATAAATTAGACACACATGCAAAACTTGGATATCTTTACTATGAAAACATTTCACCACACAATGGCTTCATCAGTCCAACACAAAGAATAACAGAGGAAGACTGGGAGGAGTATGCGGCAATCAATCCCTCGGCCTGCAGTTTATTTTATCAGCCTCGGTGTGAGATGGCCAACTTGTTGAAAAAAAACAAAAAAAACAATCAGTCTTGTGAAGACTGATGGACTGATTAAATAGGCTGAAGGTTGGTAGACAGCAACCACCCAGGGAAGTACTACCGTCCTGCCAGATGACTGTGAAACAAAAACCTGTAACTGTTTTGCATGATGGTAGGATTGCTGGTTTCTTTTTCTGTCTCATAAACACGCTAAGATAACAGGGATATCTTGCTACTCCTACTTACACTTTGGTCACACTTCACAGACACGCACATGCATATATATATATACATACATCTAGGTTTTTCTCCTTTTTCTAAATAGCTCTTGTTCTTTTTTATTTCTTCTATTGTCCATGGGGAAGTGGAAAAGAATCTTTCCTCCGTAAGCCATGCGTGTCGTATGAGGCGACTAAAATGCCGGGAGCAATGGGCTAGTAACCCCTTCTCCTGTATACAATTACTAAAAAAGAGAAGAAGAAAAACTTTATAAAACTGGGTTGCTTAAATGTGCGTGGATGTAGTGCGGATGACAAGAAACAGATGATTGCTGATGTTATGAATGAAAAGAAGTTGGATGTCCTGGCCCTAAGCGAAACAAAGCTGAAGGGGGTAGGAGAGTTTCAGTGGGGGGAAATAAATGGGATTAAATCTGGAGTATCTGAGAGAGTTAGAGCAAAGGAAGGGGTAGCAGTAATGTTAAATGATCAGTTATGGAAGGAGAAAAGAGAATATGAATGTGTAAATTCAAGAATTATGTGGATTAAAGTAAAGGTTGGATGCGAGAAGTGGGTCATAATAAGTGTGTATGCACCTGGAGAAGAGAGGAATGCAGAGGAGAGAGAGAGATTTTGGGAGATGTTAAGTGAATGTATAGGAGCCTTTGAACCAAGTGAGAGAGTAATTGTGGTAGGGGACTTGAATGCTAAAGTAGGAGAAACTTTTAGAGAGGGTGTGGTAGGTAAGTTTGGGGTGCCAGGTGTAAATGATAATGGGAGCCCTTTGATTGAACTTTGTATAGAAAGGGGTTTAGTTATAGGTAATACATATTTTAAGAAAAAGAGGATAAATAAGTATACACGATATGATGTAGGGCGAAATGACAGTAGTTTGTTGGATTATGTATTGGTAGATAAAAGACTGTTGAGTAGACTTCAGGATGTACATGTTTATAGAGGGGCCACAGATATATCAGATCACTTTCTAGTTGTAGCTACACTGAGAGTAAAAGGTAGATGGGATACAAGGAGAATAGAAGCATCAGGGAAGAGAGAGGTGAAGGTTTATAAACTAAAAGAGGAGGCAGTTAGGGTAAGATATAAACAGCTATTGGAGGATAGATGGGCTAATGAGAGCATAGGCAATGGGGTCGAAGAGGTATGGGGTAGGTTTAAAAATGTAGTGTTAGAGTGTTCAGCAGAAGTTTGTGGTTACAGGAAAGTGGGTGCAGGAGGGAAGAGGAGCGATTGGTGGAATGATGATGTAAAGAGAGTAGTAAGGGAGAAAAAGTTAGCATATGAGAAGTTTTTACAAAGTAGAAGTGATGCAAGGAGGGAAGAGTATATTGAGAAAAAGAGAGAAGTTAAGAGAGTGGTGAAGCAATGTAAAAAGAGAGCAAATGAGAGAGTGGGTGAGATGTTATCAACAAATTTTGTTGAAAATAAGAAAAAGTTTTGGAGTGAGATTAACAAGTTAAGAAAGCCTAGAGAACAAATGGATTTGTCAGTTAAAAATAGGAGAGGAGAGTTATTAAATGGAGAGTTAGAGGTATTGGGAAGATGGAAGGAATATTTTGAGGAATTGTTAAATGTTGATGAAGATAGGGAAGCTGTGATTTCGTGTATAGGGCAAGGAGGAATAACATCTTGTAGGAGTGAGGAAGAGCCAGTTGTGAGTGTGGGGGAAGTTCGTGAGGCAGTAGGTAAAATGAAAGGGGGTAAGGCAGCCGGGATTGATGGGATAAAGATAGAAATGTTAAAAGCAGGTGGGGATATAGTTTTGGAGTGGTTGGTGCAATTATTTAATAAATGTATGGAAGAGGGTAAGGTACCTAGGGATTGGCAGAGAGCATGCATAGTTCCTTTGTATAAAGGCAAAGGGGATAAAAGAGAGTGCAAAAATTATAGGGGGATAAGTCTGTTGAGTGTACCTGGTAAAGTGTATGGTAGAGTTATAATTGAAAGAATTAAGAGTAAGACGGAGAATAGGATAGCAGATGAACAAGGAGGCTTTAGGAAAGGTAGGGGGTGTGTGGACCAGGTGTTTACAGTGAAACATATAAGTGAACAGTATTTAGATAAGGCTAAAGAGGTCTTTGTGGCATTTATGGATTTGGAAAAGGCGTATGACAGGGTGGATAGGGGGGCAATGTGGCAGATGTTGCAAGTGTATGGTGTAGGAGGTAGGTTACTGAAAGCAGTGAAGAGTTTTTACGAGGATAGTGAGGCTCAAGTTAGAGTATGTAGGAAAGAGGGAAATTTTTTCCCAGTAAAAGTAGGCCTTAGACAAGGATGTGTGATGTCACCGTGGTTGTTTAATATGTTTATAGATGGGGTTGTAAGAGAAGTAAATGCGAGGGTCTTGGCAAGAGGCGTGGAGTTAAAAGATAGAGAATCACACACAAAGTGGGAGTTGTCACAGCTGCTCTTTGCTGATGACACTGTGCTCTTGGGAGATTCTGAAGAGAAGTTGCAGAGATTGGTGGATGAATTTGGTAGGGTGTGCAAAAGAAGAAAATTAAAGGTGAATACAGGAAAGAGTAAGGTTATGAGGATAACAAAAAGATTAGGTGATGAAAGATTGAATATCAGATTGGAGGGAGAGAGTATGGAGGAGGTGAACGTATTCAGATATTTGGGAGTGGACGTGTCAGCGGATGGGTCTATGAAAGATGAGGTGAATCATAGAATTGATGAGGGAAAAAGAGTGAGTGGTGCACTTAGGAGTCTGTGGAGACAAAGAACTTTGTCCTTGGAGGCAAAGAGGGGAATGTATGAGAGTATAGTTTTACCAACGCTCTTATATGGGTGTGAAGCGTGGGTGATGAATGTTGCAGCGAGGAGAAGGCTGGAGGCAGTGGAGATGTCATGTCTGAGGGCAATGTGTGGTGTGAATATAATGCAGAGAATTCGTAGTTTGGAAGTTAGGAGGAGGTGCGGGATTACCAAAACTGTTGTCCAGAGGGCTGAGGAAGGGTTGTTGAGGTGGTTCGGACATGTAGAGAGAATGGAGCGAAACAGAATGACTTCAAGAGTGTATCAGTCTGTAGTGGAAGGAAGGCGGGGTAGGGGTCGGCCTAGGAAGGGTTGGAGGGAGGGGGTAAAGGAGGTTTTGTGTGCGAGGGGCTTGGACTTCCAGCAGGCATGCGTGAGCGTGTTTGATAGGAGTGAATGGAGACAAATGGTTTTTAATACTTGACGTGCTGTTGGAGTGTGAGCAAAGTAACATTTATGAAGGGATTCAGGGAAACCGGCAGGCCGGACTTGAGTCCTGGAGATGGGAAGTACAGTGCCTGCACTCTGAAGGAGGGGTGTTAATGTTGCAGTTTAAAAACTGTAGTGTAAAGCACCCTTCTGGCAAGACAGTGATGGAGTGAATGATGGTGAAAGTTTTTCTTTTTCGGGCCACCCTGCCTTGGTGGGAATCGGCCGGTGTGATAATAAAAAAAAAAAATAATAAATTACTGACCTTCAACCATTCCTCTTTGTATTGGACTGATGAAGCCAATGTGTGGCGGAACATTTCCACAATAGATACCCAAGTGTTGCACGTGTCTAATTTATCAACTTGTCGGCTCCGAGCCATTTATCTACATAATCTTGACCGAGGTACAGTCACAGTCACAGTATAGTTGCTTCTTTGTTGGGGGTTTGAGGGTCCCCACAACTTATGCCATCTGAGTAATATTGCTTCATAGTTGACACATCTCTCCACGTCTCCCAGACAGTTTCCCACACCATATTACAATATTATATTACCAGTTATGCGAATAAGAACATAAGAAAGAAGGAACACTGCAACAGGCCTACTGCCCCATGTGGAGCAGGTCCATGCCCCCCCCCCTCCCCATGGATTAGCCCAATGACCACCCCCCTGGATTAGCCCAATGACACCCCCCTTCCCTCCTGGGATAAGCCCAATGGCCCACCCAGTCTGGTCACCTCCACTCAGGGATGGAGCACAGCACCAGACCCAGCAGCACAAGCTAGTCAGGTCCAACTCTCACCCACCCACACCCACTCGTGTATTTATCTAACCTATTTTTAAAACTACACGTTTTAGCCTGAATAACTGTACTCGGGAGTTTGCTCACTCGTCCATGACTCTTACCAAACCAGTGTTTTCCTATACCCTTCCTGAATCTGAATTTTTCCAACTTGAAACCATTGCTGCGAGTCCTGTCTTGGCTGGAAATTTTCAGCACACTATTTTCATCCCCTTTATTCCTGTTTTCCATTTATACACCTCGATCATATTCCCCATAATTTTTCGCCTTTCGAGAAAGTGCAGATTCAGGGCCCTCGGTCTGTCCTCATATGGAAGATTTCTGATACATGGGATCAACTTTGTCATCCTCTGTACATTTTCCAGAGCATTTATATCCATTCTGTAATACGGTGACCAGAACTGAGCATCAGTCTAAATGAGGCCTAACCAAGGATATATAGAGTTGAAAAACAACCTGAAGACTTGTATTATTTATACTTCTAGATATGAAGCCAAGAATTCTGTTATTTTTAATGCGAACACTAATGCACTGTTGTCTTGGTTTTAGATTACTGCTAACCAGAACTCCTAAATCCTTTTTGCAATCAGTAGTATTAAGATTTATGTTTAGTTTATATGTGGCATGGTTATTTTCCTGTCCAACATTTAGAACTTTGCATTTGTCAATATTAAACTGCCTTTCCGACCATTGCATCAGTCTATTCAAATCATCCTGGAGTGCTCTAGTGTCCTCATTAGAATGAAATGGACGGCCTATTTTGGTGTCAGCAAATTTGCTGATGTCGCTATTTATTCCCTCATTTATGTCGTTTATGTAAATTGTGAACAACGGGCCCAACACTGACCCCTGAGGAACACCGCTTGTGACGTGCCCCCATTCTCATTTCTCCCCATTTATGCAAACTCTCTGCTGCCTATTTGTCAGCCATGCCTCTACCCAGGAAAAAATTCTATTCCGTGTGCCTTAAGTTTCCTCAATAGCCTCTGATGATTGTGGCTGTTAAGAATGAGAAGAAGCTGGATGTCCTGGCTTTAAGTGAAACAAAGCTGAAGGAGGTGGGAGAGTTTCAGTGGGGAGAAGTAAATGGGATTAGGTCAAGGGTTTCGAATAGAGTTAGAGCTAAAGGAGTAGCAATAATGTTGAAGGATAAGCTATGGCAGGAAAAGAGGGAGTATAAATGTATTAATTTATGGATTATGTGGAGTAAAATAAAGGTTGGATGAGAAGTGGGTTGTAGTAAGCATGATATGCACCTGGAGAAGAGAGAAGTGTAGAGAAGACAGATTTTGGGAAATGTTGAGCGAGTGCATGGGGGAGTTTTGAACCAAGTGTGAGAGTACTTGTGGTTGGGAATTTCAATGCTAAAATGGGTAAAAATGTTGTGGAGGGAGTAGTAGGTAAATTTGGGGTGCCAAGGGTAAATGAAAATGGGTAGCCTTTAATTGAGCTTTGTGTAGAAAGAGGTTTGGTAATAAGTAAGACATATTTTACAAAAAAAAAGAGGATAAATAAATATACAAGGTATGATATAGCATGTAATGAAAGTAGTTTGTTGGATTGTATATTGGTGGATAAAAGGTTGATGGGTAGGCTTCAGGATGTACATGTTTATAGAGGGGCAACTGATATATTGGATCATCATTTAGTTGTAGCTTCAGTTAGTGTAATAGGTAGATGGGACAAAAGGAAAATGGCAACAATCAAGTAAGAGAGAGGTGAAAGTGTGTAAGCTAAGGGAAGAGGAAGTTTAGGTGACATAAAAGAAATTATTGGCAGAAAGGTGGGCTAGGACAAGTATGAGTAGTGGGGGGGGGGGTTGAAGAGGGTTGGAATATTTTTAAAAATGCAGTATTAGAATGTGGGGCAGAAGTTTGTGGCTATAGGAGGGTGGGTGGTGATGGTTGCTGATATGATGCTTTCCAGGGCATAGTTCTAGCTGCTCAGTCAAATTATGTTCCAAATAGGGAAATCAGATCAAACAAAAATGATCCTAAATGGATGAACAATAGATTAAAATATCTTATTGGTCAAAAGAGAGGCATATATAGGCAAAAGAGGAGAGGGGCAATTAAGAAATCGATATATTCAGTTAGAGAGAAATAAAAAAGGGAATTAGAAAAGCAAAAAGAGATTATGAGGTTAAAGTTGCAAGAGAATCGAAGACTAACCCAAAAGGATTCTTTCAGGTATACAGAAGTAAGATCAGGGACAAGATAGGCCCACTCAAAAGTTCCTCGGGTCAGCTCACTGACAGTGATAAGGAAATGTGTAGAATTTTTAACACATACTTCCTCTCCGTTTTTACACATGAGGATACCAGCGATATTCCAGTAATGATAAATTATGTAGAACAGGACGATAATAAACTGTACACGATTAGGGTCACAAGTGACATGGTCCTTAGGCAAATAGATAAATTAAAACCTAACAAGTCCCCAGGCCCTGATGAACTGTATGCAAGGGTTCTAAAGGAATGTAAAGAGGAGCTTAGCACACCTTTGGCTAATCTTTTCAACATATCACTACAAACTGGCATGGTGCCAGATAAGTGGAAAGTGGCAAATGTGATACCTATTTTCAAAACAGGTGACAGGTCCTTAGCTTCGAACTATAGACCAATAAGCCTAACCTCCATAGTGGGAAAATTTATGGAATCAATAATTGCCGAGGCAGTTCGTAGCCACCTTGAAAAGCATAAATTAATCAACGAATCTCAGCATGGTTTTACAAAGGGGCGTTCCTGCCTTATGAATTTATTAACTTTTTTCACTAAGGTATTTGAGGAGGTAGATCATGGTAATGAATATGATATTGTGTACATGGACTTCAGTAAGGCTTTTGACAGGGTCCCACATCAGAGACTATTGAGGAAAATTAAGGCACATGGAATAGGAGGAGAAATTTTTTCCTGGATAGAGGCATGGTTGACAAATAGGCAGCAGAGAGTTTGCATAAATGGGGAGAAATCAGAGTGGGGAAGCGTCACGAGCGGTGTTCCACAGGGGTCAGTGTTGGGCCCCCTGATGTTCACAATCTACATAAACGACATAGATGAGGGCATAAAGAGCGACATTGGCAAGTTTGCCGATGACACCAAAATAGGCCGTCGAATTCATTCTGACGAGGACATTCGAGCACTCCAGGAAGATTTGAATAGACTGATGCAGTGGTCGGAGAAGTGGCAGATGCAGTTTAATATAGACAAATGCAAAGTTCTAAATGTTGGACAGGACAATAACCATGCCACATATAAACTAAATAATGTAGATCTTAATATTACGGATTGCGAAAAAGATTTAGGAGTTCTGGTTAGCAGTAATCTGAAACCAAGACAACAGTGCATAAGTGTTCGCAATAAAGCTAATAGAATCCTTGGCTTCATATCAAGAAGCATAAATAATAGGAGTCCTCAGGTTGTTCTTCAACTCTATACATCCTTGGTTAGGCCTCATTTAGATTATGCTGCACAGTTTTGGTCACCGTATTACAGAATGGATATAAATTCTCTGGAAAATGTACAGAGGAGGATGACGAAGTTGATCCCATGTATCAGAAGCCTTCCCTATGAGGATAGACTAAGGCCCCTGAATCTGCACTCTCTAGAAAGACGTAGAATTAGGGGGGATATGATTGAGGTGTATAAATGGAAGACAGGAATAAATAAAGGGATGTAAATAGTGTGCTGAAAATATCTAGCCTAGACAGGACTCGCAGCAATGGTTTTAAGTTGGAAAAATTCAGATTCAGGAAGGATATAAAAAAGTACTGGTTTGGTAATAGAGTTGTGGATGAGTGGAACAAACTCCCGAGTACAGTTATAGAGGCCAGAACGTTGTGTAGCTTTAAAAATAGGTTGGATAAATACATGAGTGGATGTGGGTGGGTGTGAGTTGGACCTGGTAGCTTGTGCTACCAGGTCGGTTGCCGTGTTCCTCTCTTAAGTCAATGTGACCTGACCTGACTCGGTTGGGTGCATTAGCTTAAGCCGGTAGGAGACTTGGACCTGCCTCGCATGGGCCAGTAGGCCTTCTGCAGTGTTCCTTCGTTCTTATGTTCTTATGTTCTTACAAAGCAGAAGTGTTATAAGAGCAGAGTATATGGAGAGTAAAAGAAAGGTGAAGAGTGGTGAGAGTGTGCAAAAGGAGAGCAAATGATAGTGGGAGAGGCATTGTCAAGAAATTTTGATGAAAATAAGAAAAAGTTTTGGAGTGAGTTAAACAAGTTAAGAAAGCCTCGGGAACGAATGGATTTGTCAGTTAAAAACAGAATAGGGGAGTTAGTAGATGGGGAGATGAAGGTATTGGGTAGATGGCGGTAATATTTTGAGGAACTTTTAGATGTTGACAAAGAAAGGGAGGCAGTAATTTCATGCACAGGCCATGGAGGTGTACCATCTTTTAGGAGCGAAGAAGAGCAGGATGCGAGTGGGGGGGAGGTGCGCGAGGCATTACGTAGAATGAAAAGGGGTAAAGCAGCTGGAACTGACGGGATCATGACAGAGATATTAAAAGCAGGGGGGAATGTAGTGTTGGAGTGGTTGGTAGAGAGTTAGAGGTATCAGGAAGATGGAGGGAATATTTTGAGGAATTGTTAAATATTGATGAAGATAAGGAAGCTGTGATTTTGTGTATAGGGCAAGGAGGAATAACATCTTGTAGGAGTGAGAAGATCCAGTTGTGAGTGTGGGGGAAGTTCGTGAGGCAGTGGGTAGAATGAAAGTGGGTAAGGCAGCTGGGATTGATGATATAAAGATAGAAATGTTAAAAGCAGGTGGGGATATAGTTTTGGAGTAGTTGGTGCTATTATTTAATAAATATATGGAAGATGGTAAGGTACCTAGGGATTGGCAGAGAGCATGCATAATTCCTTTGTATAAAGGGAAAGGGGATGAAAGAGAGTGCAAAAATTATAGGGGAATAAGTTTGTTGAGGATACATCGTAAAATGTATGGTAGTTATTATTGAAAGAATTAAGAGTAAGACGGAGAGTAGGATAGCAGGTGAACAAGGAGGCCTTAGGAAAGGTAGGGGGTGTGTATACCAAATGTTTACAGTGAAACGTATAGGTGAACAGTATTTAGATAAGGGTAAAGAGGTTTTTGTGGCATTTATGGATTTGGAAAAGGCATATAACAGGGTGGAAAGGGGGGCAATGTGGCAGATATTGCAGGTGTATGGTATAGGAGGTAGGTTACTGAAAGCATTGAAGAGTTTTTACGAGGATAGTGAGGCTCAGGTTAGAGTATGTAGGAGAGGGAGATTATTTCCCAGTAAAAGTAGGCCTTAGACAAGGATGTGTGATGTCACCGTGGTTGTTTAATATATCTATAGACTGGGTTGTAAAGGAAGTAAATGCGAGGGTCTTGGCAAGAGGTGTGGAGTTGAAAGATAAAGAATCTAACACAAAGTGGGAGTTGTCACATTTGCTCTTTGCTGATGACACTGTGCTATTGGGAGATTCTGAAGAGAAGTTGTAGAGGGTGGTGGATGAATTTGGTAGGGTATGTATAAGAAAGCATGTAAATCTATAGGGGAAGGAAGGAGGGGTAGGGGTCGTCCTCGAAAGGGTTGGAAAGAGGGGGTTAAGGAGGTTTTGTGGGCAAGGGGCTTGGACTTCCAGCAAGCGTGCATGAGCGTGTTAGATAGGAGTGAATGGAGACGAATGATACTTGGGACCTGACGATCTGTTGGAGTGTGAGCAGGGTAATATTTAGTGAAGGGATTCAGGGAAACCGGTTATTTTCATATAGTCGGACTTGAGTCCTGGAAATGGGAAGTACAATGCCTGCACTTTAAAGGAGGGGTTTGGGATATTGGCAGTTTGGAGGGATATGTTGTGTATCTTTATATGTATATGCTTCTAAGCTGTTGTATTCTGAGCACCTCTGCAAAAGCTGTGATAATGTGTGAGTGTGGTGAAAGTGTTGAATGATGATGAAAGTATTTTCTTTTTGGGGATTTTCTTTCTTTTTTGGGTCACCCTGCCTCGGTGGGAGACAGCCGACTTGTTGGAAAAAAAAAGAAATGTATAAGAAGAAAATTAAAAGTGAATATAGGAAAGAGTAAGGTTATGAGGATAACAAAAAGATTAGGTGATGAAAGATTGGATATCAGATTGAAGGCACAGAGTATGGAGGAGGTGAATGTATTCAGATATTTAGGAGTGGACGTGTCAGCAGATGGGTCTATGAGGGATGAGGTGAATCATAGAATTGATGAGGGAAAAAAGTAAGTGGTGCACTTAGGAGTCTGTGGAGACTTCCACAGACAAAGAACTTTGTCTGTGGAAGCAAAGGGGGAAATGTATGAGAGTATAGCTGTACCAACACTCTTGTATGGGTGTGAAGCATGGGTGATGAATGTTGCAACGAGGAGGAGGCTGGACGCAGTGGAGATGTCATGTCTGAGGGCAATGTGTGGTGTGAATATAATGCAGAGAATTCGTAGTTTGGAAATTAGGAGAAGTTGTGGGATTACCAAAACTATTATCCAGAGGGCTGAGGAGGGGTTGTTGAGGTGGATCGGACATGTAGAGAGAATGGAACAAAACAGAATGACTTCAAGTACAGTATATAAATATGTAGTGGAGGGAAGGCGGGGTAGTAGTCGGCCTAGGAAGGGTTGGAGGAAGGGGGTAAAGGAGGTTTTGTGTGTGAGGGGCTTCGACTTCCAGCAAGCATGTGTGAGCGTATTTGATAGGAGTGAATGGATTATTATTATTATAATCAAAAAGAAGCGCTAAGCCACAAGGGCTATACAGCGCTGCAGGGTAGGGAAGGAAGCAAGGGAATTGGATGGCAGGAGGGAGGGGGGATAGGAGTGAATGGAGACAAATGGTTTTTAATACTTGATGTGCTGTTGGAATGTGAGCAAAGTAACATTTATGAAGGGATTCAGGGAAACTGGCAGGCCGGACTTGAGTCCTGGAGATGGGAAGTACAGTGCCTGCACTCTGAAGGAGGGGTGTTAATGTTGCAGTTTTGTAACTGTACTATAAAGCACCCCTCTGGCAAGACAGTGATGGAGTGAATGATGAAAGTTTCTTTTTCGGGCCACCCTGCCTTGGTGGGAATTGGCTGATGTGTTAATAATAATAAAAAATGTATGAAAGAGGGGAAGGTACCTAGGGATTGGCAGAGAGCATGTATAGTTCCTTTATATAAAGGGAAGGGGGACAAGAGCGAGTGTAAAAATTATAGAGGAATAAGTTTACTGAGTATACCAGGAAAAGTGTACGGTAGGGTTATTATTGAAAGAATTAGAGGTAAGACAGAATGTAGGGTTGCAGATGAGCAAGGACATTTTAGAGTGGGTAGGGGATGTGTAGATCAAGTGTTTACATTGATGCATATATGTGAACAGTATTTAGATAAAGGTAGGGAAGTTATCATTGCACTTATGGATTTAAAAAAGGCATATGATAGGGGAGCAATGTGGTAGATGTTGCAAGTATGTGGAATAGGTAGTAAGTTACTAACTGCTGTAAAGAGTTTTTATGAGGATAGTGAGGCTCTGGTTAGGGTGTGTAGAAGAGACTACTTCCTAAAAAAAGTAGGTCTTAGACAGATGTGTCATGTCACCATGGGTGTCTAATATATAGATGGGGTTGTAAAAGAAGTTAATGGTAGGGTTTAGGGGAGAGGGGTAGGATTAAATTATAGGGAATCAAATACAAAATGGGAATTGACAGTTACTTTTTACTGATGATACTGTGCATATTGGAGATTCTAAAGAAAAGTTTCCAAGGTTAGTGGACGAGTTTAGGAGTGTGTGTAAAGGCAGAAAGTTTAAAGTGGACATAAAAAAGAATAAGGTGATTTTTTTTTTTCAACAAGTTGGCCGTCTCCCACCGAGGCAGGGTGACCCAAAAAAGAAAGAAAATCCCCAAAAAGAAAATGCTTTCATCATCATTCAACACTTTCACCACACTCAGAATACAACAGTTTAGAAGCTTATACGTATAAAGATACACAACATATCCCTCCAAACTACCAATATAAGGTGATGATGGTATCAAATGATTTATATAAAGAAAAATTGGATATCAAATTGGAGAGGAGGAGTATGGAAGTGAATGTTTTCAGATACTTGGGAGCTGACGTGTCAGTGGATGGATGTATGAAGGATGAGGTTAACCGTAGAATTGATGAAGGAAAAAGGGTGAGTGGTGCATTGAGCTATATGTATGTGGAGACAACATTATCTGTGGAGGCAAAGGAGGGAATGTATGAAAGTATAGTGGTACCAACACTTTTATATGGGTGTGAAGCTTTGGTTGTAAATGCTGCAGCGAGGAGGCGGTTGGAGGCAGTGGAGTTGTCCTGTCTAAGGGCAATATGTGGTGTAAATATTATGCAGAGAATTCAGTGTGTGGAAATTAGGAGAAGGTGTGGAGTTAATAAAAGTGTTAGAGGGCTGAAGAGGGGTTGTTGAGGTGGTTTGGTCATTTAGAAAGAACGGATCAAAGTAGAATGACATGGAGAGCATACAAATCTGTAGGAGAAGGAAAGCGGGGTAGGGGTCATCGTCGAAAAGATTTTGTGGGCGAGGGGCTTGGACTTCCAGCGTGTTAGATAGGAGTGAATGGAGATGAATGTGATTTGGGACTTGATGAGCTGTTGGAGTGTGAGCAGGGTAATATTTAGTGGAGGGATTCTGGGATACCCGTTATTTTTATATAGCTGGATTTGAGTACTGGAAATTCTAAGTACAATGCCTGCACTTTAAAGGAGGGGTTTGGGATATTGGCAGTTTGGAGGAATATGTTGTGTATCTTTATACATTTATGCTTCTAAAGTGTTGTATTCTGGGCACTTCTGTAAAAACAGTTATTATGTATGAGTGAGGTGAAAGTGTTGAAAGATGATGAAAGTATTTTCTTTTTGGAGATTTTCTTTGTTTTTGGGTCACCCTGCCTCGGTGAGAGATGGCCGACATGTTGAAAAAAAAAAAATTACCAGTCATAAGTTGCATTGTGTGTCTACAGTTGTACCCTGCTTCTTATGAGTTCATACTATGAAAATTACATAAAAATAATTCAAAATAATGAAAAAGGTAAGTAAGAGCTTAAGAATGAAGGAGCTCTGGAGTATACCTGCTGGCCCATGCTAGACAGGTTCTGAAATCCCACCCTTATCACTGCTGTACATCTATTGGCCGATGCTAGGCAGATCTTTCGTCCAACCATTATATGACACAAGACTAGAGCAATGCAGGAGGCCTCTTAATCCACAATAGACAAGTTCTAATCATATTCAACTTTTGCTGCTTGTATATTTGTCCAACTTATTTTAAATCAAACTAAGGTTTTAGATTCAGTGATCAAAGGCAGGCCTGCAAGCAGGCAATTGAAAAGAATCTGCCTGTCATGGACCTGTCGGCTTACTGCTGCGCTCACGGGATATGACAGCTTGCTGCTGAGCTAACAGGATATGGAAGCTTAGCTCTATGTCCAAGCCTCTTGCTTACAAACCTCCTTTACCCCCCTCCCTCCAACCTTTCCTAGAATGACCCCCACCCCACCTTCCTTCCCCTACAGATTTATATGTTCCATCTTCTCTAGATGACCAAATCGCCTCAACAACCGCTCCTCAGCCCTCTGAGTAATACTTTTAGTAACTCCACACCACCTAATTTCCACACTATGAATTCACTGCATAATATTTACACCACACATTGCCCTTAGAAACAACATCTCCACTGCCTCCAGCCTCCTTGTTGCTGTAGCATTTACATACCATGCTTCACACCCATATAAGATTGTTAGTACAACTATACTCTGATACATTCCTTTCTTGTCTCCACACATATCTCAATGTACCACTGACCCTTTTCCTTCATCAGTTCTATAGTTTACCTCGTCCTTCATAAACCCATCCGCTGACAAGTCTACTCCCAAATATCTGAACACATTCACATCTTCCATACTCCATCTCTCCAATGTGATATCCATTTTTTCTTTAACTGACTCATTTGATACTCTCATTGCCTCACTCTTATCCATGTTCACTTTCAACTTTCTTCCTTTACACACCCTCCCAAACTCATCCTTTGCAATTTCTCTTTAGAATCTCCCGAAAGCACAGTATCATTAATGAAAAGTAACTGCGTCAACTCCCATTTTGTAATAGATTCCACATAATTTAATCCCACCCCTTTCCCCAACACCCTAGCATTCACTTTTTACAAACCCATCTTTAAATATGTCAACCATGGTGACATTACACATCCTTGTCTGAGACCTACTTATACTGGAAAGTAATCTCCTTCTCTCTATTATTATTATTATTATTATTATTATTATAATAATGTATGGAAGAGGGTAAGGTACCTAGGGATTGGCAGAGAGCATGCATAGTTCCTTTGTATAAAGGCAAAGGGGATAAAAGAGAGTGCAAAAATTATAGGGGGATAAGTCTGTTGAGTGTACCTGGTAAAGTGTATGGTAGAGTTATAATTGAAAGAATTAAGAGTAAGACGGAGAATAGGATAGCAGATGAACAAGGAGGCTTTAGGAAAGGTAGGGGGTGTGTGGACCAGGTGTTTACAGTGAAACATATAAGTGAACAGTATTTAGATAAGGCTAAAGAGGTCTTTGTGGCATTTATGGATTTGGAAAAGGCGTATGACAGGGTGGATAGGGGGGCAATGTGGCAGATGTTGCAAGTGTATGGTGTAGGAGGTAGGTTACTGAAAGCAGTGAAGAGTTTTTACGAGGATAGTGAGGCTCAAGTTAGAGTATGTAGGAAAGAGGGAAATTTTTTCCCAGTAAAAGTAGGCCTTAGACAAGGATGTGTGATGTCACCGTGGTTGTTTAATATATTTATAGATGGGGTTGTAAGAGAAGTAAATGCGAGGGTCTTGGCAAGAGGCGTGGAGTTAAAAGATAAAGAATCACACACAAAGTGGGAGTTGTCACAGCTGCTCTTTGCTGATGACACTGTGCTCTTGGGAGATTCTGAAGAGAAGTTGCAGAGATTGGTGGATGAATTTGGTAGGGTGTGCAAAAGAAGAAAATTAAAGGTGAATACAGGAAAGAGTAAGGTTATGAGGATAACAAAAAGATTAGGTGATGAAAGATTGAATATCAGATTGGAGGGAGAGAGTATGGAGGAGGTGAACGTATTCAGATATTTGGGAGTGGACGTGTCAGCGGATGGGTCTATGAAAGATGAGGTGAATCATAGAATTGATGAGGGAAAAAGAGTGAGTGGTGCACTTAGGAGTCTGTGGAGACAAAGAACTTTGTCCTTGGAGGCAAAGAGGGGAATGTATGAGAGTATAGTTTTACCAACGCTCTTATATGGGTGTGAAGCGTGGGTGATGAATGTTGCAGCGAGGAGAAGGCTGGAGGCAGTGGAGATGTCATGTCTGAGGGCAATGTGTGGTGTGAATATAATGCAGAGAATTCGTAGTTTGGAAGTTAGGAGGAGGTGCGGGATTACCAAAACTGTTGTCCAGAGGGCTGAGGAAGGGTTGTTGAGGTGGTTCGGACATGTAGAGAGAATGGAGCGAAACAGAATGACTTCAAGAGTGTATCAGTCTGTAGTGGAAGGAAGGCGGGGTAGGGGTCGGCCTAGGAAGGGTTGGAGGGAGGGGGTAAAGGAGGTTTTGTGTGCGAGGGGCTTGGACTTCCAGCAGGCATGCGTGAGCGTGTTTGATAGGAGTGAATGGAGACAAATGGTTTTTAATACTTGACGTGCTGTTGGAGTGTGAGCAAAGTAACATTTATGAAGGGATTCAGGGAAACCGGCAGGCCGGACTTGAGTCCTGGAGATGGGAAGTACAGTGCCTGCACTCTGAAGGAGGGGTGTTAATGTTGCAGTTTAAAAACTGTAGTGTAAAGCACCCTTCTGGCAAGACAGTGATGGAGTGAATGATGGTGAAAGTTTTTCTTTTTCGGGCCACCCTGCCTTGGTGGGAATCGGCCGGTGTGATAATAAAATAAAAAAATATAATAATTGGTTTGATTATTATTGTTTGGGACATCTGTTTAGTGGGATTCCTACATATACTATAAGGGCCTCCAATGATTAGCCCTCTTGCTGTATAATTAGTAAAATATTTGTCATCTGGGATTGACTCCTAGACTCTTGCTCCTTTTCCCCATTGTGCCTCTGTTTACCTCTTTTCTCTTTCTGCAATGAAGTAATCTCTTGGGAAGATGGTATAAGAGCTCTTCATTTTTTTTTTTAACTCATTGGCAGTTTCCCACCAAGGTAGGGTGGCCTGAAAAAGTTAAGCTTTCAGCATCATTCACTCCATCGCTGTCTTGCCAGAGGCACGCCTACACTATAAAACTGCAGCATTAACACCCCTCATTCAGAGTGCAGACACTGCACTTCCCATTTCCAGGACTCGAGTCCGGCCTGCCTGTTTCCCTGAATAGTTTCATAAATGTTAACCTGGTTATATTTTTTAATGACCCATAAATGTTTACTTACAATTCATTCATTTTTTCATGTCCTCTCTTAGTAGTGAGTGAAGGAAGAGAAGGAAAGGAGGGACAAGGATATTAAGGGATGGAGGAAGGGTGTATAGAGGAGATAGAAAAGGGAATAGGGGAGGAAAGGAAAGACGGTGGAAGTAGAGGCTTCTATTTAGCCAGATAAACCTAGCCCAGGACCAGGAAAACTCTTCAAGCTTGTTAACGGTATATCTTGTCTAGTGATGTACCGAAGTATTGGTATCCGCTGTATAGGCTAATTTTTATATCATCATTGGCCCAAAGTTGAGTGTTAGTAAGTATGTATGTGCTAATTGTGATGATGATGATGGGTATCAGCCAATTTTGATGGTGTATCTATTGGCCTAAAATTCTCCGTTTCGTTATCTGCTAAAATTTTGGTATCGCCCCATACATACCTTCATGTCGAAGGTAGGCGATTTTGTAAGGATTGTGCTACTTTTCTATTATAATGCATGTTTTGTGTATCAGCACTCATATTCTCTTAAAGGAGGAAGTAAGACGTAATCTCTTACTTGGATGAAACCTGTTTATTTTTGGTTCCTCAAGTGCAGAATGACCACCTTTAGACTTACACTTCCTCTTAGTAATTATGAAATAGTAATTTTTTTAACACAGACCATCTCCTACTGGGGTAGTGACTAGAAATAAAAAAAAAAAACTTTTAAGAAGTTTTCTCTTTACATTTAGTAATTTACACAGGAGAAGAGGGTTAGTAGCCCCTGCTCCTGGTATTTTAGCCATCTCTTTATGATGTGCATGGCTTATGGAGGAAGGATTCTTCTCCATCCTCACCCATTGTCAAGTCACATTTGTGACTTGACAATGGTCCTGGATGGA
Source organism: Cherax quadricarinatus (assembly GCF_038502225.1). Lineage (NCBI taxonomy): Eukaryota > Metazoa > Arthropoda > Malacostraca > Decapoda > Parastacidae > Cherax > Cherax quadricarinatus. Next base: position 12,507,499 of record NC_091349.1, read on the forward strand.
CCAAAATGTCATCATAAGCTTTCTAACCCAAGTGTGGGTTATTTGTGATTTGTTCGAGCATCAGTATTGTGTACTTATAGTTTATCTTATTTCAGGGACAATATAGAAACCTTGCGGGAAACCAGTGTAGCATTGAAGAGCAAATACGAGGAAATGGTTTCAAGCCACAAGCAGTTGGAGTCATCTCTGACAGAGAAGAGTGAGGAACTGGAACATCTCAGGGTATCACATAAGATGCTTCAGGAAATGGGACAACACACTGCAGAAACTGAATATGAAGAGCTTGTGGTGAAGCACACAAAATTGTAAATACTATACTAATAATTTATTTACTATGGAGGTAGTATTGTCCTTTTATATGAGAGTGAAACAGAAGCTTGGTAAATGTTTTACACAAGCAGTATTGCCGAGTTTCTCTCTTGAACAAGTAATATGGGAGGCAAATCTTGCAAGCTCCTACCAACATTTAGTATACTCATCTTTTCTTTCCTGTGAACTTTTCAATTCTTAATAATAAGTTATTTCCTTTCCAATTTAGGAGGTGTGGTTTGAAACTAGGCCACTAGGAAAATGATCCCAGTAATGTTACCCTGTTCATGCTCCTACAATATGTCATAAAAAGCACTTGCTTGCACTCACTTGTCTAATGCTCACACAAGCCTGTTGGATGTCCAGTCTCCCTCTCATACAAAACCTTCTTTACCTCTTCCAACTTGTCCCCCTACCCCACCTTCCCTCCATACAGATTTATACACCTTCCAAGTCATCCTTTTTTTGCCATCCTCTCTGTCAAAACTTCCCTCCTCAGCCCTCTAGATAATACTTTTAGCAACCCTGCACCAGCCTTTTATCTGCTAATACAGTGGTCCCTCAATAATCGTCCGGCCTGAAAGTCGTCCATTTCGGAAATAGTCCTGTTTTTTCGTCAAAATATTGGCTCGCAAATGGTCCGGTAACTCGCTAATAGTCCTCATAGTCCTTCATCTTGGACGCGTACTCACGCTCTGAGCTGCCTCGGCCTTTCCTTCCCAGCCAGTGTGCCATTGTTTACCAGTGAGTGACTGTCCCCTCACATGCTCCTACGAAATATTTCATAATATTCCATTGATTTTAGTGCTTGCAAGTGCTAAATAAGCTACCATGGCTCCAAATAAAGCTTCTAGTGCCAGCCCTTTGGTAAAGAATGTGAGAAACACATAATTTATGAAAAAGTTTGTAGAAAAATACAAAGATGGTGGTGGTAGAGTGGAAGCAGTTGTGATAGTGGTTGATGAACATAAGAATATAAGAACATAAGAAAGGAGGATCACTGCAGCAGGCCTGTTGGCCCATGCTCGGCAGGTCCTTTACAATTCATCCCACTAACGAAACATTTTCCCAACCCGGTCCTCAATGCTACCCAAGAAATAAGCTCTGATAACTCTATCCACTCATTTGGGACTTGCAAATGAGCGGATAGAGTTATCAGAGCTTATTTCTTGGGTAGCATTGAGGACTGGGTTGGGACAATGTTTCGTTAGTGGGATGAATTGTAAAGGACCTGCCGAGCATGGGCCAACAGGCCTGCTGCAGTGATCCTCCTTTCTTATGTTCTTATATTCTTATGTTCATCAACCACTATCACAACTGCTTCCACTCTACCACCACCATCTTTGTATTTTTCTACAAACTTTTTCATAAATTATGTGTTTCTCACATTCTTTACCAAGGGCTGGCACTAGAAGCTTTCTTTGGTGGTAGTAATGGTGGTAGAAGGTAGTAGTGATGGTGGTAATAGTTGTAATAGTGGTAGAAGGTCGTAGTGATGGTGGTAGAGGGTTCCTTCTTCAGTGATTCAGCGATTCTACCAACTCCTCCAATGTTGTTGGAGTTATATAGGGCTACAAAAACCACCGCCGCCTCACCACCATTATGGACGGCTTACACTCAGTGGCCCTTATATACCCAACAACACAACACAACACCTCTCGTGACATACGTAATGACTTATTTTATTCATTCTAGAGTATATTCCATGTTTTTATGTTATTAATATTGTTTATTATGTCATATTAGTTGAATTGTGATAGATAAATAAGCCATAGAGTTGATATTAGTGTCATATTCTCCAACAATAAACTTGCCATCCCTCCCTCACAAACAAATAGCCAGTAAAAACAACAATGGAAGAACACTGCAGGTCTACTGGCCCATACAAGGCAGGTCCTTATCAAAATGACCTCCACCCAAAGCTACCCAAGAATTTACTCCCGTACCCAATGACACAAATCAAACTCGGCTCCTCCAACTCGTATATTTGTCCAATCTCTTCTTGAAGCTACCCAAGGTCCTAGCCTCGATCACCCTACTGGTAAGTGTGATGTTAAATAAGAACTTAAGAAAGTAGGAACACTGGAACAGGCCTGCTGGCCCATACTAGGCCGGTCCTTCACAAATCCAACCCACTAACAGAACAAATGCTACCCAAGCAATAAACTCAGGTGCAAGTCCAGCTCAAATCCAACCCCTTTCACTCGTGTATTTATCCAACCTAAATTTGAAACTACCCAAGCCATAGCTTTTAGAACATTGGAAAGGAGGAACACTGCAATAAGCCTGTTGGCCCATACTAGGCTGGTCCTTCACAAATCCAACCCACTAACAGAACAAATGCTACCCAAGCAATAAGCTCAGGTGCAAGTCCGACTCAAATCCAACCCCTCTCACTCGTGTATTTATCCAACCTAAATTTGAAACTACCCAATGTTTTAGCTTCCATCACCCTACTAGGCAGACCGTTCCACTCATGAACTACCCCTATTACCAATGTTCATTTATACATTTTATTAGTGCCCTAGAGTCTTTATGGAGAGGGATTCCCCTTCCAAATAACCTCTCTTCCCTCTCTCCTCCTCCCCATCTTCCATTCATCAACAACAGCTTTCAATAAAGGTAACTGTCATGTTGAATGGTCATTCTTTTGTGCATGTAAATCTATCTTTTAGGTAAAAAAAAAATTGTTGTTGATACTTCTAGGTGTCTGGAACGAATTAATTTGATTTACATTATTTCTTATGGGGAAAATTGATTCGAAAATCGTCCATTTCGATAATAGTCCCACTTCCAGGAATGGATTATGGACGATTATTGAGGGATCACTGTACATACTCTTGAAAACTGCTGTCATTATGCCCCATTTTATATCTTGAGCACAGTAAGTCCCCTCTTAACGTCGTTTTGTTATAATGATGAGAAAAAAATTGATTCCCGCCCAGGGTCACCGTCTGTGTGGAATTTGTACATTCATTTTTGAACTGTGTGGTGGTAGGTGGTGCTCCTTACAGTTTTCCCTTTGCAAACTTTTATTCCTTGATTTAACCCTGTTGCAATGCGTGCTCAAGGTACACTGTGCACCCATGATGTTTATATGCATCGTTTCGCTTGAAGTCGCAGTTTCTAAGAACCTGTCAATGATATTGAGGACTTACTTTACTTATTTATCCTTTTTTTTTTTTTTCCTTAAAATGTGTATTACCTGTTATCAAACGTCTTTTTACATAAAGTTCAATTAAAGACCCCCAGTTATCATTTATGTCCGGAACTTCTTCAAACTTACCTACTACACCCTCTGTAACAGTTTGTCCCACTTGCATTGAAGTCCCTCACAACAATTACTTTCTCATTTGGTTCAAAACGTCCTAAACACTCACTTAAGATCTCCCAAAATCAATCTTTTTCTACACTTTCTTGTCTCCAGATGCATACACACTTAATCCTTTGAGGGTGGGTCCCATAGAACTGCGGCTAGGAAGACAAGGTCAGTTCTATAGTTCTACACCATGAGCTCAGCTCACTCAGATAAGTTGTGAGCGGTATATTTGGGCCTAGATATGAGAGAATGGGTCTGTGCAGTACGTGTGCCCCATATAAAAAATCCTGCAACAAGCAGTGCATAATGGGAATAAAAACACTGAAATGTTCAATTTTTGCCGATATTCCAGAGTACACAAATGACATCGCTTATCCAATACATGTCCGTTTGGCCAGTCTGATATGTATATATGAATGCAATGACATTATTTATACAATTAGTATAACAGTGTGAATAAAATTCTAAATGGAATTAATATGAAATATTGGAGAGGCCTGCAGGTGTAACTAATGAAGTGAGAAAATGTTACTTTAGTGCCAAGAATGTCTTCATTGTTTATTCTGGACCCCATTTTGATACTGACATTTCTTGAATTTTGTGTGAAATTGGCCAAATTACCAATTTCTGATCACTTTATTGGGTGGTTGAATGGGCAGTTCCTGGTACTCAGTTGATAGAATGGAAGGCATACTGGTAAAATAGCTAAGAATTTGGTCGACTGGAACAATGTAATTGTCCTAAAATCGGATTCAAAGTGGATAAAATCGCCGCTGCATAAATGTCGCTGGCAGCAAAATTTGCAAAAGCATAATTTCATCAGTTTTCCATCAAATTTGGTACTTTTTGTTTTATTACCTTCAGAAAAAGATTCTCTAGGATTTCCTAAATTTTTTTTTTTTCTTTTTTTAATTTTCTACCCTGAGAGCAGGGGTCCCAACCCTGAAAGAGTTAACATAACCCACTCTCTTGCATCATACCCATATTTTAATCCACATAATCCTTGAATTTATATATATATTTGTATTCGCTCTTTTCCTACCATAACTGATCATTCAATATTCTGCTAGTCCTTAGCTTGAATTCTCTCAGGCACTCCTGACCTAATCCCATTTATTTATCCTCAGTGAAAATCTTCCCTCTTTAGCTTTGTTTTGCTTAGAGCTAGGACATACATGATCAACTGTTTCTTATCTGTAATACATGCATGCACATTCTATCCTAACTTTGAAATGTTCCTCTTTTTAAATTTAGCAATTAATACAAGGAGAGAGGTACTAGCCCTTTGCTCTCAGCTTTTTAGTCACCCTTTATGACATGCTTGGCTTATGGAGGAACGATTCTTTTCGACTTCCCCATGGAGATGAAAGGAAATAATATTAAAACGAGAACTATTAAGAAAATAGAAGAAATCTCAGATAGGTGTGTATGCACATACATGTACGTACATGCAGGTGTAGTATGAACTAAGTGTAAATAGAGGTAGAGAGATGTATCTGCCAAATTGCATGTTTGAGATAGAAAAGACACCAACAATCCTAGCACTGTGTCAATAAATTACAGGTTTCCATGCCACATTCATTTGTCAGGATGGTAGTACCTCCCTGAGTGGTTGCTGTCTACCAACTTCTTACCTACCATATTTTAATTCTAATTTATTTTTCCTAGGTAGTAGGTTGGTAGACAGCAACCACCCAGGAAAGTACTGCTGTCTCGCCAAGTGAGTGTAAAATGAAAGCCTGTAATTGTTTTACATTTATTGTAGGATTACTGGTGTCTTTTTTGTCTCATAAGCATGCAAGATTTCGGGTACATCTTGCTACTTCTGCTGAAACTTAGGTCACACTACACATGCATGTATAAGTGTATATATACACACACCCTTCTGGGTTTTCTTCTATTTTCTTACTAGTTCTTGTTCTTGTTTGTTTCCTCTTACCTCCATGAGGAAGTGGAACAGAATTCTTCCTTTAAGCCATGTGTGTCGTAAGAGGTGACTAAATGCCATCAGCAAGGGGCTAGTAATCCCTTCTCCTGTATACGTTACTAAAGTTAAAAAGAGAAACTTTTTCTTTTTGGGCCAATCTGCTTCGGTGGGATATGGCTGGTTTGTTGAAAGAAGAAGAATTTATTTTTTTTTTGTTGCTAACATTGTTCATGTATTTTTAAAAGTTATTATTGAATGTAGTATTTCATTAATATATTTTTTCCTTACTCACAGGGCACAGGATTATGGAGCAGTTAAATCTGAGCTAGATAAGGTGAAGGAGGAGTTAGACTCCGCAATGAGAGCCCTGCAGACTGCAAAAAAGACAATGGTTGACATAGAGACGTTTCATGAAGTTTGTAAAGAGAAGGAATTCATCAGTGCAGAGCTGGAAAATATACATACTGAATACCTTCAGGTTGTTATAATGATTTAATATATGGTAAACCCTCTCATAACATAAGACAACAGTGATTTTGGTTAAATGCTGGGATGTAACCCTATTTTTCGCTTTGCATAACACTTTTTCATAAGCTGCTAATTTTTAGGCCCATATCCCGCATGTTGTGAGAGAGTTTACTGTACCTTTGCATGGACTAAGTGCTATGTAGAGTTAATTTTTCCACAAAACTTAGCATTATTGTTGTTTTTCATGTTGTGATTGCACATTATTCTTTGGTTAATTTTATATTATTTTTATGCAATTCCTTTGTGCTTATTAACTCCATACAACTACCTCTTCATGTCCCAGTGCTCTCATTTTAAATCTTGATTTGTTTCTGTTTAAGTTTTTTTTTTTTATGTTAACTTCTCTTAGAGTATATATATTTTTTTCAACAAGTCGGCCGTCTCCCACCGAGGCAGGGTGACCCAAAAAGAAAGAAAATACTTTCATCATCATCATTCAACTCTTTCACCTCACTCACACATAATCACTGTTTTTGCAGAGGTGCTCAGAACACAACAGTTTAGAAGCATATACATATAAAGATACACAACATATCCCTCCAAACTGCTAATATCCCAAAACCCCTCCTTTAGAGTGCAGGCATTGTACTTCCCATTTCCAGGACTCAAGTCCGGCTATATAAAAATAACCGGTTTTCCTGAATTCCTTCACTAAATATTACCCTGCTCACACTAACAGATCGTCAGGTCCCAAATACCATTCGTCTCCATTCACTCCTATCGAACACGCTCATGCACGCCTGCTGGAAGTCCAAGCCCCTCGCCCACAAAACCTCCCTTACCCCTTCCTTCCAACCTTTTCAAGGACGACCCCTACCCCGCCTTCCTTCTCCTACAGATATAAATGCTCTCCATGTCATTCTTCTTTGATCCATTCTCTCTAAATGACCAAACCACCTCAACAACCCGTCTTCAGCCCTCTGACTAATACTTTTATAAACTCCACACCTCCTAATTTCCTCACTCCGAATTTTCTGCATAATATTTACACCACACATTGCCCTTAGACAGGACATCTCCACTGCCTCCAACCGCCTTCTCGCTGCTGCATTCACAGCCCAAGCTTCACACCCATATAAGAGTGTTGGTACTACTATACTTTCATATATTCCCTTCTTTGCCTCCATAGATAACGTTTTTTGACTCCACATATACCTCAACGCACCACTCACCTTTTTTCCTTCATCAATTCTATGATTAACCTCATCCTTCATAAATCCATCCGCCGACACGTCAACTCCCAAGTACAGTGGACCCCCGCATACCGATTTTAATCCGTGCAAGAGGGCTCATTGGTATGCGAAATAATCGGTATGCGAATGAATTTTCCCCATAAGAAATAATGGAAATCAAATTAATCCGTGCAAGACACCCAAAAGTATGGAAAAAAAATTTTTACCACGTGAAATATACATTTTCCTACACACAAAGAGAAGGATACATGCACAATAGTAGAGTAGTACATGCACAGTATATATTGTGCATGTACTAGTCTACTAAATGAAGAATAAATGACACTTACCTTTATTGAAGATGCTGCAATGACTGATGAGACACTGTGTCCTGGGAGTGCCTTTTCCTCCTGAGTACTGTAGGTCCTGTTTGGCATTTTCTTCCAGAACTGGCCTTATCACACTGTGTATGTCACTACGATTCTTAAATCTCTCAAACCAACCTTTGCTGGCTTTAAATTCACCAATATGAGCACTAGTTCCAGGCATTTTTCCCTGTTCACCTGGGTGTTAGTCGACTGGTGTGGGTTGCATCCTGGGAGACAAGATTAAGGACCCCAATGGAAATAAGTTAGACAGTCTTCGATGACACTGACTTTTTTGGGTTATCCTGGGTGGCAAATCCTCTGGGGTTAATTGTTTCTTGGTATATTCTCAATAAGCCACACCAACAACAGTGCTACAGCAGCAGCAGACAATGCTACAGCAGCAGCAGACGATGCTACAGCAGCAGCAGACGATGCTACAGCAGCAGCAGACAATGCTACAGCAGCAGCAGACGATGCTACAGCAGCAGCAGACGATGCTACAGCAGCAGCAGATGATGCTACAGCAGCAGCAGCAGCTGACAGTGCTACAGCAGCAGCAGACGATGCTACAGCTGCAGCAGACGATGCTACAGCAGCAGCAGATGATGCTACAGCAGCAGCAGACGATGCTACAGCAGCAGCAGCAGCTGACAGTGCTACAGCAGCAGCAGACGATGCTACAGCAGCAGCAGATGATGCTACAGCAGCAGCAGACGATGCTACAGCAGCAGCAGACGATGCTGCAGCAGCAGCTGACAGTGCTACAGCAGCAGCAGACGATGCTACAGCAGCAGCAGACGATGCTACAGCAGCAGCAGACGATGCTACAGCAGCAGCAGACGATGCTACAGCAGCAGCAGACGATGCTACAGCAGCAGCAGACGATGCTACAGCAGCAGCAGCAGCTGACAGTGCAGCAGCAGCAGCTGTACCACCAATAGTAGCGATGGTTGATTGGGGTTTATTATACAACCTGGCCAGCTCGGAGACACGCACTCCACTTTCATACTTATCAATGATCTTTTTCTTCATCTCTATAGTAATTCTCACCCTTATTGCTGTAGGGTTGGCACTAGAAGCTTTCTTGGGGCTCATGGTCACTTATTTTCCAGATAAAATCACCAAAAACACTGTAATAATACGAAATGTTACGATTGTATGCTTGGATGCTACCGCGGAGGCTGGCTGGTAAACAATGCCACCGGCGGAACATGTGAGGCTGACGAAGGCGCACATTGGACGTGTCTCGGACGAACAGCGGTGAGCAGGTTTTTAAGCGGTATGCGAGGCAAAATTTTTGCGATTAAAGCAAGCGGTATGCGGATTAATCGTTATGTGATGCCAATGGTATGCGGGGGTCCACTGTATCTGAAAACATTCACTTCTTTCATACCTATTTTGATGAATAATAATGTGCGTGCATCCTAGTGGTTATAGTATTGACCTGCTGGTTGTAGGATTGATTGCTATGATTTGAATCTTGTCTGTTCCCTGAGTTGTTTACAGTTGTTAATATGAGTTTGTGCTACTGAGTTTTGTTTATATGTACTTCAGGCTGACAGTTTTGTACAGTGGTTATTTTAAGATCTTACTCTGTAACATTTTCTGTGAACCATTTTTTTGTGATGTAACTTTTTTTCTCCACCTTTCCCAATCTTTTATTTCATTTTTTAGCACAGCTTTCTCCCACTGAGGTAGGGTCACCCAATAGAGGAATAACACTTTCATTGTCACTTATTCAGTCACTGTCTTGGAAGAAGGGTGCCAACATCAAAGTTCAGATGACTCTCCAAACTGTAACATCACCACACGTCCTTCCAAGTCTAGGTTCTGTACTTCTCACCTCCAGGTCTCAAAAGTCTGGCTAACCAGTTCCCCTGAACTCCTTCATAAATATTACCTTGTTCACACTCCAACAGCACATCAAATTATAAAAACCACTTGCCTCCACTTCTATCTAACACGCCCGCACAAGTTTTACTGCTGCTCATGTTACGTTCTAATAACCATTTATTCAACCATTCTTGCATTGCTCTTTCTGTATATAAATAACTCCTCATGGGAAGTTCTTTGATTCTGGTGAGAGGCTCTTTATTATTATTATTTTTTATCACACTGACCGATTCCCACCAAGGCAGGGTGGCCCGAAAAAGAAAAACTTTCACCATCATTCACTCCATCACTGTCTTGCCAGAAGGGGGCTTTACACTACAGTTTTTAAACTGCAACATTAACACCCCTCCTTCAGAGTGCAGGCGCTGTACTTCCCATCTCCAGGACTCAAGTCCGGCCTGCCGGTTTCCCTGAACCCCTTCATAAATGTTACTTTGCTCACACTCCAACAGCACGTCAAGTATTAAAAACCATTTGTCTCCATTCACTCCTATCAAACACGCTCACGCATGCCTGCTGGAAGTCCAAGCCCCTCACACACAAAACCTCCTTTACCCCCTCCCTCCAACCTTTCCTAGGCTGACCCCTACCCCGCCTTCCTTCCACTACAGACTGATACACTCTTGAAGTCATTCTGTTTCGCTCCATTCTCTCTACATGTCCGAACCACCTCAACAACCCTTCCTCAGCCCTCTGGACAACAGTTTTGGTAATCCCGCACCTCCTCCTAACTTCCAAATTACGAATTCTCTGCATTATATTCACACCACACATTGCCCTCAGACATGACATCTCCACTGCCTCCAGCCTTCTCCTTGCTGCAACATTCATCACCCATGCTTCACACCCATATAAGAGCGTTGGTAAAACTATACTCTCATACATTCCCCTCTTTGCCTCCAAGGACAAAGTTCTTTGTCCCCACAGACTCCTAAGTGCACCACTCACCCTTTTCCCCTCATCAATTCTATGATTCACCTCATCTTTCATAGGCCCATCCGCTGACACGTCCACTCCCAAATATCTGAATACATTCACCTCCTCCATACCCTCTCCCTCCAATCTGATATCCAATCTTTCATCACCTAATCTTTTTGTTATCCTCATAACCTTACTCTTTCCTGGATTCACTTTTAATTTTCTTCTTTTGCATACCCTACCAAATTCATCCACCAATCTCTGCAACTTCTCTTCAGAATCTCCAAAGAGCACAGTGTCATCAGCAAAGAGCAACTGTGACAACTCCCACTTTATGTGTGATTCTTTATCTTTTAACTCCACACCTCTTGCCAAGACCTTCACATTTACTTCTCTTACAACCCCATCTATAAATATATTAAACAACCACGGTGACATCACACATCCTTGTCTAAGGCCTACTTTTACTGGGAAATAATTTCCCTCTTTCCTACATACTCTAACTTGAGCCTCACTATCCACGTAAAAACTCTTCACTGCTTTCAGTAACCTACCTCCTACACCATACACCTGCAACATTTGCCACATTGCCCCCCTATCCACCCTGTCATACGCCTTTTCCAAATCCATAAATGCCACAAAGACCTCTTTAGCCTTATCTAAATACTGTTCACTTATGTGTTTCACTGTAAACACCTGGTCCACACACCCCCTACCTTTCTTTAGCTAAAGCCTCCTTGTTCATCTGCTATCCTATTCTCCGTCTTACTCTTAATTCTTTCAATGATAACTCTACCATACACTTTACCAGGTACACTCTAAAAACTTATCCCCCTATAATTTTTGCACTTTTTTTTGTCCCCTTTGCCTTTATACAAAGGAACTATGCATGCTCTCTGCCAATCCCTAGGTACCTTACCCTCTTCCATACATTTATTAAATAATAGCACCAACCACTCCAAAACTATATCCCCACCTGCTTTTAACATTTCTATCTATCCCATCAATCCCAGCTGCCTTACCCCCTTTCATTTTACCTACTGCCTCACAAACTTCCCCCACACTCACAACTGGCTCTTCCTCACTCCTACAAGATGTTATTCCTCCTTGCCCTATACACGAAATCACAGCTTCCCTATCTTCATCAACATTTAACAATTCCTCAAAATATTCCCTCCATCTTCCCAATACCTCTAACTCTCCATTTAATAACTCTCCTCTCCTATTTTTAACTGACAAATCCATTTGTTCTCTAGGCTTCCTTAACTTGTTAATCTCACTCCAAAAATTTTTCTTATTTTCAACAAAATTTGTTGATAACATCTCACCCACTCTCTCATTTGCTCTCTTTTTACATTGCTTCACCACTCTCTTAACCTCTCTCTTTTTCTCCATATACTCTTCCCTCCTTGCATCACTTCTACTTTGTAAAAACTTCTCATATGCTAACTTTTTCTCCCTTCTACTCTCTTCACATTATCATTCCACCAATCGCTCCTCTTCCCTTCTGCACCCACCTTCCTGTAACCACAAACTTCTGCTGAACACTCCAACACTACATTTTTAAACCTACCACATACCTCTTCGACCCCATTGCCTATGCTCTCATTAGCCCATCTATCCACCAATAGCTGTTTATATCTTACCATAACTGCCTCCTCTTTTAGTTTATAAACCTTCACCTCTCTCTTCCCTGATGCTTCTATTCTCCTTGTATCCCATCTGCCTTTTACTCTCAGTGTAGCTACAACTAAAAAGTGATCTGATATATCTGTGGCCCCTCTATAAACATGTACATCCTGAAGTCTACTCAACAGTCTTTTATCTACCAATACATAATCCAACAAACTACTGTCATTTTGCCCTACATCATATCTTGTATACTTATTTATCCTCTTTTTCTTAAAATATGTATTACCTATAACTAAACCCCTTTCTATACAAAGTTCAATCATAGGGCTCCCATTATCATTTACACCTGGCACCCCAAACTTACCTACCACACCCTCTCTAAAAGTTTCTCCTACTTTAGCATTCAGGTCCCCTACCACAATTACTCTCTCACTTGGTTCAAAGGCTCCTATACATTCACTTAACATCTCCCAAAATCTCTCTCTCTCCTCTACATTCCTCTCTTCTCCAGGTGCATACATGCTTATTATGACCCACTTTTTGCACCCAACCTTTACTTTAATCCTCATAATTCTTGAATTTACACATTCATATTCTCTTTTCTCCTTCCATAACTGATCCTTCAACATTACTGCTACCCCTTCCTTTGCTCTGAGTCTCTCAGATACTCCAGATTTAATCCCATTTATTTCCCCCCACCGAAACACCCCTACCCCCTTCAGCTTTGTTTCGCTTAGGGCCAGGACATCCAACTTCTTTTCATTCATAACATCAGCAATCATCTGTTTCTTGTCATCCGCACTACATCCACGCACATTCAAGCATCCCAGTTTTATAAAGTTTTTCTTCTTCTCTTTTTTAGTAAATGTCTACAGGAGAAGGGGTTACTAGCCCATTGGTCCCGGCATTTTAGTCGCTTCATACGACACGCATGGCTTATGGAGGAAAGATTCTTTTCCACTTCCCCATGGACAATAGAAGAAATAAAGAAGAACAAGAGCTATTTAGAAAAAGGAGAAAAACCTAGATATTTTTTTTTTTTTTCAGCAAGTCGGCCGTCTCCCACCGAGGCAGGGTGACCCAAAAAAGAAAGAAAATCCCCAAAAAGAAAATACTTTCATCATCATTCAACACTTTCACCACACTCGCACATTATCACTGTTTTTGCAGAGGTGCTCAGAATACAACAGTCTAGAAGCATACACATATAAAGATACACAACATATCCCTCCAAACTGCCAATATCCCAAACCCCTCCTTTAAAGTGCAGGCATTGTACTTCCCATTTCCAGGACTCAAGTCCGACTATATGAAAATAACCGGTTTCCCTGAATCCCTTCACTAAATATTACCCTGCTCACACTCCAACAGATCGTCAGGTCCCAAGTACCATTCGTCTCCATTCACTCCTATCTAACACGCTCACGCACGCTTGCTGGAAGTCCAATCCCCTTACCCACAAAACCTCCTTTACCCCCTCTCTCCAACCCTTTCGAGGACGACCCCTAGATGTATGTATATATATATATATGCATGTGCGTGTCTGTGAAGTGTGACCAAAGTGTAAGTAGGAGTAGCAAGATGTCCCTGTTATCTAGCGTGTTTATGAGACAGAAAAAGAAATCAGCTCTTGATGTAAGGAATTAGGCTTGTCTTCACCTTCCTTGGATTGAATGAGATTGCCTCTATTTCCCATGTGCTGTACGAACTCCGTAGGAGTATACCTAGAAGTGTTTCGGGGGTGAATGCCCCAGCAGCCCAGTCCATGACCAGGCCTAACATTCATTTGTACCCATAAGCTACAAATTAGGGATAAGACTAGATGAAGAAAAGACATTTTCAGAACACACTTTTATCGGGACTTATATTTGTTATGCCTAGATCTTCATTGAATAATACTAATGTTGGTAGTATATCATGTAGATCCACGAGAATAGATTACATTGTGATTCACCATAGGTCATAAGTCATGAGTGGGCTCAATAGCGACAGAATGGATTACACTGCAATCTAGTTTCATCTCGTCTGTGGATTAGTTGTGAATTGTTTCATCCATGATAATGTGGCTTTTCTTCTTAATTTCCTTACATTTTCTTTATCTTTGTATGTACAGCACTTCTTTCTGTTTTAGTTTTAACATATATTTCAGATTTATAATGAGCAAACTAATCTCCAAGAGCTTTTGAGAATAACAGAAGACAGAGCAAAAACAAATGAAACAGAGCGTAGGAAGTACGAACAAAATTTTTTGGAGATGACAGAGGTGCTTAATGCTAGGATCACCACATTAACAGATACTGTTACCAGTTTTAATAATAAGTTTAAGGAGCAGCATGACAGTTTCAGTGCCCTCAGGAAGAATTTTAGTTATTTAGAAGAGACCTTAGATGAGGTGAGTGTAATATTTGCAGCTGTTTAATCCATAATTTAGAGAGGAAGCTTTAGACAGTGTGTCAGCAAAAGATGAGGTGAACCATTGAATAAATAGTGGGAATGGTAGGTAGTGTGTTAAGACATGAATGGAAAGAAAGATGTTTTCTCTTCAGGCTAAAAAGGGAGATTTACTGCACTAAAGTGGCATCACTACTTATTTAAGGGGTATTAGGCATGGACTTGAGGAGAAAAAGTTGAAAAAGAGAGAAGTTAAGAGAGTGGTGAAGCAATGTAAAAAGAGAGCAAATGAGAGAGTGGGTGAGATGTTATCAACAAATTTTGTTGAAAATAAGAAAAAGTTTTGGAGTGAGATTAACAAGTTAAGAAAGCCTAGAGAACAAATGGATTTGTCAGTTAAAAATAGGAGAGGAGAGTTATTAAATGGAGAGGTAGAGGTATTGGGAAGATGGAAGGAATATTTTGAGGAATTGTTAAATGTTGATGAAGATAGGGAAGCTGTGATTTCGTGTATAGGGCAAGGAGGAATAACATCTTGTAGGAGTGAGGAAGAGCCAGTTGTGAGTGTGGGGGAAGTTCGTGAGGCAGTAGGTAAAATGAAAGGGGGTAAGGCAGCCGGGATTGATGGGATAAAGATAGAAATGTTAAAAGCAGGTGGGGATATAGTTTTGGAGTGGTTGGTGCAATTATTTAATAAATGTATGGAAGAGGGTAAGGTACCTAGGGATTGGCAGAGAGCATGCATAGTTCCTTTGTATAAAGGCAAAGGGGATAAAAGAGAGTGCAAAAAATTATAGGGGGATAAGTCTGTTGAGTGTACCTGGTAAAGTGTATGGTAGAGTTATAATTGAAAGAATTAAGAGTAAGACGGAGAATAGGATAGCAGATGAACAAGGAGGCTTTAGGAAAGGTAGGGGGTGTGTGGACCAGGTGTTTACAGTGAAACATATAAGTGAACAGTATTTAGATAAGGCTAAAGAGGTCTTTGTGGCATTTATGGATTTGGAAAAGGCGTATGACAGGGTGGATAGGGGGGCAATGTGGCAGATGTTGCAAGTGTATGGTGTAGGAGGTAGGTTACTGAAAGCAGTGAAGAGTTTTTACGAGGATAGTGAGGCTCAAGTTAGAGTATGTAGGAAAGAGGGAAATTTGTTCCCAGTAAAAGTAGGCCTTAGACAAGGATGTGTGATGTCACCGTGGTTGTTTAATATATTTATAGATGGGGTTGTAAGAGAAGTAAATGCGAGGGTCTTGGCAAGAGGCGTGGAGTTAAAAGATAAAGAATCACACACAAAGTGGGAGTTGTCACAGCTGCTCTTTGCCGATGACACTGTGCTCTTGGGAGATTCTGAAGAGAAGTTGCAGAGATTGGTGGATGAATTTGGTAGGGTGTGCAAAAGAAGAAAATTAAAGGTGAATACAGGAAAGAGTAAGGTTATGAGGATAACAAAAAGATTAGGTGATGAAAGATTGAATATCAGATTGGAGGGAGAGAGTATGGAGGAGGTGAACGTATTCAGATATTTGGGAGTGGACGTGTCAGCGGATGGGTCTATGAAAGATGAGGTGAATCATAGAATTGATGAGGGAAAAAGAGTGAGTGGTTCACTTAGGAGTCTGTGGAGACAAAGAACTTTGTCCTTGGAGGCAAAGAGGGGAATGTATGAGAGTATAGTTTTACCAACGCTCTTATATGGGTGTGAAGCGTGGGTGATGAATGTTGCAGCGAGGAGAAGGCTGGAGGCAGTGGAGATGTCATGTCTGAGGGCAATGTGTGGTGTGAATATAATGCAGAGAATTCGTAGTTTGGAAGTTAGGAGGAGGTGCGGGATTACCAAAACTGTTGTCCAGAGGGCTGAGGAAGGGTTGTTGAGGTGGTTCGGACATGTAGAGAGAATGGAGCGAAACAGAATGACTTCAAGAGTGTATCAGTCTGTAGTGGAAGGAAGGCGGGGTAGGGGTCGGCCTAGGAAGGGTTGGAGGGAGGGGGTAAAGGAGGTTTTGTGTGCGAGGGGCTTGGACTTCCAGCAGGCATGCGTGAGCGTGTTTGATAGGAGTGAATGGAGACAAATGGTTTTTAATACTTGACGTGCTGTTGGAGTGTGAGCAAAGTAACATTTATGAAGGGATTCAGGGAAACCGGCAGGCCGGACTTGAGTCCTGGAGATGGGAAGTACAGTGCCTGCACTCTGAAGGAGGGGTGTTAATGTTGCAGTTTAAAAACTGTAGTGTAAAGCACCCTTCTGGCAAGACAGTGATGGAGTGAATGATGGTGAAAGTTTTTCTTTTTCGGGCCACCCTGCCTTGGTGGGAATCGGCCGGTGTGATAATAAAAAAAAAAATAATAAAAATTGAGGAGAAGGTTGGAGGCAGTTGAAATCTCATGGCTGAAAGTGCTGTGCGGTGTAAATATCGGGCAGAGAATTTGGAACAAAGAAATTAAAAGATGATGTAGGGTTACCAAAGGCATAATTCTTGGGGTGAAGAAGGTTTGTAGATGGTTTGTGGGCATTTAGAGGAAATGGAACAGAGTAGGATAACCAAGAGGGGGTATAAATCTAGGGTGGAAGGAAGGAATGGTAGGGATTGTCCCAGGAAGGTTTGGAGGTAGTTATGGGTGTTAGGGGTTTGTGTATCCATCAGGCTTGTGTAAGCTTGTTACGTTGGAATGAGTAGAGACAAGTGCAGTTGGAGTTTGGCAAGATAAAATTAACCCGTAAACGGTCCAAACATATATACGTTCTTACCGCTAGTGCCCCAAACGTATATCAACGTTTTATTTTTCCTGCCTTCAAATATGGCACGGTTGGCTTAAGATGCCTTGTCAACATAGAATGGGTCATAACACTCAGTGTGCACTGTATTAAAGAAAAATCTGGGACCACTTAGTACTTTGTGGGAGCACCAGTTCAAATGAGTGCCAGCTAGAGCAAACAGCTTGGCAAACACCTGGGATTCACTGATTTCATGTAGTATTAACTCTCCCATTTTAAGAGGAAAGTGATGTTGACCCCGAGTTTAATGGCTTTGAGGTGGATGTGGTCATAAGTGGTCGAGGAAATTTTAAAAAAACTTGATTATAACCCATATGCAACATTTGTGCAACACCCTTTCAGAATGTCTTTATAACCTATGCCCTAAGTAAAGAGAAACAATTCTGGAACGTAATACACCTACCATCCGACTTACGACCTGCTCGACTTACGACCACTCGACTTACGACCACTCGACTTACGACCGTGTTTTTTTTTTTGCCAAATTTCTGGGAAATAAACAACTATTTGTGTTGTACACAGTGTTTATCCTAAACCTTATAGTATAAAATACAGTACTAACAGCATAAAAAGTAAAGTAAAACATGAAATACCAAATAAAAACAATAAAATAAAGTCATTACAAAAATGTGATGTTGATATTCAGTAGTAAAGTTCAACTTACGTTCATTTTGACTTCCGACCGGTTTCTTGGAACCGAACACGGTCGTAAGTCGGATGGAAGGTGTACCGTTTGTTTGTCTGTGTCTGTCTTTTTATGTCTCTGTCTGTCTGTGTGTCTGTCTCACAGGTACACATAAATACAAGTATACATAGTGTAAATTACCTAGGATAACTCCAAAAATCCAGACAAAGTGCTATACTCTGCTTGAAGATGTGAGTAAACGTGATGATGCAGTCTTGTGGCTTTCTCTGACACAGAGAGCTACAGATAGACAGGGAGCTTGACACAGACAGACAGACATGTTTGTGTACCAGCGAAAACAAAGCCAGGGCCGATGCTCATCAAATGTCACCTCTAATCTTATCAAGTCTTATCACCTCACCCTCAGTTGTTTTTTTTTATACAAGTTGGCCGTCTCCCACTGAGGCAGGGTGACCCAAAAAGAAAGAAAAAATTCCCAAAAAGAAAATACTTTAATTATCGTTCAACACTTTCACCTCACTCACACATAATCACTGTTTTTGCAGAGGTGCTCGGAATACAACAGTTTAGAAGCATATATGTATAAAGATACACAACACATCTCTCCAAACTTCCAGTATCCCAAACCCCTCCTTTAAAGTGCAAGCATTGTACTTCCCATTTCCAGGACTCAAGTCCGGCTATATAAAAATAATCGGTTTCCCTGAATCCCTTCACTATATATTACCCTGCTCACACTCCAACAGCTCGTCAGGTCTCAAATACCATTCGTCTCCATTCACTCCTATCTAACACGCTCACACACGCTTGCTGGAAGTCCAAGCCCCTCACCCACAAAACCTCTTTAACCCCCCTCCCACGAACCATCAGGTATGCTCGTCAAATGTCAGCTCTTATCTAATGTTATCTCATCTTATCACGTCACTGTCAGGGGTGGACTGAGGCTTGTTTTTCATGCTTCAAGGGAACTTATTATTATGTATTCTTCTTCTTCTTCTTCTTCTTCTTCTTCTTCTTCTTCTTCTTCTTCTTCTTCTTCTTCTTCTTCTTCTTCTTCTTCTTCTTCTTCTTCTTCTTCTTCTTCTTCTTCTTCTTCTTCTTCTTCTTCTTCTTCTTCTTCTTCTTCTTCTTCTTCTTCTTCTTATAATAATTTTTTTTTCCCAAGAAGTCGGCCATCTCCCACCGAGGCAGGGTGATTCAAAAAAGAAAGAAAATCCCCAAAAAGAAAATGATTTCATCATCATTCAACACTTTCACCACACTCACACATTATCATTGTTTTTGCAGAGGTGCTCAGAATACAACAGTTTAGAAGCATATACATATAAAGATACACAACATATCCCTCCAAACTGCCAATATCCCAAACCCCTCCTTTAAAATTCAGGCATTGTACTTCCCATTTCCAGGACTCAAGTCCGACTATATGAAAATAACCGGTTTCCCTGAATCCCTTCACTAAATATTACCCTGCTCACACTCCAACAGATCGTCATGTCCCAAGTATCATTCGTCTCCATTCACTCCTATCTAACACGCTCACGCACGCTTGCTGGAAGTCCAAGCCCCTCGCCCACAAAACCTCCTTTACCCCCTCTCTCCAACCCTTTCGAGGACGACCCCTACCCCTCCTTCCTTCCCCTATAGATTTATATACTTTCCATGTCATTCTACTTTGATCCATTCTCTCTAAATGACCAAACCACCTCAACAACCCCTCTTCTGCCCTCTGACTAATGCTTTTATTAACTCCACGCCTTCTCCTAATTTCCACACTCCGAATTTTCTGCATAATATTTACACCACACATTGCCCTTAGACAGGACATCTCCACTGCCTCCAACCGTCTCCTCACTGCTGCATTTACCACCCAAGCTTCACATCCATATAAGAGTGTTGGTACCACTATACTTTCATACATTCCCTTCTTTGCCTCCATAGATAGCGTTTTTTGACTCCACATATACCTCAACGCACCACTCAGCTTTTTTCCCTCATCAATTCTATGATTAACCTCATCCTTCATAAATCCATCCGCCGACACGTCAACTCCCAAATATCTGAAAACATTCACTTCTTCCATACTCCTCCTCCCCAATTTGATATCCAATTTTTCTTTATCTAAATCATTTGATACCCTCATCACCTTACTCTTTTCTATGTTCACTTTCAACTTTCTAACTTTACACACATTCCCAAACTCATCCACTTACCTTTGCAATTTTTCTTTAGAATCTCCCATAAGCACAGTATCATCAGCAAAAAGTAACTGTGTCAATTCCCGTTTTGAATTTGATTCCCCATAATTTAATCCCACCCCTCTCCCGAACACCCTAGCATTTACTTCTTTTACTACCCTATCTATAAATATATTAAACAACCATGGTGACATTACACATCCCTGTCTAAGACCTACTTTTACCGGGAAGTATTCTCCCTCTCTTCTACACACCCTAACCTGAGCCTCACTATCCTCATAAATACTCTTAAAAGCATTTAGTAACTTACCACCTATTCCATATACTTGCAATATCTGCCACATTGCTCCTCTATCAACTCTATCATATGCCTTTTCTAAATCCATAAATGCAATAAAAACTTGCCTACCTTTATCTAAATACTGTTCTCATATATGCTTCAATGTAAACACTTGATCTACACATCCCCTACCCACTCTGAAGCCTCCTTGCTCATCCACAATCCTACATTCTGTCTTACCTCTAATTCTTTCAATTATAACCCTACTGTAGTAGTAGGTTGGTAGACAGCAACCACCCAGGGAAGTACTACCGTCCTGCCAGATGACTGTGAAACAAAAACCTGTAACTGTTTTGCATGATGGTAGGATTGCTGGTTTCTTTTTCTGTCTCATAAACACGCTAAGATAACAGGGATATCTTGCTACTCCTACTTACACTTTGGTCACACTTCACAGACACGCACATGCATATATATATATACATACATCTAGGTTTTCTCCTTTTTCTAAATAGCTCTTGTTCTTTTTTATTTCTTCTATTGTCCATGGGGAAGTGGAAAAGAATCTTTCCTCCGTAAGCCATGCGTGTCGTATGAGGCGACTAAAATGCCGGGAGCAATGGGCTAGTAACCCCTTCTCCTGTATACAATTACTAAAAAAGAGAAGAAGAAAAACTTTATAAAACTGGGTTGCTTAAATGTGCGTGGATGTAGTGCGGATGACAAGAAACAGATGATTGCTGATGTTATGAATGAAAAGAAGTTGGATGTCCTGGCCCTAAGCGAAACAAAGCTGAAGGGGGTAGGAGAGTTTCAGTGGGGGGAAATAAATGGGATTAAATCTGGAGTATCTGAGAGAGTTAGAGCAAAGGAAGGGGTAGCAGTAATGTTAAATGATCAGTTATGGAAGGAGAAAAGAGAATATGAATGTGTAAATTCAAGAATTATGTGGATTAAAGTAAAGGTTGGATGCGAGAAGTGGGTCATAATAAGCGTGTATGCACCTGGAGAAGAGAGGAATGCAGAGGAGAGAGAGAGATTTTGGGAGATGTTAAGTGAATGTATAGGAGCCTTTGAACCAAGTGAGAGAGTAATTGTGGTAGGGGACTTGAATGCTAAAGTAGGAGAAACTTTTAGAGAGGGTGTGGTAGGTAAGTTTGGGGTGCCAGGTGTAAATGATAATGGGAGCCCTTTGATTGAACTTTGTATAGAAAGGGGTTTAGTTATAGGTAATACATATTTTAAGAAAAAGAGGATAAATAAGTATACACGATATGATGTAGGGCGAAACGACAGTAGTTTGTTGGATTATGTATTGGTAGATAAAAGACTGTTGAGTAGACTTCAGGATGTACATGTTTATAGAGGGGCCACAGATATATCAGATCACTTTCTAGTTGTAGCTACACTGAGAGTAAAAGGTAGATGGGATACAAGGAGAATAGAAGCATCAGGGAAGAGAGAGGTGAAGGTTTATAAACTAAAAGAGGAGGCAGTTAGGGTAAGATATAAACAGCTATTGGAGGATAGATGGGCTAATGAGAGCATAGGCAATGGGGTCGAAGAGGTATGGGGTAGGTTTAAAAATGTAGTGTTAGAGTGTTCAGCAGAAGTTTGTGGTTACAGGAAAGTGGGTGCAGGAGGGAAGAGGAGCGATTGGTGGAATGATGATGTAAAGAGAGTAGTAAGGGAGAAAAAGTTAGCATATGAGAAGTTTTTACAAAGTAGAAGTGATGCAAGGAGGGAAGAGTATATGGAGAAAAAGAGAGAAGTTAAGAGAGTGGTGAAGCAGTGTAAAAAGAGAGCAAATGAGAGAGTGGGTGAGATGTTATCAACAAATTTTGTTGAAAATAGGAAAAAGTTTTGGAGTGAGATTAACAAGTTAAGAAAGCCTAGAGAACAAATGGATTTGTCAGTTAAAAATAGGAGAGGAGAGTTATTAAATGGAGAGTTAGAGGTATTGGGAAGATGGAAGGAATATTTTGAGGAATTGTTAAATGTTGATGAAGATAGGGAAGCTGTGATTTCGTGTATAGGGCAAGGAGGAATAACATCTTGTAGGAGTGAGGAAGAGCCAGTTGTGAGTGTGGGGGAAGTTCGTGAGGCAGTAGGTAAAATGAAAGGGGGTAAGGCAGCCGGGATTGATGGGATAAAGATAGAAATGTTAAAAGCAGGTGGGGATATAGTTTTGGAGTGGTTGGTGCAATTATTTAATAAATGTATGGAAGAGGGTAAGGTACCTAGGGATTGGCAGAGAGCATGCATAGTTCCTTTGTATAAAGGCAAAGGGGATAAAAGAGAGTGCAAAAACTATAGGGGGATAAGTCTGTTGAGTGTACCTGGTAAAGTGTATGGTAGAGTTATAATTGAAAGAATTAAGAGTAAGACGGAGAATAGGATAGCAGATGAACAAGGAGGCTTTAGGAAAGGTAGGGGGTGTGTGGACCAGGTGTTTACAGTGAAACATATAAGTGAACAGTATTTAGATAAGGCTAAAGAGGTCTTTGTGGCATTTATGGATTTGGAAAAGGCGTATGACAGGGTGGATAGGGGGGCAATGTGGCAGATGTTGCAAGTGTATGGTGTAGGAGGTAGGTTACTGAAAGCAGTGAAGAGTTTTTACGAGGATAGTGAGGCTCAAGTTAGAGTATGTAGGAAAGAGGGAAATTTTTTCCCAGTAAAAGTAGGCCTTAGACAAGGATGTGTGATGTCACCGTGGTTGTTTAATATATTTATAGATGGGGTTGTAAGAGAAGTAAATGCGAGGGTCTTGGCAAGAGGCGTGGAGTTAAAAGATAAAGAATCACACACAAAGTGGGAGTTGTCACAGCTGCTCTTTGCTGATGACACTGTGCTCTTGGGAGATTCTGAAGAGAAGTTGCAGATTGGTGGATGAATTTGGTAGGGTGTGCAAAAGAAGAAAATTAAAGGTGAATACAGGAAAGAGTAAGGTTATGAGGATAACAAAAAGATTAGGTGATGAAAGATTGAATATCAGATTGGAAGGAGAGAGTATGGAGGAGGTGAACGTATTCAGATATTTGGGAGTGGACGTGTCAGCGGATGGGTCTATGAAAGATGAGGTGAATCATAGAATTGATGAGGGAAAAAGAGTGAGTGGTGCACTTAGGAGTCTGTGGAGACAAAGAACTTTGTCCTTGGAGGCAAAGAGGGGAATGTATGAGAGTATAGTTTTACCAACGCTCTTATATGGGTGTGAAGCGTGGGTGATGAATGTTGCAGCGAGGAGAAGGCTGGAGGCAGTGGAGATGTCATGTCTGAGGGCAATGTGTGGTGTGAATATAATGCAGAGAATTCGTAGTTTGGAAGTTAGGAGGAGGTGCGGGATTACCAAAACTGTTGTCCAGAGGGCTGAGGAAGGGTTGTTGAGGTGGTTCGGACATGTAGAGAGAATGGAGCGAAACAGAATGACTTCAAGAGTGTATCAGTCTGTAGTGGAAGGAAGGCGGGGTAGGGGTCGGCCTAGGAAGGGTTGGAGGGAGGGGGTAAAGGAGGTTTTGTGTGCGAGGGGCTTGGACTTCCAGCAGGCATGCGTGAGCGTGTTTGATAGGAGTGAATGGAGACAAATGGTTTTTAATACTTGACGTGCTGTTGGAGTGTGAGCAAAGTAACATTTATGAAGGGATTCAGGGAAACCGGCAGGCCGGACTTGAGTCCTGGAGATGGGAAGTACAGTGCCTGCACTCTGAAGGAGGGGTGTTAATGTTGCAGTTTAAAAACTGTAGTGTAAAGCACCCTTCTGGCAAGACAGTGATGGAGTGAATGATGGTGAAAGTTTTTCTTTTTCGGGCCACCCTGCCTTGATGGGAATCGGCCGGTGTGATAATAAAAAAAAATAAATAAGTATACTTTTCCTGGTATACTCAGTAAACTTATTCCTCTATAATTTTTACAATCTCTTTTGTCCCCTTTCTCTTTATATTAAGGGATTATACATGCTCTCCGCCAATCCCTTGGTACCTTCCCCTCTTTCATACATTTATTAAACAAAAGTACCAACCACTCCAACACTACATCCCCCCCCCATGCTTTTAACATTTCTGTCTTGATTCCATCAGTTCCAGCTGCTTTACCCCCTTTCATTCTACGTAATGCCTCACGTACCTCCCCCACACTTACATTCTTCTCTTCTTCACTCCTTAAAGATGGTATACCTCCCTGGCCAGTGCATGAAATTACCGCCTCCCTTTCTTCTTCAACATTTAAAAGTTCCTCAAAATATTCTTGCCATCTACCTAATACCTCCCTCTCCCCATCTACTAACTTCCCTACTCTGTTTTTAACTGACAGATCCATACTTTCCCTACGCTTTGTTAACTTGTTTAACTCACTCCAAAATTTTTTCTTATTTTCATTAAAATTTCTTGACAGTGCCTCTCCCACTCTATCATCTCCTCTCCTTTTGCACTCTCTCACCACTCTCTTCACCTTTCTTTTACTCTCCATGTACTCTGCTCTTCTTATAACACTTCTGCTTTGTAAAAACCTCTCATAAGCTACCTTTTTGTCTTTTATCACACCCTTTTCTTCATCATTCCACCAATCACTCCTCTTTCCTCCTGCCCCCACCCTCCTATAACCACAAGCTTATGCCCCACATTCTAATACTGCATTTTTAAAACTATTCCAACCCTCTTCAACCCCCCCACTACTCATCTTTGCACTAGCCCACCTTTCTGCCAATAGGCACTTATATCTCACCCGAACTTCGTCCTCCCTTAGTTTATACACTTTCACCTCCCTCTTACTTGTTGTTGCCACCTTCCTCTTTTCCCATCTACCTCTTACTCTAACTGTAGCTACAATTAAATAATGATCCGATATATCAGTTGCCCCTCTATAAACATGTACATCCTGGAGCCTACCCATCAACCTTTTATCCACCAATACATAATCTAACAAACTACTTTCATTACGTGCTACATCATACCTTGTATATTTATTTATCCTCTTTTTCATAAAATATGTATTACTTATTACCAAATTTCTTTCTACACATAGCTCAATTAAAGGCTCCCCATTTACATTTACCCCTGGCACCCCAAATTTTGCTTCTACTCCCTCCATAACATTTTTACCCACTTTAGCATTGAAATCCCCAACCACCATTACTCTCACACTTGATTCAAAACTCCCCATGCATTCACTCA
Organism: Cherax quadricarinatus; assembly: GCF_038502225.1. Lineage (NCBI taxonomy): Eukaryota > Metazoa > Arthropoda > Malacostraca > Decapoda > Parastacidae > Cherax > Cherax quadricarinatus. Next base: position 12,533,025 of record NC_091349.1, read on the forward strand.
ACATTTCCCAAAATCTCTCTCTCTCCTCTACACTTCTCTCTTCTGCAGGTGCATACACGCTGACTATAACCCACTTTTCACATCCAATCTTTATTTTACTCCACTTAATCCTTGAATTAATACATTTGTAGTCCCTCTTTTCCTGCCATAGCTTATCCTTGAACATTATTGCTACTCCTTCTTGAGCTCTAACTCTATTTGAAACCCCTGACCTAATCCCATTTATTCCTCTCCATTGACACTCTCCCAGCCCCTTCAGCTTTGTTTCACTTAAAGTCAGGACATCCAGTTTCTTCTCATTCATAACATCCACAATCATCTCTTTCTTATCATTTGCACAACGTCCACGCACATTCAGACTTTCCCACTTTGACAATTTTCTTCTTATTCTTTTTAGTAATCTTTACAGAAAAAGGGGTTACTAGCCCATTGTTCCCGGCATTTTAATTGACTTTTACAACACGCATGGCTTACGGAGGAAAAATTCTTATTCCACTTCCCAATGGATATAAAAGGAAAAGTAATAAGACCAAGAACTATTAAGATAAAATAAAAGAAAACTCAGATGAGTGTGTATAAATAAACGTGTACAATGGGAAGTACAATGCCTGCACTTTAAAGGAGGGGTTTGGGATATTGGCAGTTTGGAGGGATATGTTGTGTATCTTTATACGTATATGCTTCTAAACTGTTGTATTCTGAGCACCTCTGCAAAAGCAGTGATAATGTGTGAGTGTGGTGAAAGTGTTGAATGATGATGAAAGTATTTTCTTTTTTGGGTCACCCTGCCTCGGTGGGAGACGGCCGACTTGTTGAAAAAAAAAAAATTGTATGTGTAGTGTGAGCTAAGTGTAAGTATAAGTAATATAATAATATAATATAATAATAATATAATAATATACTTCCACATATCCAAAACATTTCTGAGACCTATAAATACTTTGTATATATTCCAGGTCAATAGTAAATTGCCAAGGCAGGTGTAAATGTCCATCTGCCAGTGTGTTTGTGACAATTTGAGTCCAATTTCAGTACCTAATACTAGTGTCAGCACAAAGATTGGTTATGAAATGACAAGAACTAGTATCAATTGTAATTATCAGAACATAAAAATTATATAAAATATGAAAAATAGAAAAAACGGTATATTGGCAACACTTCTGCAAGCAGCAGGACTCGATGTTGCTGTCACGTGAGCATCCAGTGCCAACTTCTTGGCCTCATATCTCTGTAAGTACTGACCCTAATTTTTTTTTTCCTGTAACACTTAGAAAAATGTTCTCTTTATTTTCATTAAAAAAAAAGCATTTTTTTTTATTTTTGAAAATATTCTGGGCACTGGGGTTATGAACGTATATACACATTTGGACCATTTACGGGTTAATGAAGAGATTCAGGGAAACTAGTTAACCAGACATGAGTCCTGCACTGAAGGAGGGGTGGTGAAATTGCACTTAAGATACTCTTGAACTGTGATGTTTATGCATCTATAGCAAGACAGCTATTGAATTGTATATGAATGGTATACAATACAGACAAGAAGAATTAGGCACGGGCAACATCTGAGTATCTTTAATTTGTAGATGTTTTGCCATCCAGTATGTACTTCTACAGTCTTCATATTGTTCTTTTATTTTCTTGATAAAGCCACTGGATGACAGAATGTCTACGAATTAAGATAGCCAGATGTACATGTGTGTAATTCTTCAGCTATTTAATTTATAATGGAGAATGTGTTTGCTCATTTGGGTAACCCTACCTTGGTGGGAGATGGCTGGTGTGTTAAAAAAAATGTCCTTAGAAATGTATTTTGAATCTATTATCATTAACCCTTTCAGTATCTGTCCCGTCATATCACAGCTTTGAAGCCAGTGTCGGTCCTGTAGTATGACACCATGAGCTCAGCTCACTCAGATAAGCTGTGAGCGGTAAATTTGGGCCTAGATATGAGAGGATGGGTCTATGGAGTAAGTGTGCATTATGTAAAAAAAAAAATCATGCAGTGCATAATGAAAAAAACTAACTTTTTTTGGTTTAAAACAGTAAATTTGCGGTGTATTTTCGTTTGTTTTTTATGGCTGTATTCTCGGTTTCCTGGTCTTGTTTGATAGAATGGACAATATATTACAGAAATAGAGATGATTTTGATTGGTTTTAGGACTGAAAGTAACTTGAAATTGAGCTTTAAGTAACGGAAATGTTCAATTTTTGCCAATATTTCAGAGTACAGTGGGCCCCCGGTTTTCGGCTGCAATCCGTTCCTGAAGGTCGGGTGATATCCGAAATGGCCGATAACTGAATTAATATTTCCCGTAAGAATTAATGAAAATAAAATTAATTCGTTCCCAACAAAAATATTCGCGAAAAAAAAATACAATTATGTAAGTATTACGTACCTTTATTGAAGGCTAATGCTGGCTTCTGGAAGATAGGAAAGAGGGAAGAGTTAGTGTTTGGAAGGGGAATCCCCCTCCATGAAGACTTTAGGTAATACAGTGGTCCCTCAATAATCGTCCATAATCCGTTCCTGGAAGTGGGACTATTATCGAAATGGACGATTTACGAATCAATTTTCCCCATAAGAAATAATGTAAATTTCATTAATCCGTTCCTGACACCCAGAAGTATTAAAACAAAAAAATTTTTTTACATGAAATATAGATATAATACATAAACAGTGGCACATGATGAATTAAACATTAACAGAATAACACTTACCTTTATTGGCAATTCTTCTTTGTGTATGGAAGACTGGAGATGGAAACTGATTGGATGAATTACTGTTTGGAAAGGGAATCTCCTTCCATCAACACCTCGGGTACCAATTGCTTTTCTGGGGTTACTTCTCTTCTCTGTTTCTTAATGCCACTAGGACCACCTTGAGAGTCACTGGAGTCCTGTCTCGCAAAAAAACTGTCCAGAGAGCTCTGTTTCTGGCGTCTCTTTAAAACTTCCCTAAAATGGGCCAAGACTCTGTCACTGTACAAGTTGCCGATATGGCTTGCAACATCCTTCTCTGGGTGATGTTTCTCCATAAATCTTTCCATCCTACCCCACATTTCAAAAATCTCCTTAAATTCTGAAGAAGGCACCTTCCTCCATCTCTCTTCCTCCTCCTCTGCAGCAAGATTCTGAGCTGCGATCTGTTGCTGTTCCTGCTGAAGCTCTTGCAGCTCCTCAGTGGTTAGCTCTTCGTTGTGGTCCTCCACCAACTCTTCCACATCCTCCAAACTCACATCCAACCTCATGGAAGTCCCCAGTGCCACAATGGATTTACCAACTGACATAGGCTCATCAGGGTCAGCCCCAAACCCTTCAAAATCCCTCTTGTGGACACAATCTGGCCACAATTTTCTCCAAGCATTGTTCAAAGTCCTGGTAGTCACTCCCTCCCAAGCCTTACCTATAAGGTTTATGCAATGGAGAGTACTGAAATGTTCTTTCCAAAAATCTCGTAGGGTCAAGTGAGTGTCTGAGGTCACATTCAAGCACTTTTCAAACATTGCTTTGGTGTAGAGTTTTTTAAAGCTTGCAATGACCTGCTGGTCCATGGGTTGGAGGAGAGGAGTGGTATTCAGGGGCAAGAACTTTACTGTGATGAACCCAAACTCCTTCAGAATTAGGTCATCCAAGTTTGGAGGATGAGCAGGTGCATTGTTCATTACTAGGAGGCACTTGAGATCCAATTTCTTTTCCGGGAGGTAATTCTTCACACTAGGGCCAAACACTTCATTGAACCACTGTTTTTAGCAAGCCGCTAACCAGACTGAGAGTCGAAGATCAAAATGAATTTTTTATGAGAGCCAAAAAAATTGGTTAACACAAGCCTATCCGATGTTATCCTGATGCCAAATGACTTCGAACAGGCGATAAATGACATGCCCATGCACTCTGCCCCAGGGCCAGACTCATGGAACTCCGTGTTCATCAAGAACTGCAAGAAGCCTTTTCCATCCTATGGAGAGGGAGCATGGACACGGGGGTCGTCCCACAGTTACTAAAAACAACAGACATAGCCCCACTCCACAAAGGGGGCAGTAAAGCAACAGCAAAGAACTACAGAAAAATAGCACTAACATCCCATATCATAAAAATCTTTGAAAGGGTCCTAAGAAGCAAGATCACCACCCATCTAGAAACCCATCAGTTACACAACCCAGGGCAACGTGGGTTTAGAACAGGTCGCTCCTGTCTGTCTCAACTATTGGATCACTACGACAAGGTCCTAAATGCACTAGAAGATAAAAAGAATGCAGATGTAATATATACAGACTTTGCAAAAGCCTTCGACAAGTGTGACCATGGCGTAATAGCACACAAAATGCGTGCTAAAGGAATAACAGGAAAAGTCGGTCGATGGATCTATAATTTCCTCACTAACAGAACACAGAGAGTAGTCGTCAACAGAGTAAAGTCCGAGGCAGCTACGGTGAAAAGCTCTGTTCCACAAGGCACAGTACTCGCTCCCATCTTCTTCCTCATCCTCATATCCGACATAGACAAGGATGTCAGCCACAGCACCTTTCAAGGCAGGTGAAATTGCCGACCTAGAAAATGTACAGAGAACTTTCACGGCGCGCATAACGGAGATAAAATGCCTCAATTACTGGGAGCGCTTGAGGTTCCTAAACCTGTATTCCCTGGAACGCAGGAGGGAGAGATACATGATTATATACACCTGGAAAATCCTAGAGGGACTAGTACCGAACTTGCACACGAAAATCACTCACTACGAAAGCAAAAGACTTGGCAGACGATGCAACATCCCCCCAATGAAAAGCAGGGGTGTCACTAGCACGTTAAGAGACCATACAATAAGTGTCAGGGGCCCGAGACTGTTCAACTGCCTCCCAGCATACATAAGGGGGATTACCAAGAGACCCCTGGCAGTCTTCAAGCTGGCACTGGACAAGCACCTAAAGTCGGTTCCTGACCAGCCAGGCTGTGGCTCGTACGTTGGTTTGCGTGCAGCCAGCAGCAACAGCCTGGTTGATCAGGCTCTGATCCACCAGGAGCCCTGGTCACAGACCGGGCCGTGGGGGCGTTGACCCCCGGAACTCTCTCCAGGTAAACTCCAGGTAAACAAAAATTTCCCTCGTGACCCATGCCTTACTATTAGATTTCCAAAACACACAATTTACTCTTCATAACATTGTTTTTCCTGAACACACTGGGATTTTCAGAATGGTACACTAGTAATGGCTTCAGTTTGAAATCCCCACTAGCATTAGCACAGAACATGAGCGTCAGCCTGTCTTTCATAGGCTTGTGTCCTGGCAGTGCCTTTTCTTCCTGAGTAATGTAGGTCCTCTTTGGCATTTTCTTCCAAAAGAGGCCTGTTTCATCACAATTGAACACTTGTTCAGGTTTCAGTCCTTCAGCCTCTGTGTACTCCTGGAATTCATGCACATATTTTTCAGCCGCCTTGTGGTCCGAACTGGCAGCCTCACCATGCCTTACCACACTGTGTATGCCAGTACGCTTCTTAAATCTCTCAAACCAGCCTTTGCTGGCCTTAAATTCACTCACATCATCACTAGTTGCAGGCAATTTCTTTACCAAATCGTCGTGCAACTGCCTAGCCTTTTCACAAATAAGCGACGTCATAAGACTATCTCCTGCTAATTGTTTCTCATTTATCCACACCAATAACAACTTCTCAACATCTTCGAGTACTGGTGATCTCATTTTTGTCAGCATATATACCCCCTTTGCAACAACAGCATCCATGATTTCCTTTTTCTTGGCTATGATGTACGGGATTTGTTATACATCCTGGCCAGTTCGCCCACACGTACACCACTATCATATTGTTCAATTATGTTTTTCTTAAATTCAGTCGTATTTCTCGCCTTCTTTACCAAAGGCTTGGCACTAGGAGCTTTCTTTGGAGCCATGGTAGCTTATTTAGCACTTAAATAACTTGCAAGCTCTAAAATAAATGAAATATGAAATATTTCGCTGGAGCACGTGAGGGGACCGTCGCTCACTGGTAAACAATGGCACACTGGCTGGGAAGGAAAGGCCGAGGCGGCTGGAGGCGGCTCAGACTGTGAGTACGCCTCCGGGACGAAGGACTATTAGCGAGTTACCGGACCATTTCCGAGTCAATATTTTGGCGAAAAATCAGGACTATTTCCGAAATGGACGACTTTCAGGCCGGACGACTGTTGAGGGACCACTGTAATGCCTTCTCTGGGGTTACTTCCCTTCTCTGTCTTTTAATGCCACTAGAACCAGCTTGAGTCACTGGACCCCCTGTCTCACAAAATAACTGTCCAGAGTGCTCTGTTTCTGGCATCTCTTTAAGATTTCCCTGAAGTGGGACAGGGTTTTGTCACAGAACATGTTGCAGATGTAGCTTGTTTCAGCTTTGTCAGGGTGGTGTTTCTCTACAAAAGCTTGCACCCTGGTCCAAATTGCACACACCTCTTTAGTCTCTGAAGGCTTGTGTCCTGGCAGTACCTTTTCCTCCTGGGTAATGTAGGTCCTCTTTGGCATTTTCTTCCAAAACAGGCCTGTTTTGTCACAATTCAAAACTTGTTGGGGTTCAAATCCTTCAGCCTTTACATAGTCCTGGAATTCGTGAACATTCTGTTCAGCTGCACGTTTGTCAGAACTTGCAGCCTCACTATGCCTTACAACACTGTGTATGCCACTACGCTTCTTAAATCTATCAAATCATCCATTGCTGGCCCTAAATTCACAAACTGCAGGACTTGTTCCAGGCATTTTCTTTGCAAGATCCTCATGCAACTGCTTTGCTTTCTCACAAATAGTAGACTCCACTACACAGTCTCCCACTAGTTATTTTTCCTTAATCCACAATAATAATAACTTTTCCATATCTTCCATTATCAGTGTCCTTTGTTTAGTTAGAAAAGTTACTCCTTTTGCAACATTAGCATCTTTGATTTGTTCTTTCTTTGCCAGGATGGATGTAATTGTTAATTTATTCTTGCTGTACATCCTGGCAAGTTCCACCACCTTCATACCACTCTCAAACTTTTCTATCACTTCATGCTTAAATTCCATGGTGTTTCTCACTTTCTTTACCACAGGAACTTTACTAGGAACTTTCTTTGGAGCCATCTTTACTTATTTCACAGTTGCACTGCAAGAAAAACCACTAAAAACAATGGTAAACAAATGAAATGTTTGGATGTATGAGCAGAAGCCTCCTCAGCCACCAAGAGACAAAGCCAAACTGAAGCGCAAGCTGCCCCAGCCGGTGGATGGACGTGTCTAAAAGCGCCGATAACCGAGCGAATGGCCGATAACCGGGCGCCAAAAAACCCGCCAGTAACTGAGTTGGCCGATAACCGGAGGTCCACTGTACACACGTCATTTGTCCAATATATGTCCAACTGGCCAGTCTGATACACATTTAGGAATGCATTGACATGTTTTATACAATTATTACAATAATGCAGTAGTATACATGAAAGTAAATTTTTCTCTTTGTGTGTGTGTGTGAATAAAAATTCAAAATTAAAAGCAAGCGTAATATAAGAGGGGCCTGGAAATGTGACTAAGGAGCAGAGGAAATGTTTATTTAATGCCTGGAATGTCTACATTGTTTATTCTGGACCCTATTTTTAACCCTTTGAGGGTTTTCGTCGTACTAGTACGTCTTACGCGTAGGGGTTTTTGACGTACTAGTACTCATAAATTCTAGAGGCCTCAAATCTAGTGGGAGAAAGCTGGTAGGCCTTCATATGAAAGAATGGGTCTATGTGGTCAGTGTGCACAGTCTAAAAAAAAATCCTGCAGCACACAGTGCATAATGAGAAAAAAAAAACTTTGACCATTTTTTTTTAATAAATCAGCGACTTTGCAGTGTATTTTCGTATGGTATTTATTGTTGTATTCTAGTTTTCTTGGTCTCATTTTATAGAATGGAAGACATATTACTGAAATTGAGATGATTTTGACTGGTTTTACAATGAAAGGTGCCTTGAAATTGAGCTCAAAGTAGCAGAAATGTTCGATTTTTACCAAACTTCAAAAGTAAACAAATCGTGCCAAGCGTGCAATACACGTCAACTGGTGAGTCTAATATTCTTTCACAAGTGCACCAATAATATTTATACCATTTTTTACACTAATGCAGTAGTCTGCATAAGAGTAAATCTTATATTTTTTGTGAAAATAAAAATTCAAACTGGAAAGCAAAAGAATATAAGAGGGGCCTTGAGACGTGACTAATGACTAGAGGAAATGTCATTTTAGTGCCAGGAATGTCTTTCTTGTTTATTCTGGACCCTATTCGGAAATTGGCATCTTTTGAAATTTGTGTGAAATTGGCAAAATTGCTAAATTCTGACCACTGTACTGGATAGTTGAATTTATAAATGGGTGGTTTCTTGCACCCATTTGATAGAAAAAATGGAGTTCTAGCGAAATATTCATGTTTTTTGTCGACTAGTACAGTGAAATTGGCCGAAAATGGGGCTCAAAGTGGGCAAAATCGCCGATGCGTAAACATCGCCGAGACCGCTAACTTTGCGAGAGCATAATTCCGTAAGTTTTCTATCAAATTTCAAACTTTTGGTGTCGTTATGATCGGGAAAAGATTCTCTATCTTTTCATAAGAGAAAATAATTTTTTTTTTTTTAAATTTGGCCGACCCTGAGAACGAGTTTCGGAGAGGGCCTGTCGACCCTCAAAAGGTTAAATTGGCAATTGTTGAATTTTGTGTGAAATTGGCCAGATTACCGATTTCTGATAACTTTATTGGGTAGTTGAAATAGGTAAATGGGAGGTTTCTTGTACTCATTCGATAGGAGTGCTAGTGCAATAGCTACGAGTTTGGTTGACTGGAGCAATGGAAGTAACCAAAAATAGAGTGTAAGGTAGGTGAAATTACTGATGCTTAAATATTGCCGAGACCTCTAGAGACTATTAATTCCATAAGTTTTCCATCAAATTTCATATTTTTGGTTTCTTTACCTTCAGAAAAAAAATTCTTTATCATTTCATAATTTTTTTTTTTTTTAAATTCTTTGACTCTGGGAGCAAGTTTGTGAGTGGGGGTCATGACACTGAAAGGGTTAAACATGAAGTACTGTAGATTCTCTTGTGACAAAATTAAGTTGGTACTTTAAGGTGAATATTTATTAGAAATTTTTTGATGAATGAGGAGAGCACTGACTACATTCAGGCAAATTATTGTGTTAATTTGAATGTGGATGTTGTGTATTATAGCTTTAAATTAGACCAAATTTGGTCATTGCTGATGTTACTGACACCTGGATACACAGTATGGCAGTGAAAATGAATTTATTAGCTTATTTTCTGAAATGATTTAATGTCGCCTCTTTGATTTAAACTGAGTAATATGAAATGCTGAACCCTTCATATCTATATTTGAGCCATTGTATAGTGTTTGCATAACTCCTTTGCTAAAGACTAAGGCCTAATCCAAACTAGCAGCAATAGAGAATGATTGAGAATTTCTGATCAACCTACCACTACGGGAAAGCTTTCCCTTCCTTTCCCCATGGCAGAGTGCTCTGTGGTTTTGCATCTACTGTCATTCTTCTGTTAATTTCACTTTTATAACTGATGTTAAAGAAATGTACAGTGGACCCTCAGTTAACGCCTTTAATCCATTCCAGAGAGCTAGGCTTTAATCGATTTAGCTTTTAGCCGAATTAATTTTCCCCATAAGAAATAATGGAAATCCAATTAATCCGTTCCAGACACCCAAAAGTATGAAAAAAAAAAATTTGTATGAAATATATGTTTTCCTACACAGAACACAATGTTACATGCACAACGAACATTACTGAAATGACACTTGCCTTTATTGTGGAATTGTTGATGAGTGATGAGACGGTAGGAGGGCAGGTGATGCAGGTGTTCTATTGTTTGGAAGGGGAATCCCCTTCCATAAAGACTTCAGGTAATAAGTCCTTTTCTGGGGTTACCTCCCTTCTTTGTTTTTTAATGCCACTAGGACCAGCTTCAGAGTCACTGAACCCCTGTCATGCAAAATGTGTGTCCAGAGACCTCTGTTTTTCGCATCCCTTTAAGATTTCCCTAAAATGGGCCACAAGTGTCATTGTACAAGTTGCCAATAAGGCTTACAACAGCTGTGTCAGGATAATATTCATCCATAAATGCTTGCACCTCTGTAAACATTATACACATTTCCATAATCTTTGACAAAGGCAACTTCCTCCATCTCTCTTGCTCCATCTCTGAAGGAAATCCCTGAGCTTTGGTCTGTTACTGTTGCACCTGAAGCTCTTGCAGCTCTGTAGTTGTTAGCTCTTCATCGTCGTCCTCCACCAACTCTTCCACATCCTCGCCACAAACCTCCAACCCCATGGACTTCCCCAATGCCACAATAGATTCCATAACTGGCATAGGCTCCTTAGTGTTAGCCCCAAACCCTTCAAAATCCCTCTCTTGTACACATTGTGGCCACAATTTTCTCCAAGCAGAGTCCAAAGTCCTGAAGGTCACTCCCTCCCAAGCCTTACCTATTAAGTTTATGCAACTGAGGATACTGAAGTGATCTTTCCAGAACTCTCTTAGGATCAATTCAGTGTCTGAGGTCACTTCAAAGCACTTTTGAAACCCTGCTCTGGTGTACAGTTTTTTGAAATTTGAAATGACCTGCTGGTCCATGGGCTGGAGGAGAGGAGTGGTATTAGGACGCAAGAACTTCACTTTGATGAAGCTCAACTACCATGCAATTTGCTCTTGCAAGTCATGAGGATGAGCAGGAGCGTTGTCCATTACCAGGAGGCACTTGAGGTCCAATTTATTTTCCAGGAGGTACTGTTTCACAGTGGAGCCAAACACATCATAGAACCAGTCAGTAAACATGTCTCTAGTGACCCATGCTTTACTGTTTGCTCTCCACATCACACACAGTTTAGTCTTGACAATATTGTTTTTCTTGAACACTCTAGGAGTTTCAGAGTGATACACGAGTAAAGGCTTCACTTTGCAATTCCCACTAGCATTACTACACAACATTAGAGTTAGCCTGTCTTTCATAGGCTTGTGTCCTGGGAGTGCCTTTTTCTCCTGAGTAATGTAGGTCCTGTTTGGCATTTACTTCCAAAACAGGCCTGTTTCGTCACAATTAAACACTTATTGGGGTTTTAATTTTTCAGTGTCTATGTACTCCTTAAAGTCCTGCACATATTTTTCAGCCTCTTTTTTGTCAGAACTGGCAGCCTCACCATGCCTTATCACACTGTGTATGCCACTATGATTCTTAAATCTCTCAAACCAGCCTTTGCGGGCCTTAAATTCATCAGCAGCAGCACTATTTGGAGGCATTTTCTTAATGAGATCCTCATGCAACTGCCTTGCCTTTTCACATATGATTGACTGTGAAACACTATCTCCTGACAATTATTTCTCGTTTGTCCACACCAACGACAGTCTCTCTACATCTTTGAGTATTTGCAATATCTGTTTTGCAATCACACTTGCACCTTTTGCAACAACAGCTTCCTTGATTACCTTTTTGTTGCGCAAGATAGTAGTGATGGTTGAATGGGGTTCGTTGTATAACTTTTCCAACTCTGAGGTACGCACTCCACTCTTGTACTTTTCTATTATCTTCTTTTTCAGTTTGATAGTACACCTCACCCTTTTTACCACAGGGTTGGCACTAGAAGCTTTCTTTGGGCCCATGGTGGCTTACTTAGCAGTTGCAAGCACTAAAAACAATGGAATAATACAAAATATATTGCATGTACGCATGGAAACGTCCTCAGTGGCTTGTAAACAATGGCACACTGGCTGGCAGATGGGGTGACTGGCTGGGCCCACTCAGGGGGCCGAGCGGACAAGTTTGGGACGAAAGCTCCTAACCAAGTTTTTAGGTGTTATCCGAGCCAATTTTTTTTAGGCCAGAGCGAGGCGTTATCTGATTTTGGCGCTGTCCGATGCAGGCGTTTACTGAGGGCCTACTGTATTACTGTATAATATTTCTCTGGCAAGCGTGCATGAGTATGTTAGGAGTGACTGGAGATGAATGGTTTTGGGGACCTGACGAGCTGTTGGAGTGTGAGCTGGGTAATATTTTGTGAGGGGATTCAGGGAAACCGATTAGCTGGACTTGAGTCCTGGAAGTGGGAAGTACAATGCCTGCATTTTAAAGGAGGAATTTGGGATATTGGCTATTTGAAGTGATGTCTGGACTGTCATTTCTGAGCGTCTGCAAAGACAGTGATTTTGTGTGAATGATGATGAAAGTTTTTTTTTTTTATTTTTGGGTTATCCAGCCTCTGTGGGAGACTTCTGATGTCTAAAAAAAAAAAAAAAAAAAATTCTTCCGCTCAATTTGGTAAGTAATTTTTAGCCATGTCTCAACTTTCCATGTCTTCCCAGATTAACCCGTAAACGGTCCAAGCAGATCTACGTTCACATGTGTAGTGCTACAAAAGTAGATCTAAGTTTTTTTACATATTTTCAAATATAACAAAAAAAAAAGTAGATCAAAGTTTTTTTACACATTTTCAAATGTAGAAAAACAAAAAGATGATCTACTTTTTTTTACATACTTTCAAATGTTGAAAAAACGTATATATACGTTTGGACCGTTTACGGGTTAATATTGTGTCTTGATCATATTTAATCATCTTTATTCTTTCAGTGACAGAAGCCAAAACTCTCATGTCTTTATTTTTTACAGCCCTAGTCTTGCTCTATGTATTCCTTATGTAGTGATGTACTTATTATTGTGTAGTAATAATTTATAGAAAAACAAATGAATAGTTCCAGAAAATATTTAGAAACCATATGAATTGATTTTGATGAAGTAAAATTTGTATTTTTGAAATGCCATTAGAATATTAATTTACAGCAGCATTAGTATACATGTAGTACTTTTTTTAAATTGAGGAGACAGGTTGCTACGAGTTTTCATTCTATACTTACATTTTGCTCAGAATATTCATCTATTTTCTTTGACTAATAAAGCAATTTTCAGATAACAAGTAAGTTTGAAGAAGAGCGCAAGAAAGGTGAGATGGTGCAGAAGGACTTTGATAATTACCGTGAAATAATAACAATGATGGGACACCAACAGAATTGTTCTGAAAATAATGAAGTGGCTGAGGTTAGTCAAATTATTTTAGTAAGTGAAGTTAAGAATTTTAATAGATAACTGGGCATACTCTAACCATCAGTGAATAAAACTTATTAACACTTTTTGTATCACATTGTCCATTTCCATACAAGGTAAGGCGACTCTTAAAAGGAAACCCATTTATTTTTCAACTCACTGGCCGTCTGCCACCGAGACAGGGTGACCTGGAAAAGAAACATTTTCACCATCATTCACAGTACCATATACACTGGACCCCCGCATAACGATTACCTCTGAATGTGACCAATTATGTAAGTGTGTTTGTACGTGTATGTTTGGGGGTCTGAAATGGACTAATCTACTTCACAATATTTCTTATGGGAACAAATTCGGTCAGTACTGGCACCTGAACATACTTCTGGAGTGAAAAAATATCGTTAACCGGGGGTCCACTGTATTCAGTAGCTGTCTCCACAAACATGCTCATATCACCGTTTAAATGACCCTCTGAATTCCAGTATCCCCAGTCATCTTTCAGAATTGGCACTGTAAATCTCAACACCATGACTTGTTTTGGAAAAATAGTTCAGTACATTAGACTGACTAACTAAACTTGTAATTTTTATTCAACACATATATTTATACCCCATGTCACACTACACATACCATGTCACACTACACATACATGTACATGTTTATTTATACACACTCACCTGAGTTTTCTTTGATTTTATCTTAATAGTTCTTTGTCTTATTACATTTCCTTTTATATCCATGGGGAAGTGGAATAAGAATCTTTCCTGAGTAAGCCATGCGTGTTGTAAAAGTCAACTAAAATGCCGGGAACAATAGGCTAGTAACCCCTTTTCCTGTAATAATTACTAAAAAGAATAAGAAGAAAATTGTCAAAGTGGGAAGTCTGAATGTGTGTGGGTTGTGCAAATGATCAGAAAGAGATGATTGTGGAAGTTATGAATGAGAAGAAGCTGGATGTCCTGGCTTTAAGTGAAACAAAGCTGAAGGGGGTAGGAGAGTTTCAGTGGAGAGGAATAAATGGGATTAGGTCAGGGGTTTCAAATAGAGTTAGAGGTAAAGGAGTAGCAATAATGTTGAAGGATAAGTTATGGCAGGAAAAGAGGGACTATAAATGTATTAAGGATTATGTGTAGAGGAGAGAGAGATTTTGGGAAATGTTGAGTGAATGCGTGGTGAGTTGTGAACCAAGTGTGAGAGTAAGGGTGGTTGGGGATTTCAATGCTAAAGTGGGCAAAAATGTTGTGGAGGGAGTAGTAGGTAAATTTGGGGTGCTAGGAGTAAATGAAAATGGGGAGTCTTCAATTGAGCTATGTGTAGAAAGAGGTTTGGTAAAAAGTAATACATATTTTATGAAGAAGAGGATAAATAAATATACAAGGTATGATATAGCACGTAATGAAAGTAGTTTGTTAGATTATGTATTGGTGGATAAAAGGTTGATGGGTAGGCTCCAGGATGTACATGTTTATAGAGGGGCGACTGACATATCGGATCATTATTTAGTTGTAGCTACAGTTAGAGTAAGAGGTAGATGGGAAAAGAAGAAAATGGCAACAACAAGTAAGAGGGAGGTGAGAGTGTATAAACTAAGGGAGGAGATAGTTCAGGTGAGATATAAGCAACTATTGGTAGAAAGGTGGACTGGTGCAAGTATGAGCAGTAGGGGGGTTGAAGAGGGTTGGAATAGTTTTAAAAATGCAGTATTAGAATGTGGGGCAGAAGTTTGTGGTTATAGGAGGGTGGGTGCAGGAGGAAAGAGGAGTGATTGGTGGAATGATGAAGTAAAGGGTGTGATAAAAGAGAAAAAGTTAGCTTATGAAGTGTTATAAGAAGAGTAGAGTATATTGAGAGCAAAAGAAAGGTGAAGAGTGCAAAAGGAGAGCAGATGATAGTGAGAGAGGCACTGTCAAGAAATTTTAATGAAAATAAGAAAAATTTTTGGAGTAAGTTAAACAAATTAAGAAAGCCTAGGGAACAAATGGATTTGTCAGTTAAAAACAGAGTAGGGGAGTTAGTAGATGGGGAGATGGAGGTTTTGGGTAGATGGCGAGAATATTTTGAGGAACTTTTAAATGTCAACGAAGAAAAGGAGGTGGTAATTTCATGCATTGGCCAGGGAGGTATACCATCTTTTAGAAGTGAAGAACAGCAGGATGTGAGTGTGGGGGAGGTGCGTGAGGCATTACATAGAATGAAAAGGGGTAAAGCAACTGGAACTGATGGGATCATGACAGAAATGTTAAAAGCAGGGGGGTATGTAGTGTTGGAGTGGTTGGTATTTTTGTTTAATAAATGTATGAAAGAGGGAAAGGTACCTAGAGATTGGCAGAGAGCATGTATAGTCCCTTTATATAAAGGGAAGGGGGACAAAAAAGATTGTAAAAATTATAGAGGAAGAAGTTTACTGAGTATATAGAGGAATAAGTTTACTGAGTATACCAGGAAAAGTGTATGGTAGGGTTATAATAGAAAGAATTAGAGGTAAGACAGAATGTAGGATTGCGGATGAGCAAGGAGGTTTTAGAGTGGGTAGTGGATGTGTAAATCAAGTGTTTACATTGAAGCATATACATGTATGTGAACAGTACTTAGATAAAGGTAAGGAAGTTTTTATTGCATTTATGGATTTAGAAAAGGCATATGATAGAGTGGATAGAGGAGCAATGTGACAGATGTTGCAAGTATATGGAATAGGTGGTAAGTTACTAAATGCTGTAAAGAGTTTTTATGAGGATAGTGAGGCTCAGGTTAGGATCTGTAGAAGAGAGTGAGACTACTTCCCGGTAAAAGAAGGTCTTAGACAGGGATGTGTAATGTCACCATGGTTGTTTAATATATTTATAGATGGGGTTGTAAAAGAAGTAAATGCTAGGGTGTTCAGGAGAGGGGTGGGATTAAGTTACGGGGAATCAAATACAAAATGGGAATTGACACAGTTGCTTTTTGCTGATGATACTGTGCTTATGGGAGATTCTAAAGAAAAATTGCAAGGGTTAGTGGACGAGTTTGGGAGTGTGTGTAAAGGTAGAAAGTTGAAAGTGAACATAGAAAGGAATAAGGTGATGAGGGTATCATATGATTTAGATAAAGTCAAACTGGATATCAAAATGGGGTGGAGGAGTATGGAAGAAGTGAGTGTTTTCAGATACTTGGGAGTTGACGTGTCGGCGGATGGATTTATGAAGGATGAGGTTAATCATAGAATTGATGAGGGGAAAAAAGGTGAGTGGTGCATTGAGGTATATGTGGAGACAAAAAACATTATCTATGGAGGCAAAGAAGGGAATGTACGAAAGTATAGTAGTACCAACACTCGTATATGGGTGTGAAGCTTGGGTTGTGAATGCAGCAGCGAGGAGGCGGTGGAGATGTCCTGTCTAAGGGCAATGTGTGGTGTAAATATTATGCAGAAAATTCGGAGTGTGGAAATTAGGAGAAGGTGTGGAGTTAATAAAAGTATTAGTCAGAGGGCTGAAGAGGGGTTGTTCAGGTTGTATGGTCATTTAGAGAGAATGGATCAAAGTAGAATGACATGGAGAGCGTATAAATCTGTTGGGGAAGGAAGGTGGGTTAGGGGTTGTCCTCGAAAAGGTTGGAAGGAAGGGGTAAGGGAGGTTTTGTGGGCGAGGGGCTTGGACTTCCAGCAAGCGTGCATGAGCGTGTTCGATAGGAGTGAATGGAGACGAATGGTATTTGCGACCTGATGATCTGTTGGAGTGTGAGCAGGGTAATATTTAGTGAAGGGATTCAGGGAAACCAGTTATTTTTATATAGCCGGACTTGAGTCCTGGAAATGGGAAGTACAATGCCTGCACTCTAAAGGAGGGGTTCGGGATATTGGCAGTTTGGAGGGATATGTTGTGTATCTTTATACATACATGCTTCTAAGCTGTTGTGTTCTGAGCACCTCTGCAAAAACAGTGATTATGTGTGAGTGAGGTGAAAGAGTTGAATGATGATGAATGTATCTTGTTTTTGGAGATTTTCTTTCTTTTTAGGTCACCCTGCCTCGGTGGGAGACGGACCACTTGTTAAGAAAAAAAAAAATAGATGAGGTTGTGGAGCTTGTATTACTGTACATAATGCTCTGGGCAAGACTGACATTAATAATTACATAAGTTGGTTGGACTTACAGGAAGTAAATTACAAAATGTGTTAATGTATACCTTATTTTTTTCTATTAAAAAAAAAAAATAAATATAATAGCTGGTTAGCTGGAGTTGTCCTGCACTCTGAAGGAGGGGTGGGGGTGTTGCAGTCAGAGGGTAATTTGAATTGTGGTGTCAGCAAGACAACAGCTGAATTAATTATTGCGAAAGTTTCCTTTTTGAAAGGGGGAGGAGTTGTCACACTGCCTTGATTGAAGATGGTTTTTTTTTTTTTTTTTTACCAGTCGGCCTTTTCCCACAGAGGCAGGGTGACCCAAAAAGAAATAAAATTCCCAAAAAGAAAATACTTTCATCATCATTCAACACTGTCACCTCACGCATAAGCACTGATTTTGCAGAGGTGCCCAGAATACAACAGTTTAAAAGTATATACGTATAAAAATATACAATATATCTCTCCAAACTACCAATATCCCAAACCTCTCCTTTAGAATGCAGGCATTGTACTTCCCATTTCCAGGACTCGAGTCCGGTTATATAAAATAACCGGTTTCCCTGAATCCCTTCACTAAATATTACCCTGCTCACACTCCAACAGATCGTCAGGTCCCAAATACCATTTGTCTCCAATCACTCCTATCTAACACGCCCACGCACGCTTGCTGGAAGTCCAAACCCCTCGCCCACAACACCTCCTTTACCCCCCTCCCTCCAACCTTTTCGAGGACGACCCCTACCCCGCCTTCCTTCCCCTACAGATTTATACGCTCTCCATGTCATTCTACTTTGATCCATTCTCTCTAAATGACCAAACCACCTCAACAAACCCTCTTCAGCCCTCTGACTAATAGTTTTATTAACTCCACACCTAATTTCCACACTCCGAATTTTCTGCATATTTACACCACACATAGCCCTTACACAGGGCATCTCCACTACCTCTAACCGCCTACTCACTGCAGCATTTACAACCGAAGCTTCACATCCATATAAGAGTGTTGGTACTACTATACTGTCATACATTCCCTTCTTTGCCTCCATAGATAACATTTTTTGCCTCCACATATACCTCAATGCACCACTCACCTTTTTTTCTTCATCAATTCTATGATTAACCTCATCCTTCATAAATCCATCCACTGACACGTCAACTCTCAAATATCTGAAAACATTCACTTCTTCCATACTCCTCCCCAATTTGATATCCAATTTTTGTTTGTCTAAATCATTTGATACTCGCATCACCTTACTCTTCTATGTTCACTTTCAACTTTCTACCTTTACACACACTCCCAAATTCATCCACTGGCTTTTTCAATTTTTCTTTAGAATCTCCCATAAGCACAGTATCATCAGCAGAAAGTAAGATGGGTGATGAGGTAAATAAGAAAATACGTATTGACCCATCTTTCAAGTAAGAAGTGTGTTTTCCAGCACTTTACGATGCCTCAATATCTGCATGGTTAAAGCTGTGACCAAAGTTTAAAGTTAGTCATGCTAGGTTAGGTTAAACTAGATTAAACTAACTTTACTTAACATATACATGTACAGTGTTTACATACAGTTTATTGCCAAGAATGTAATTACATTAAATGTGCTGTATGTCTGGTATGTAAGAGATGTAACAATTATTTAAATGCTATAATTGTGAAGTACAGTGTCTGCACTCTGAAGGAGGGGTAGTATCAGCATGTCTCTGGCAAGACTGTGATGATAGATGCGTGTCTTCTTTTTTGGGGTCACCGGTGGGAAACGGCCGATGTGTTAAAAAAAAAAAAACTGAAAAGTACACCCCATTCTGAAACAACAGGTGTTTAATAATGGGCTGAGTGTGTATAATTTACTCCATCAAATACGCTTATGATAAATTTTACAGGATTTAATTAATTTTTTGTTTTGTAGCATTGGGTGTTTCACAGTGAGTGCTTGGGTGATCATAATATCCCTACTGTATCTTACTTTCTGGTTCTCTCTCTCTCGATGAGAGTAGTAGACATGGAAAGCCCCTTAACCCTTTGACTGTTTTGGTTGTATATAGTATATGTCTTATAAGGTACCGTGTTTGACGTATATATACTCATAAATTCTAGCGGCTTGAAATCAAGCAGGAGAAAGCTGGTAGGCCCACATGTGAGAGAATAGGTCTGTGTGGTCAATGTGCACCATATAAAAAAATCCTGGAGCATGCAGTGCGTAATGAGAAAAAAAACTCCGACCGTAGGTAAAATGAAAGGGGGTAAGGCAGCCGGGATTGATGGGATAAAGATAGAAATGTTAAAAGCAGGTGGGGATATAGTTTTGGAGTGGTTGGTGCAATTATTTAATAAATGTATGGAAGAGGGTAAGGTACCTAGGGATTGGCAGAGAGCATGCATAGTTCCTTTGTATAAAGGCAAAGGGGATAAAAGAGAGTGCAAAAATTATAGGGGGATAAGTCTGTTGAGTGTACCTGGTAAAGTGTATGGTAGAGTTATAATTGAAAGAATTAAGAGTAAGACGGAGAATAGGATAGCAGATGAACAAGGAGGCTTTAGGAAAGGTAGGGGGTGTGTGGACCAGGTGTTTACAGTGAAACATATAAGTGAACAGTATTTAGATAAGGCTAAAGAGGTCTTTGTGGCATTTATGGATTTGGAAAAGGCGTATGACAGGGTGGATAGGGGGGCAATGTGGCAGATGTTGCAAGTGTATGGTGTAGGAGGTAGGTTACTGAAAGCAGTGAAGAGTTTTTACGAGGATAGTGAGGCTCAAGTTAGAGTATGTAGGAAAGAGGGAAATTTTTTCCCAGTAAAAGTAGGCCTTAGACAAGGATGTGTGATGTCACCGTGGTTGTTTAATATATTTATAGATGGGGTTGTAAGAGAAGTAAATGCGAGGGTCTTGGCAAGAGGCGTGGAGTTAAAAGATAAAGAATCACACACAAAGTGGGAGTTGTCACAGCTGCTCTTTGCTGATGACACTGTGCTCTTGGGAGATTCTGAAGAGAAGTTGCAGAGATTGGTGGATGAATTTGGTAGGGTGTGCAAAAGAAGAAAATTAAAGGTGAATACAGGAAAGAGTAAGGTTATGAGGATAACAAAAAGATTAGGTGATGAAAGATTGAATATCAGATTGGAGGGAGAGAGTATGGAGGAGGTGAACGTATTCAGATACAGTGGACCCCCGGTTAACGATTTTAATCCGTGCAAGAGGGCTCATCGTTATGCGAAATAATCGTTATGCGAATCAATTTTCCCCATAAGAAATAATGGAAATAAAATTAATCCGTGCAAGACGCCCAAAAGTATGAAAAAAAATTTTTTTTACCACATGAAATGTTAATTTTAATACACACAAACTGAAAAAGGCATGCACAATTACATGACACTTACTTTTATTGAAGATCTGGTGATGATTGATGGGATGGGAGGAGGGGAGAGCATTATCTTCTTACTGTTTAGAAGGGGAATCCCCTTCCATTAGGACTTGAGGTAGCAAGTCCTTTTCTGGGGTTACTTCCCTTCTTCTTTTAATGCCACTAGGACCAGCTTGAGAGTCACTGGACCTCTGTCGCACAACAAATCTGTCCATAGAGCTCTGTACCTCCCGTTCCTTCAAGACTTTCCTAAAATGGGCCATAACATTGTCATTGAAATAGTCACAAGCACGGCTTGCAACAGCTGTGTCAGGGTGATTTTCATCTATAAAGGTTTGCAGTTCAACCCACTCTGCACACATTTCCTTAATCTTTGAAGTAGGCACAATGGATTCCACAACTGGCATAGGCTTCTCAGGGTTAGCCCCAAACCCTTCAAAATCTTTCTTAATTTCCATACTAATTCTCACCCTTTTTACCACAGGGTTGGCACTAGAAGCTTTCTTGGGGCCCATGGTCACTTATTTTCCAGAAACAGCACCGAAAATACTGTAATAATACGAAATATTCCGAGTGTATGCTTGGATGTTACCGCGGAGGCTGGCTGGTAAACAATGGGACGGAGCGGCACATGTGAGGCTGGCTGAGGGCACATTGGACGCGTCTCGGACGAAAATCGGTATGCGGGTTTTTAATCGGTATGCGGGGCAAAAATTTTGCGATAAAAGTAATCGTTATGCGGAAAAATCGCTATGCGATGCCATCGTTATGCGGGGGTCCACTGTATTTGGGAGTGGACGTGTCAGCGGATGGGTCTATGAAAGATGAGGTGAATCATAGAATTGATGAGGGAAAAAGAGTGAGTGGTGCACTTAGGAGTCTGTGGAGACAAAGAACTTTGTCCTTGGAGGCAAAGAGGGGAATGTATGAGAGTATAGTTTTACCAACGCTCTTATATGGGTGTGAAGCGTGGGTGATGAATGTTGCAGCGAGGAGAAGGCTGGAGGCAGTGGAGATGTCATGTCTGAGGGCAATGTGTGGTGTGAATATAATGCAGAGAATTCGTAGTTTGGAAGTTAGGAGGAGGTGCGGGATTACCAAAACTGTTGTCCAGAGGGCTGAGGAAGGGTTGTTGAGGTGGTTCGGACATGTAGAGAGAATGGAGCGAAACAGAATGACTTCAAGAGTGTATCAGTCTGTAGTGGAAGGAAGGCGGGGTAGGGGTCGGCCTAGGAAGGGTTGGAGGGAGGGGGTAAAGGAGGTTTTGTGTGCGAGGGGCTTGGACTTCCAGCAGGCATGCGTGAGCGTGTTTGATAGGAGTGAATGGAGACAAATGGTTTTTAATACTTGACGTGCTGTTGGAGTGTGAGCAAAGTAACATTTATGAAGGGATTCAGGGAAACCGGCAGGCCGGACTTGAGTCCTGGAGATGGGAAGTACAGCGCCTACACTCTGAAGGAGGGGTGTTAATGTTGCAGTTTAAAAACTGTAGTGTAAAGCACCCTTCTGGCAAGACAGTGATGGAGTGAATGATGGTGAAGGTTTTTCTTTTTCGGGCCACCCTGCCTTGGTGGGAATCGGCCGGTGTGATAATAATAATAAAAAAAAAAAAAAAAAAAATTCTCGTTTTCTTGGTCTCATTTGATAGAATGGAAAACATATTATAGAAATAGAGGTGATTTTGATTGGTTTTACTATAAAAAGAACCTGGAAATGGAGCTCAAATTAGGGAAAAATGTTTGATATTTGCTGATGTTTAAAAGTAAACAAATGATGTCATTGTCCAATAAATGTCCAACTAGCCATTACAATATGCAGTCATGAATGGGTTGACATTATTTGTACAATTATCACAATATTGTAGTAGTCTGCATAACTGTAAATCTTCTATTTTTTGTTTGAATAAAAATTCAAAGTAGGAAGCAAGAGTAATATCAGAGGGGCCTGGGGACGTGACTGATGAACAAAGAAAATGTTATTTTAGAGCCAGGAATGTCTGCACTGTTCATTCTGGACCTTATTTTGAAATTGTCATTTTTTTAATTTTCGTGAAATTGGCCAAATTGCACATTTCTGACCATGTTATTGGGTAGTTGAAATTGGTAAATGGGCAGTTTCTTGTACTCAATCGATAGAAAAAATGGAGGTCTAAAGAAATAGCTATGAATTTGGTCAACTGGAATAATGGAATTAGCCGAAAATAGGGCTCAAAGTGGGCGAAATCGCCGATTTGTAAAAATCGCCGTGGTCGCTAACTTTGCGAGAGCGTAATTCCGTCAGTTTTCCATCAAATTTCGATTTTTGGTGTCATCACAATCGGGAAAAGATTCTCTATCATTTCATAAGAAAAATAATTTTTTTTTAACCCTTTGACTGTCGCGGTCGTATATATACGTTTGCGAGGTACAGTGTTTGACGTATATATACTCATAAATTCTAGCAGCTTCAAATCAGGCAGGAGAAAGCTGGTAGGCCCACATGTGAGAGAATGGGTCTGTGTGGTCAGTGTGCACCATATAAAAAAAAATCCTGGAGCACGCAGTGCATAATGAGAAAAAAAAAACTCCGACCGTTTTTTTTAATTAAAATGCCGATTTTGTGGTCTATTTTCGTATAGTATTTATGGTTGTATTCTCGTTTTCTTGGTCTCATTTGATAGAATGGAAACTATTTTATAGAAATAGAGGTGATTTTGATTAATTTTACTATAAAAAGAACCTGGAAATGGAGCACAAAGTACTGGAAATGTTTGATTTTTACCGATGTTCAAAAGTAAACAGATGATGTCATTGTCCAATAAATGTCCAAATAGCCATTCTAATATGCAGTCATGAATGGGTTGATGTAATTTTTACAATTATTACAGTATTGCAGTAGTCTGCATAACAGTAAATCTTCTATTTTTTGTTTGAATAAAATTTCAAAATAAAAAGCAAGAGTAATATCACAGGGGCCTGGAGATGTGGCTGATGAACAAAGAAAATGTTATTTTAGAGCCAGGAATGTCTGCATTGTTCATTCTGGTCCTTATTTTGAAATTGTCATATTTTTTAATTTTCGTGAAATTGGCCAAATTGCAGATTTCTGACCATGTTATTGGGTAGTTGAAATCTGTAAATGGGCAGTTTCTTGTACTCATCCATTGGAAAAAATGGAGTTCTGAAGAAATAGCTATGAGTTTGGTTGACTGGAATAATGGAATTAGCCGAAAATAGGGCTCAAAGTGGGTGAAATCGCCGATTTGTAAATATCGCCGAGGTCGCTAACTTTGCGAGAGCATAATTCCGTCAGTTTTCCATCAAATTTCGTTTTTTTTGGTGTCTTTACAATCGGGAAAAGATTCTCTATCATTTCATAAGAAAAAAATAATTTTTTTTTAAATTTTGTGACACCAGGAGACACCTCAGGATTGGGGGTTGCGACAGTCAAAGGGTTAAATTTTGCGACACCAGGAGACACCTCAGGATTGGGGGTTGCAACAGTCAAGGGGTTAAACTTACGCTTAAACCTATGACTGTTTTGGTCGTATATATACATCTTACGAGCCACTGTTTTTGATGTATATCTACTCATAAATTCTAGTGGCTTCAAATCAAGCAGGAGAAAGCTGGTAGGCCCATATGTGAGAGAATGGGTCTGTGTGGTCAGTGTGCACCATATAAAAAACCCTGCAGGATGCAGTGCGTAATGAGAAAAAAAAAACTCCGCCCTTTTTTATTATTATTATTATTATTATTATTATTATTATTAACCCTTTGAGGGTTTTGGTCGTACTAGTACGTCTTACGAGTAGGGGTTTTTGACGTACTAGTACTCATAAATTCTAGCGGCCTCAAATCTAGTGGGAGAAAGCTGGTAGGCCTACATATGAAAGAATGGGTCTATGTGGTCAGTGTGCACAGTCAAAAAAAAATCCTGCAGCACACAGTGCATAATGAGAAAAAAAAAACTTTGACCATTTTTTTTAATAAATCAGCGACTTTGCAGTGTATTTTCGTATGGTATTTATTGTTGTATTCTAGTTTTCTTGGTCTCATTTTATAGAATGGAAGACATATTACAGAAATTGAGATGACTTTGACTGGTTTTACAATGAAAGGTGCCTTGAAATTGAGCTCAAAGTAGCAGAAATGTTCGATTTTTACCAAACTTCAAAAGTAAACAAATCGTGCCAAGCGTGCAATACACGTCAACTGGTGAGTCTAATATTCTTTCACAAGTGCACCAATAATATTTATACCATTTTTTACACTAATGCAGTAGTCTGCATAACAGTAAATCTTATATTTTTTGTGAAAATAAAAATTCAAAGTGGAAAGCAAAAGAATATAAGAGGGGCCTTGAGACGTGACTAATGACTAGAGGAAATGTCATTTTAGTGCCAGGAATGTCATCTTGTTTATTCTGGACCCTATTCGGAAATTGGCATCTTTTGAAATTTGTGTGAAATTGGCAAAATTGCTAAATTCTGACCACTGTACTGGATAGTTGAATTTCATAAATGGGTGGTTTCTTGCACCCATTCGATAGAAAAAATGGAGTTCTAGCGAAATATTCATGTTTTTTGTCAACTAGTACAGTGAAATTGGCCGACAATGGGGCTCAAAGTGGGCAAAATCGCCGATGCGTAAACATCGCCGAGACCGCTAACTTTGCGAGAGCATAATTCCGTAAGTTTTCTATCAAATTTCAAACTTTTGGTGTCTTTATGATCGGGAAAAGATTCTCTATCTTTTCATAAGAGAAAATAATTTTTTTTTTTTTTTAAATTTGGCCGACCCTGAGAAAGTTTCGGAGAGGGCCTGTCGACCCTCAAAGGGTTAAAATGCTGACTTTGTGGTCTATTTTCTTATAGTTTTTATGGTTGTATTCTTGTTTTCTTGGTCTCATTTGATAGAATGGAAAACATATAGAAATAGAGGCGATTTTGATTGGTTTTACTATGAAAAGAACCTTGAAATTGAGCTCAAAGTAGGGAAAATGTCTGATTTTTGCCGATGTTCAAAAGTAAACAAATGATGTCATTTTCCAATAAATGTCCAAGTAGCCATTCTGATATGCAGTCATGAATGGGTTGACATTATTTATATAATTATTACAATATTGCAGTAGTCTGCATAACAGTAAATCTATCATGTGGGTTTTCGAAACGTGGATGGGTAAAGAATACTCACGTAGGCTGGTAGTACGTATAATATATAACGGAAAGTGTGGGAAGGCACCAACAGCCGACCTGCCTCTCTCTGCTCCCTATCTTGACTGACCCACCAGTGCCCCAGTGCCTACGGTTGAGGTTTTTGAAATCCTGCTATGGTCAGCAGCAACATAACAGTCTGTGATTCACGCAGAGACGGTTGGTAGTGAGTCATCTACTAGTACACTGGTAACTGGTTACTAGGAACTGGTACTACTACTGAGAGCTCGGCGACGCTAACGTATGTCGTCCCGACATACAACTAATACAAACTAGAGACAGCAGGTGTACGGCTTGGGCTGATTCTATACAATGTCAAAGTACACAACAATTGAACATTATAACATACATAAGTAAAACTTTGGAATGGAAGCTTACGTAACTGAAACTGTAATGCAATACAAGGTATAATATAGCACAACTCATCGAATGAAACTCAACGTTGAGATTACACAATAGAAGTGATAAAAAAAAATTTGATCGATCGATCTGTATCCATGTGATCTACGGATTCTGAGGAAGGAATATATACAAAGAAAGAAGTGTTTAACAGAAAGGCAGATTCGGTGCACTCAAATCTAGACTGTTAACTCTCAGAATTTGGAGAGAACGTGAACACAAAAAAAAAATTCTTGAATACTGATAAGTTGATACTGTAATTATTCATCTATACAGGTTATTTACATTTAACCCCAACTCTGCTAGGGTGAGATTGATATATGCAGAATGAGTGTCATCTCTGGGAGGATCAAACTCTGTTGCACTGGCTAACTCATGCTGTATTTGAGGCAAATCTGAATTGGTAGTTACAAATGATACTTGAGGATTTCTCAATACCTGTCGTGTACGTAGGGAATAACGGCATTCAGGTTGATCGTCTGACTGAGTATCAGAGGAAGAGAGTACAGGATCAGGAGGATTGTCAGAGTCTGTCACATTAGTCTGGGTTGGAACATCATTATCATCACATACTAACTTAATGTGATCTAAATGCGATTCTTTATACTGACCAGTACTAATTTCTCTAACCTTATACTTATTACCAGTGATATGTTCAACTACTCGATAAGGACCAACAAACTTTTGATCAAGCTTAGGCATTGCAGATGTTTTGTTAAAGTTAGTCAGCATAACTCTCGAACCTACTTTGATTTTGGATGGCTTTGCTCGAGTGTTTGCAACTCTTGTAAATTCAGCTGTTGATTTATGAAGTGTTTCACGGATTCTTCTAAAAACACTTTGAGCTAAGCTGGTACGATTTGCTATGAAATCATCAGGGTTGTAATTTGGTTTCGGATTAGAATATAGCAACTCATAAGGCAAACGTTTATCTACACCGTACAATGCATAATGTGGAGTGTCACCTATGGAAACATTGTAAGCAGAATTTATAGCACACTGCACATCAGGTATAACTTCATCCCAAGTTTCACTGTTGGGATTGATAGTGGCTCTCAAGACATCAAGTACTTTTTTATTGGTTCGTTCCGCTAACCCATTGCTGGCAGGATGATGAGGAACAATGGTGGATTTAGAGATCTTGTACAAGGTGCACAATTTTTCAAGAATCTCATTACAGAATTCACCTCCATTATCTGTTACTAGTGACTTAGGGGTGGTATGCCTGCAGATAATGCGTTCTTTAAACGCTTTAGCTACTGTCTCGGCAGTCTTATCTGCAATAGGAACTAACTCACAATATCTGGTGAAATGGTCTACCATAAGACATAGATGTTTGTTGCCCTGGAGGGAACATTGGAAATTAGTTAACAAATCTAGCGCAACTCTTTCCCACGGTTCGCTAGTAGTTGGATACACTTGGATTGGATTAGGACCATTAGCATTACCTTTATGTTGCATGCAGACACTACATTTCTTAACATACTCAGAAATATCAGTTGCCATACGAGGCCAAAAGTATTTCAATCTGGCTTGTTTTACTGAACGATCCATACCAGGGTGCGCAACACCTGGTACATCGTGAACTAGCTGTAAGGCTACATTCACTAGTGACTGTGGAATTACTAACTGGTAAACTCTTCTGCTAGGAGTACCCAACTCGGCTGTTCGATACAGTAATTCTTGGTTCATGACAAAGTCACTGATGGGTGCTGGTGGCTTCACAGTCAGAATAAGATCTTCCTGGAGCAGGAATCGAATCACACCAGACCACATGGGATCTGTTCGTTGAGCATTCTTTACATCTTCAGCACTAAATGGAGGGTCTGCAGTTACTATACTAACATGTCGCGATAAGGCATCTGCGACTACATTTGACTTGCCAGGTAAGTGTTCAAAGGTGGGATTGAACTCTTGGATAGTCAAGGTCCATCTGGCTAACCTTCCAGTAGGTTGTTTGTTCTGGAATAAAGGTATTAGTGGAGAGTGGTCTGTCAAGACATGAACAGAGTACTGATAAATAATGTCTCGGAAGTGCTTTAAAGACCATACTATTGCTAAAGCTTCTTGCTCAGTTACTGTATAACTACGTTCAGCCTTCATAAGGACTCGGCTAGCAAATGCAACTGCGTTGTACTTGCCATCAGTCTTCTGAGCTAGTACGGCACCTATGCCAATAGAACTAGCATCAGTTGTCAGATAGAAGGGCTTAGAAAAATCTGGAAATTTCAAAATTGGAGCAGATGTTAGCTTTTCTTTTAAAGTTTGGAATGCTCTTTCTTGACGGAAGGTCCAAACAAAAGGAGCATCTTTCTTAAGCAACTCAGTTAGAGGAGCAGCTATGGAAGAAAAATTGGCAATGAAAGATCTATAAAAACCTGCTAAGCCCACAAAGGATCTTACGGCATCAGCAGTTTTGGGAGTTGGAAAATTTAGTACTGCAGTTACTTTACTTTGGTCAGTTGTAACCCCTCTAGGAGTGTCTACGTGACCAAGAAACTTGATTTCTGATCTGAAAAATTGACATTTAGACAGTTTGATCTTTAAATTGGCTTCTTCAAGCTTACCAAGTACTACATCAAGTCTTTTCAAGTGTGTATCCATGTCTTTAGACATGACGATTACGTCATCTAAGTACACCATAAGTGCATTACCTATGAGACCTCTAAAGATATTAGTCATGAGCCTTGAGAACGTGATAGGGGAGGATCGTAATCCAAACGCCATACGGAGGAAGTGATAATGACCTGTAGGAGTGGAGAATGCAGTTAGCTCTTGGCTGTCCTCGTGAAGAGGGACTTGCCAAAACCCTTGTAACAAATCCAGGGTTGAAAAGACTTTGTTATCTCCGATGTTACGTAAAAGATCACCCAGTACAGGGAGTGGGAAGTGATCTGGAATAGTTTTCACATTTAACTTCCTAAAGTCAATCACTGGGCGCCAAGTACCATCCTTCTTAGGTACTAGGATCAAGGGCGCATTCCAAGGTGAATTGCTAGGTGCAATAACTCCATCATCAAGCATTTGATTGATCAATTCTTCTGCAACAGCAACTTGTGAATGAGGCATTCTGTTCGCAGGTATATAGATAGGTCTAGTACCAGGTTCAAGTGGAATACGATGGGACAATAAGTTCGTTATACCCATCTTCTCACCTGGTAAGGCAATGGCTTTACGACGTTTGTTCAACAGAGTCAACAAACGCTTGACTTCATCTGGGAAGTCAGTGGGAGCTATGTCTTTCTCCTCAACTGGTGGAACAGATTGATCCAGTGAAGTGGATGAGGTCTCCCCGGTAGAAATAGCACCGACCCACTGGTCAGGTGACAACTCATCCTCTACCTGAACAGGGTAAGGATAGTGAGCAAGGTCAACAAGATTGGTATTTGCTCTGAGACGAACACTGTGACCAGAAGTGTTAGCTAGGAAGAAATGGATCTTACTGTCTCTTACAACATGTAAGGATGGTTCAACAAATAGACCTTTTACTTTGCAAGAATCACTGTCAACTAGGACGTTATCACCATCTGGAACACTAGGAACAACAACAGACACTCTAGTGAGGGCACTAGCTGCGACAGAAACGTCTTTCTGAAGACGGCATGTGACATCAACAAGAGATGGCATTACTAGTTGCAAGTAATTGTTTTCCGACAAGGCGTCCCCTGTGGAGAAACTACTACTTGAACTAGCAGACATTGCAGGGATAGGCTCAGCACTCAAGGTAGTCAGAGCGTCCTCGAACACTTCAGGTAACTGGACACTATCTTGCAAGTCTGAAGTTGCAGGAACACAGACAGGAGTGACAGGATCATCAGTGCCTGACCGCTTGGGTACGCTACTGGAAAATGCACTGGCCTGTAAGGACTTAATTCGAATGTCGTACTCTGCGGCAGCATGGCAGATCTCGGATCCAAGCTGGTAACCCCAAAATGGTACGATCAAGTCATCAATTTGGGCATGCCATCGATAAGGGTTGAGCACAATGCGTAAGTCTCGCATGGAAGCAAATCCCAGTAGAAGGTCACCAGGGAAGGTAATCTGGTCGACAACAAGGAAGGAAGCAGTGAAGTCTCTGCCTTGGATAGAAAAGGTGAGGGAAGTCCGACCTCGGACACGCAGGTGAGAACCAGCTACTCCACTAAGGGAGGACACATGAGTCGGTTCTACGAGAAGGACATGTCGTAACTGCTTATCCCTAAACAAACTAGACCTGATAATATTGACTTGCGCACCAGAGTCCATGAACAAATGAACGGGCGCATTATGAACAGATGCTTGCACTATAGGGCCTATGGTTGCATTGGAAGTTATGTGCAAACAAAAAGGTGGATTGTCATCAGCAAAGATTTGTTCCACTTCATCCCCAAAATCATCTACGTCAGAGACGTGTGAAGCAACATCATCAGCAGGATTGTCATTCTCGAGACTGCTTAAGGCTTCAAAGGAATTGTGAACGGGGATGGTGTACTCATTATCACCTACTGTCACCATGGGACGGTTTGACTGGGGCGCTCGAATTCCCCCGAATTGGAAGAATGAGCCTGGTTCTGGTAATTTTGAGAACCACGATGTCTATTTCCTCTACGGGTTCTGCGGTTGGAACGGCCACGGAAAGACCTAGAGTACTGAAGGTTGTAGAGAGCATTGCACTCAGATGTGTCATGTCCATGTATTCTACGATAAGTACAGTAGGGAAGATCTGACTGGTACTCATCATCAGCACGACGCCTCTTAGGGTGACTATCAGGACAATTAATTGCAATATGTCCACGGAAACCACAGTTGTAACAAGTCCGCTGACTATGGTTACTGAATGTACTATGAATACTACGAGGTTTATAATGACTCTATACACTGGTCCTTGGTGATCGCTGAGATGGTTGACGACCACGATTTGTCGCTGTGGCACAAACAAGAGGTGGTGCAGACTGAGGCATAGGTGAGAAATTACTTTAGATACATGGGAAAGTACCCTGGGGGCACAAGGAACGTACATGATTTAGGGCTGTAAGTGGTTCCATCGTCACAGTTGGGGGATTAGCCTCATAAGCACACACGGAAGCAAGTGGCATTAGTTCTTTGATTGCTCCAAAAGCTGCTATTTTAGCAAACGATGCTGTGGATGGTTTATCCTCGTCAGGGACAAAAGCTGAGGACTGGACAGCATTGATAAATGATGATAAAAGTTTGTCTAATCTAACAGCAAAGGCACTCAACGATTCATTAGTCATGGGAGTAGCATTCACTAGTTCCCTAAGAACGACATATGGATCAGCTGTTTTTACTGGTACGAGGAAAGAACGAATCAGTTCCTCATATTTTGACCACTTAGTAAGATTCCTGAAGTCTCGCATATCTCGCATATCAAGGAGATCAACAACGTGAACAGCAGCAGGGGATCGATGAAGAGCTTCTTTCGCAAGTCTGATAAGACTTTCCTCAGAAGGAGGACCTTCAACTAGAGCATTAACACGAGAACGAATGGCAGTAAACCATGCTTCAAGACTATGTACATGGCCATTGAATAAAGGTAACGCATCAAGGGAATCACGAGTAAAACTATAGTATCTCAGTGTCTGGGTCGGTCTGTCAGTCGCTAAGGAACTGTGAGAACTGATGACGGGAGCAGCAGTAGCCTGAGAGGTCTGAGTGTCGCCATTCACTAAAGTATCACTTGACGGTATGTGAGACATAATGGCAAAGAAGTTGCACAAGAACAAATAAGGAAAAAATAATGAACAATAAAAATGATACAAAATGCTAAAATTAAAATAAAAGAGATGCAACTAATTCTGCAGAAGTAATAAAAAAAAAAAAATGTCTAAGATACACTGCAAGAGGAAGGACAACTCAATGTAAAGGACTGCTGGACAAGATAAAAAAATTACATTTACATTTACAAGTAAAAAAATATTACTGGAGACTGAAATGCAAAATGAGCTGTCTGTACTCTTGCTAATAAAGGAATTAACTAATAAAATTGTAATTCAATATAAAAAGTATAAAATAAAATCACTAAATTGTATGCAACGAGAGATAACTGGGAAATTTAAATATTTTCTAAGAATGCATAAACAAAATTAAAATATAATGCAAAGACAACATAAGGAAAAATAATAAAATGAAAAACAAGACTCAAACAATAATGAACTGAGAATAATAATGTCAATAAAAGAAAATAATTCACTGCAGAACAAGTGCAACAAAATAAGGTGTAGAAATAATCAATGTAGTAATAAAAGTTACACTGGGAAAATGTTGGTTAAATAATAAAATAAAAATATGAAGAAAAACTGATTGAACACTTTAACTCTTAATTGTAAATTAGACAAAACAATTTACTCAAACAGAGTAAAGAAAACACTTTATGTTAAAAAAGAAATTGAAATTACACTAAGAGTGAATTTGTTCAAAGAAATATGAAAAATATGAATAAAAATAAAACAAGAAACAAAACTGGAAGTGTAACACTTACAAGTGGCGGGGCACACAACACTTACAAGTGGCGGGGCACACACAACATATTCACTTATTCATTTTTGTTTAGTATATTCTTACAACAAAATTTTGCTGTGACTGATACGACAAAAATTGCTGGCAAAATAATGGTACACGAGTCTGCGAAAAAAATCAGGGAATGAGACACTGCTGGCATACGAAAAAAAAAAGGTACACAAGTCTGCGAAAAAATCAGGGAATGAGACACTGCTGGCATACGAAAAAAAGACACACAGAAATAAATGGATAATTTAGTATACTGGGATGAATATCACTGCATGAACTACAATGACAAATACTGGAGAATACAATGCTGAAAGAATACAAAAAAAAATGAATGAATTACTTCACACGGAATGACTGACTGGTACACTACACAATAATACTTACTACAGGCAGAGAGTAGCATAAAAAAAAAACACAGAAAAAAAAAATATATGAGATGAGCGATAACACGGAAAAATATTGCAAAAAATAGAGTCAAAGAAACACTGAGTCTACACTGAAAACACAAAGCTTAGAGTACACAAGAAATTCACTGTAAATGTCTCACACACGCAAATGTCTTTAAATGCAGGAAAATGTCTCTAGAAAATTATCACTGAAGTCTGGAGTAGAAGACGGGATGACTAGTGATGAGGGGAAGACGTCCTGTGCGGTGATGACGCCTCCTACACTCACACTGTCGTCGTGAAGAAATCTGCTTTCTCGGTGAACTCACATAACTGGCTTTATCGTTGGCTCTCAGCTACAATCTCTTGACCAATTATGTGAGCCAAAACAGTACTAGGACCCGGTACAAGGGTGCAAACAGCCACAGGTAGATGAGTGAAGAGTGTGTGGCGGGTGGTGGGGGCAGCGGAACAAGCTGGCCCTGTGCGCTCTCACTGCCACACACTTCTCACCACGCACAAGGTGGCTTAACTAAATCACAATGCCACAGGGATGATGAAGACCACTCTTACCAGCATCCAAGCACAAGCGATATATGAAACAATACTTCAGAGGAACTTGCGTGGCTTACTTCTCTCTCTCAGCTGGGTTGACTGACTGGCTTAACCCACGAGAATGGCTGACGAAGACGTGTAACGATGCACACAGCATGAAGGAGCAGGTGGATGACAGGAGACAGGCTGGATGGTAGGCTGAGGCAGGCTGACTAGCGTTCACTTCCACAGTCTGGCTTATTAACTGGCTTAATTGCAAATTCCGGGTCAACCCCTCGGAGATTGAAGCAATTAGCACACGAACTAAGCCAGGAAGCTTGAAAACTGGCTGCAACAGGCTTGCAGGCTGGAGTACACAGTGGAGAAGAGTGAGGGTAGCGAGTAGCTGGAGGTGGCGGACGGTTCACCTTTGACCTGCCGGCAACCCACAAACAGTCTTCTAACGTCTGAAATACCCTTAAATCCACGCCCACACCGGTGCCACCATTTATCATGTGGGTTTTCGAAACGTGGATGGGTAAAGAATACGTACTCACGTAGGCTGGTAGTACGTATAATATATAACGGAAAGTGTGGGAAGGCACCAACAGCCGACCTGCCTCTCTCTGCTCCCTATCTTGACTGACCCACCAGTGCCCCAGTGCCTACGGGTGAGGTGTTTGAAATCCTGCTATGGTCAGCAGCAACATAACAGTCAGTGATTCACGCAGAGACGGTTGGTAGTGAGTCATCTACTGGTACACTGGTTACTGGTAACTGGTTACAAGGAACTGGTACTACTACTGAGAAATCTTCTATTTTTTTGTTTGAATAAAAATTCAAAATAGAAAGCAAGAGTAATATCAGGAATGTCTGCATTGTTCATTCTGGACCCTATTTTGAAATTGTCATATTTTTTTAATTTTCGTGAAATTGGCCAAATTGCAAATTTCTGACCACGTTATTGGATAGTTGAAATCGGTAAATGGGCAGTTTCTTGTACTCAATCGATAGAAAAAATGAAGTTCTAATGAAATAGCTATGAGTTTGGTCGATTGGAACAATGGAATTAGCCAAAAATAGGGCTCAATGTGGATGAAATCGCCAATCCGTAAATATCGCCGAGGTCGCTAACCTCGCGAGAGCGTAATTCCATAAGATTTGGGGTTGCAACAGTCAAGCGGTTAAACCTTGCATAATAGGAACTTAAAGAATATACTTGAAGTATGGTATGCAACACTAAGACGTAGGAATTTAATTAAATTCTAGCAAAATAAATTGTTGCCAGGTACAATTTTTACAACATTAGGTGGCATTTATTACATTAATTTAAAAACTAGATCTTTCTTTTTTCTTTCAACGTACCGGCTATATCCCACAGAAGCAGGGTTGCCCAAAAAGAAAAGCAAAAGTTTCTCTTTTTGCTCCCGGCATTTTAGTCGCCTCTTAAGACGCACATGGCTTATGGAGGAAGAATTCTCTTCCACTTCCCCATGGAGATAAGGGGAAATAAACAAGAACAAGATCTAGTAAGAAAATAGAAGAAAATCCAGAGGGGTGTGTATATATGTGCATATACATGCATGTGTAGTGTGACCTAAGTGTAAGTAGAAGTAACAAGATGTGCCTGAAATCGTGCAGGTATGAGACAAAAGACACACCAGCAATCCTACCATCATGTAAAACAGTTACAGGCTTTCATTTTACACTCACTTGGCAAGACGGTAGTACCTCCCTGGGTGGCTGCTGTTTTCCAACCTACTACCTAGGAAAAGCTAGATATAATGGCAATTTTTGGTAGCAAATCTCAGTACAGAATATTGAAATAGTGCTCATAATACAAAACAGTAGAAGCTATTTACAAATAGAGATAGGATAAATTATTTGACTTGTGTGTAAGCACATAGTGCATGCTATAGCTTAATTTTTAATTGAGTAAAAATTTTGTAATTTTTTAGTTCATCAGGTTATTCCACACTTTTGGTCCTTTAATTTGCATAAAA
This sequence comes from Cherax quadricarinatus, assembly GCF_038502225.1. NCBI lineage: Eukaryota > Metazoa > Arthropoda > Malacostraca > Decapoda > Parastacidae > Cherax > Cherax quadricarinatus. The sequence goes on from NC_091349.1 coordinate 12,568,608, forward strand.
TAGGTATTTGCTTCTGGTGTGGTGCTCATGTGTTCTGTTACAGTTTTTAGGAATCTCTTGAGTTCAGCATCAGCATTACAATGCAGTGTTTTGAACATGTGGATTGAGCAATAGTATGTTTTACCCATTAACCCTTTGAGGGTCGACAGGCCCTCTCCGAAACTCGTTCTCAGGGTCGGCCAAATTTAAAAAAAAAAAAAAATTATTTTCTCTTATGAAAAGATAGAGAATCTTTTCCCGATCATAAAGACACCAAAAGTTTGAAATTTGATAGAAAACTTACAGAATTATGCTCTCGCAAAGTTAGCGGTCTCGGCGAAGTTTACGCATCGGCGATTTTGCCCACTTTGAGCCCCATTTTCGGCCAATTTCACTGTACTAGTCGACAAAAAACATGAATATTCCGGTAGAACTCCATTTTTTCTATCGAATGGGTGCAAGAAACCACTCATTTATGAAATACAACTATCCAGTACAGTGGTCAGAATTTAGCAATTTTGCCAATTTCACACAAATTTCAAAAGATGCCAATTTCCGAATAGGGTCCAGAATAAACAAGAAAGACATTCCTGGCACTAAAATGACATTTCCTCTAGTCATTAGTCACGTCTCAAGGCCCCTCTTATATTCTTTTGCTTTCCAGTTTGAATTTTTATTTTCACAAAAAATATAAGATTTACTCTTATGCAGACTACTGCATTAGTGTAAAAAATGGTATAAATATTATTGGTGCACTTGTGAAAGAATATTAGACTCACCAGTTGACGTGTATTGCACGCTTGGCACGATTTGTTTACTTTTGAAGTTTGGTAAAAATCGAACATTTCTGCTACTTTGAGCTCAATTTCAAGGCACCTTTCTTTGTAAAACCAGTCAAAATCATCTCAATTTCTGTAATATGTCTTCCATTCTATAAAATGAGACCAAGAAAACTAGAATACAACAATAAATACCATACGAAAATACACTGCAAAGTCGCTGATTTATTAAAAAAAAAATGGTCAAAGTTTTTTTTTCTCATTATGCACTGTGTGCTGCAGGATTTTTTTTAGACTGTGCACACTGACCACATAGACCCATTCTTTCATATGAAGGCCTACCAGCTTTCTCCCACTAGATTTGAGGCCGCTAGAATTTATGAGTACTAGTACGTCAAAAACCCCTACGCGTAAGACGTACTAGTACGACGAAAACCCTCAAAGGGTTAACTGTCACCTTTAGTTTCATTCACTTCCTATCCTCTATTACCCACTGACACCAATCTCCTTTTTCTCCATGTGCCTCTTACTCTTCCCATAACTACCACTAAATAATGATCTGAAATATCAGATATTTCTCTAAAAACATGTGCATCCATAAATTTACCCATCAATACCTAGTCTACCAAATTATTGTCATTTTACACTTAATACTATGTTTACTTATCCTGTTTTCTTTATTTTTTTAATAATTGTTACATAACTATTTTTTTTTTTTTTTTTTTTTTTTTCAACAAGTCGGTCGTCTCCCACCGAGGCAGGGTGACCCAAAAAAGAAAGAAAATCCCCAAAAAGAAAATACTTTCATCATCATTCAACACTTTCACCACACTCACACATTATCACTGCTTTTGCAGAGGTGCTCAGAATACAACAGTTTAGAAGCATATACGTATAGAGATACACAACATATCCCTCCAAACTGCCAATATCCCAAACCCCTCCTTTAAAGTGCAGGCATTGTACTTCCCATTTCCAGGACTCAAGTCCGACTATATGAAAATAACCGGTTTCCCTGAATCCCTTCACTAAATATTACCCTGCTCACACTCCAACAGATCGTCAGGTCCCAAGTATCATTCGTCTCCATTCACTCCTATCTAACACGCTCATGCATGCTTGCTGGAAGTCCAAGCCCCTCACCCACAAAACCTCCTTTACCCCCTCTTTCCAACCCTTTCGAGGACGACCCCTACCCCTCTTTCCTTCCCCTATAGATTTATATGCTTTCCATGTCATTCTACTTTGATCCATTCTCTCTAAATGACCAAACCACCTCAACAACCCCTCTTCTGCCCTCTGACTAATGCTTTTATTAACTCCACACCTTCTCCTAATTTCCACACTCCGAATTTTCTGCATAATATTTACACCACACATTGCCCTTAGACAGGACATCTCCACTGCCTCCAACCGTCTCCTTGCTGCTGCATTTACCACCCAAGCTTCACATCCATATAAGAGTGTTGGTACTACTATACTTTCATACATTCCCTTCTTTGCCTCCATAGATAACGTTTTTTGACTCCACATATACCTCAACGCACCACTCACCTTTTTTCCCTCATCAATTCTATGATTAACCTCATCCTTCATAAATCCATCCGCCGACACGTCAACTCCCAAGTATCTGAAAACATTCACTTCTTCCATACTCCTCCTCCCCAATTTGATATCCAATTTTTCTTTATCTAAATCATTTGATACCCTCATCACCTTACTCTTTTCTATGTTCACTTTCAACTTTCTACCTTTACACACATTCTCAAACTCATCCACTAACCTTTGCAATTTTTCTTTAGAATCTCCCATAAGCACAGTATCATCAGCAAAAAGTAACTGTGTCAATTCCCATTTTGAATTTGATTCCCCATAATTTAATCCCACCCCTCTCCCGAACACCCTAGCATTTACTTCTTTTACAACCCCATCTATAAATATATTAAACAACCATGGTGACATTACACATCCCTGTCTAAGACCTACTTTTACCGGGAAGTATTCTCCCTCTTTTCTACACACCCTAACCTGAGCCTCACTATCCTCATAAAAGCTCTTTACAGCATTTATTAACTTACCACCTATTCCATATACTTGCAACATCTGCCACATTGCTCCTCTATCCACTCTATCATATGCCTTTTCTAAATCCATAAATGCAATAAAAACTTCCCTACCTTTATCTAAATACTGTTCACATATATGCTTCAATGTAAACACTTGATCTACACATCCCCTACCCACTCTGAAACCTCCTTGTTCGTCCGCAATTCTACATTCTGTCTTACCTCTAATTCTTTCAATTATAACCCTACCGTATACTTTTCCTGGTATACTCAGTAAACTTATTCCTCTATAATTTTTACAATCTCTTTTGTCCCCTTTCCCTTTATATAAAGGGACTATACATGCTCTCCGCCAATCCCTAGGTACCTTCCCCTCTTTCAAACATTTATTAAACAAAAGTACCAACCACTCCAACACTATATCCCCCCCTGCTTTTAACATTTCTGTCATGATCCCATCAGTTCCAGCTGCTTTACCCCCTTTCATTTTACGTAATGCCTCACGTACCTCCACCACACTTACAGTCTGCTCTTCTTCACTCCTAAAAGATGGTATACCTCCCTGGCCAGTGCATGAAATTACCGCCTCCCTTTCTTCCTTAACATTTAAAAGTTCCTCAAAATATTCTCGCCATCTACCTAATACCTCCCTCTCCCCATCTACTAACTCCCCTACTCTGTTTTTAACTGACAAATCCATACTTTCCCTAGGCTTTCTTAACTTGTTTAACTCACTCCAAAATTTTTTCTTATTTTCATTAAAATTTCTTGACAGTGCCTCTCCCACTCTTTCATCTGCTCTCCTTTTGCACTCTCTCACCACTCTCTTCACCTTTCTTTTACTCTCCATATACTCTGCTCTTCTTATAGCACTTCTGCTTTGTAAAAACCTCTCGTAAGCTACCTTTTTCTCTTTTATCACACCCTTTACTTCATCATTCCACCAATCACTCCTCTTTCCTCCTGCCCCCACCCTCCTATAACCACAAACTTCTGCCCCACATTCTAATACTGCATTTTTAAAACTATTCCAACCCTCTTCAACCCCCCCACTACTCATCTTTGCACTAGCCCACCTTTCTGCCAATAGTCGCTTATATCTCGCCCTAACTTCCTCCTCCCTTAGTTTATACACTTTCACCTCCCTCTTACTTGTTGTTGCCACCTTCCTCTTTTCCCATCTACCTCTTACTCTAACTGTAGCTACAACTAAATAATGATCCGATATATCAGTTGCCCCTCTATAAACATGTACATCCTGGAGCCTACCCATCAACCTTTTATCCACCAATACATAATCTAACAAACTACTTTCATTACGTGCTACATCATACCTTGTATATTTATTTATCCTCTTTTTCATAAAATATGTATTACTTATTACCAAATTTCTTTCTACACATAGCTCAATTAAAGGCTCCCCATTTACATTTACCCCTGGCACCCCAAAATTACCTACTACTCCCTCCATAACATTTTTACCCACTTTAGCATTGAAATCCCCAACCACCATTACTCTCACACTTGATTCAAAACTCCCCACGCATTCACTCAACATTTCCCAGAATCTCTCTCTCTCCTCTACACTTCTCTCTTCTCCAGGTGCATACACGCTTACTATAACCCACTTTTCACATCCAATCTTTATTTTACTCCACATAATCCTTGAATTTATACATTTGTAGTCCCTCTTTTATAATATGTATTGATTTTTTGTTCTCTTGAATATTATTAAATTGCCCAATATTGCTGTTTAAATAGACCTTTGAAGAGGCTTTAATACTTTTTGTGTGTTCTCATGTCTGTCATTTCACAGATTCGGAGGGAGAATGCTGATCTGATTGCTCGTTTTGTGCAAGTAGAAAAAGCTAACAAAGCGCTACATCTGACAGTGTGTCGTCTCAGGAAGAAGGAAGCAGAGTTGACCCTTCAGCTAGAGGCAGCTTCATTGACAGGAGATACTGTCTCAGCATCTCAAACCTCCTCACATGCTGAGTCAGTTGAGGATCATGATGTTATGCTACAGGAGCCAAGCAACATGGACTCAGATACATCAGAAACTGTGTCTGTACAGCTGAGAGCTGCTGAAGCTACCATTGTTTCTCTACAGCATCAACTAAATACTACGAGTAAAGAGTTGGAATCGCTTAGAGAGAGTAATCATAACATGCAATCGGAGGAGTGTGACAAACGGATTAGTGATGTTTCTACTGAAGAATCAGACATCATTGCTCTGAAGAGAGAGATTCTTGACCTCAAGAATGAAGTAGCAGCCAAAGAAAGGCTCATTCAAGAAATGGGAGGAAATACAGAAACTCTTGGGCTAGAGATTGATAATTTAGAGACTGGTAATTACAGCAATGTTACTCAACCTCAAGAATGTTATGTAGAGACTTCACCAAGAAAATCCTCTAAAGTAGAAGAGCCAGAAGTAAGATTTTCTTGTATAAAGTATGTTTGAAATTTAGATTTTTCCACTCATGACTAATACCTTTTGTAAGGATAATTTGCTGTATAGCCCTTGTGGCTTAGCGCTTCTTTTTGATTATAATAATAATAATGTAAGGATAATGTGATACTTATTATATATTGTTTGTTACAAAAGCAATAAAGAATGTTTATGTGGATAGTGATGCTCTGGTTAGAGTATGTAGGAGGGAAAGGGGGGGGGGGACTATTTCCCTTTAAAAGTAGGTCTTAAATAGGGATATGTGATGCCATTATGGTTGTTTAATACATTTATTGATGGGCTTGCAAGAAGGGTGAATATTAGGGTGTTGGGGCAAGGTGTGGTTTTAAAAGATGTTGGAACTAATACAAAGTGGGAGCTCTCAGTTTGCTCTTTACCAATGACAGCTCTCTTTGGGAGATTCTGAAGACAAGTACGAAAAGTTTGGATGATGTATTTGGGAGGGCATGTAGAAGTAGGAAAGCTAAAGTGAGCAAGTTGATGATGGGAACAAAATGTTTAGGCAGTGATAGATTGAATATCAGTTGGAGGGAGTATGGAGGAAGTAGATTTATTTTTTTTTTTTTTTTTTTTTTTTTTTTTTTTTTTTTTTTTTTTTTTTTTTTTATTATCACACCGGCCGATTCCCACCAAGGCAGGGTGGCCCGAAAAAGAAAAACTTTCACCATCATTCACTCCATCACTGTCTTGCCAGAAGGGTGCTTTACACTACAGTTTTTAAACTGCAACATTAACACCCCTCCTTCAGAGTGCAGGCACTGTACTTCCCATCTCCAGAACTCAAGTCCGGCCTGCCGGTTTCCCTGAATCCCTTCATAAATGTTACTTTGCTCACACTCCAACAGCACGTCAAGTATTAAAAACCATTTGTCTCCATTCACTCCTATCAAACACGCTCACGCATGCCTGCTGGAAGTCCAAGCCCCTCGCACACAAAACCTCCTTTACCCCCTCCCTCCAACCCTTCTTCTTCTCTTTTTTAGTAATTGTATACAGGAGAAGGGGTTACTAGCCCATTGCTCCCGGCATTTTAGTCGCCTCATACGACACGCATGGCTTACGGAGGAAAGATTCTTTTCCACTTCCCCATGGACAATAGAAGAAATAAAAAAGAACAAGAGCTATTTAGAAAAAGGAGAAAAACCTATATGTATGTATATATATATATGCATGTGCGTGTCTGTGAAGTGTGACCAAAGTGTAAGTAGGAGTAGCAAGATATCCCTGTTATCTTAGCGTGTTTATGAGACAGAAAAAGAAACCAGCAATCCTACCATCATGCAAAACAGTTACAGGTTTTTGTTTCACAGTCATCTGGCAGGACGGTAGTACTTCCCTGGGTGGTTGCTGTCTACCAACCTACTACCTGATACTACCAGATATTTGGGAGTGGAGATGCCAGCAAATGAGTATGAAAGACGAAGTAAACCATGAGAGGAGAAGAAAGTTGTTTGTTGAAACATTTGCGGAAGACAGAAAAGGGAAAATACCAGAGTATAGTGGTACCAAAACGTGAATGGATGTGAGGCATGGTCTTTGAAGGTTGCAGTAAGGAGGAAGCTAGAGGCACTGGAGATGTCATGTTTGAGGGTAATGTGTTGTGTGAATACTATGCAGAAATTCAGATCATAGAAATCAAAAGATAGTTTGGGGTCACCAAACATTAACAACCCCTTTCAGAGGGCTGAAAGGGGTTGTTATTGTGGTTTGAGCATTTAGAGTGAATGGAGAGGGGTAGGATGATGAAATAGATGTATAAATCTTGGGGTGGAAAGTAAGAAGGGTAGGGATTGACCTTACCCTTTCTACTTTCCACCCCAAGATTACAGGAGGCTTAAGATTTAGGCCTGAGCATCTTGTAAGCTTGTGTGTACGTGCTAGATAGGAGTGAATGGAGATAAGTGGTTTTTAATGGACATGCTGTTGAAGTGTAAGAAGGGTAATGTTTATGAAGGAATTCAAGAGTAACTGATCAGTTGGACTTTAGTCCTGGAGGTGGGTAGGGCAGTGACTGATTTCTGATGTGGGGATGTTGCAGCTGCATGGGTAATCTGTTTGTGATGACAGCACTCTTCTGAAAAGACAACAGATGAGTGAATGTGTTTTCTTTGGGTCACTCTGCTTTGGTGGGAGTCGGCTGTTGAGTTAAAAAAAGAAGTGCTAATACAGTGGACCCCCGGTTAACGATATTTTTTCACTCCAGAAGTATGTTCAGGTGCAAGTACTGATCGAATTTGTTCCCATAAGGAATATTGTGAAGTAGATTAGTCCATTTCAGACCCCCAAACATACACGTACAAACGCACTTACATAAATACACTTACATAATTGGTCGCATTCGGAGGTGATCATTATGCGGGGGTCCACTGTACTTTCGTATGGATATGAGGCATGGTCTTTAACCTTTTCACTGTTGTAATTTTCAAAATAAAAGAGGAGTGATTGGTGGAATGATGAAGTAAAGGGTGTGATAAAAGAGAAAAAGGTAGCTTATGAGAGGTTTTTACAAAGCAGAAGTGTTATAAGAAGAGCAGAGTATATGGAGAGTAAAAGAAAGGTAAAGAGAGTGGTGAGAGAGTGCAAAAGGAGAGCAGATGATAGAGTGGGAGAGGCACTGTCAAGAAATTTTAATGAAAATAAGAAAAAATTTTGGAGTGAGTTAAACAAGTTAAGAAAGCCTAGGGAAAATATGGATTTGTCAGTTAAAAACAGAGTAGGGGAGTTAGTAGATGGGGAGATGGAGGTATTGGGTAGATGGCGAGAATATTTTGAGGAACTTTTAAATGTTAAGGAAGAAACAGAGGCAGTAATTTCATGCACTGGTCAGGGAGGTATACCATCTTTTAGGAGTGAAGAAGAGCAGAATGTAAGTGTGGGGGAGGTACGTGAGGCATTACGTAAAATGAAAGGGGGTAAAGCAGCTGGTACTGATGGGATCATGACAAAAATGTTAAAAGCAGGGGGGGATATAGTGTTGGAGTGGTTGGTACTTTTGTTTAATAAATGTATGAAAGAGGGGAAGGTACCTAGGGATTGGCAGAGAGCATGTATAGTCCCTTTATATAAAGGGAAAGGGGACAAAAGAGACTGTAAAAATTATAGAGGAATAAGCTTACTGAGTATACCAGGAAAAGTGTACGGTAGGGTTATAATTGAAAGAATTAGAGGTAAGACAGAATGTAGGATTGCGGATGAGCAAGGAGGTTTTAGAGTGGGTAGGGGATGTGTAGATCAGGTGTTTACATTGAAGCATATATGTGAACAGTATTTAGATAAAGATAGGGAAGTTTTTATTGCATTTATGGATTTAGAAAAGGCATATGATAGAGTGGATAGAGGAGCAATGTGGCAGATGTTGCAAGTATATGGAATAGGTGGTAAGTTATTAAATGCTGTAAAGAGTTTTTATGAGGATAGTGAGGCTCAGGTTAGGGTGTGTAGAAGAGAGGGAGACTACTTCCCGGTAAAAGTAGGTCTTAGACAGGGATGTGTAATGTCACCATGGTTGTTTAATATATTTATAGATGGGGTTGTAAAGGAAGTAAATGCTAGGGTGTTTGGGAGAGGGGTGGGATTAAATTATGGGGAATCAAATTCAAAATGGGAATTGACACAGTTACTTTTTGCTGATGATACTGTGCTTATGGGAGATTCTGAAGAAAAATTGCAAAGGTTAGTGGATGAGTTTGGGAATGTGTGTAAAGGTAGAAAGTTGAAAGTGAACATAGAAAAGAGTAAGGTGATGAGGGTGTCAAATGATTTAGATAAAGAAAAATTGGATATCAAATTGGGGAGGAGGAGTATGGAAGAAGTGAATGTTTTCAGATACTTGGGAGTTGACGTGTCGGCGGATGGATTTATGAAGGATGAGGTTAATCATAGAATTGATGAGGGAAAAAAGGTGAGTGGTGCGTTGAGGTATATGTGGAGTCAAAAAACGTTATCTATGGAGGCAAAGAAGGGAATGTATGAAAGTATAGTAGTACCAACACTCTTATATGGGTGTGAAGCTTGGGTGGTAAATGCAGCAGCGAGGAGACGGTTGGAGGCAGTGGAGATGTCCTGTTTAAGGGCAATGTGTGGTGTAAATATTATGCAGAAAATTCGGAGTGTGGAAATTAGGAGAAGGTGTGGAGTTAATAAAAGTATTAGTCAGAGGGCAGAAGAGGGGTTGTTGAGGTGGTTTGGTCATTTAGAGAGAATGGATCAAAGTAGAATGACATGGAAAGCATATAAATCTATAGGGGAAGGAAGGCGGGGTAGGGGTCGTCCTCGAAAGGGTTGGAGAGAGGGGGTAAAGGAGGTTTTGTGGGTAAGGGGCTTGGACTTCCAGCAAGCGTGCGTGAGCGTGTTAGATAGGAGTGAATGGAGACGAATGGTACTTGGGACCTGACGATCTGTTGGAGTGTGAGCAGGGTAATATTTAGTGAAGGGATTCAGGGAAACCGGTTATTTTCATATAGTCGGACTTGAGTCCTGGAAATGGGAAGTACAATGCCTGCACTTTAAAGGAGGGGTTTGGGATATTGGCAGTTTGGAGGGATATGTTGTGTATCTTTATGTGTGTATGCTTCTAGACTGTTGTATCCTGAGCACCTCTGCAAAAACAGTGATAATGTGCGAGTGTGGTGAAAGTGTTGAATGATGATGAAAGTATTTTCTTTTTGGGGATTTTCTTTCTTTTTTTGGGTCACCCTGCCTCGGTGGGAGACGGCCGACTTGTTGAAAAAAAAAAAAAAAAAAAATACCTTCTAAAATGATAAGAGAATCTAAGGGTAATCACACCAAAAATGCAAAATGTGTTGAAGACCGTGGAATAACACATTATCTGAGGGCAGTTTTAAGCCAATTACATTACTCAAACGGATCCGATTCCTGGCTAGTTTGCTTTCCTTTCTATTTATTGAATGCAAAAAACTGCCCACTTAACAGAACTTTCCTATAAATTGTGAAGAGGTTGGTAATTTAGCCAGTTTTGCACAAAACAGTAAATTTCAGTTTATAAAAGTCCAAAATAAACACTAGGCATTCCAGCCACTAAAGCAGCCTTCCCTTTTTTCATTAATCACAAACCAAGGTCTCTCCTATATAACACTTTCCCTCCTTTTTGAATCCATCATATAAAATTTCTAAGTTTTACCCTATTTCTCAGCAAATAAAATAAAAAATGATTGGTCATGGTTTAAACCATCCCAGTAATTGAAGCAGACCTAGTAAAAAACTAAACAAATAGCCTGTACATAGGAGAAAGGAGCGTATGATGACATTTCAGTTCGACTTGGACCATTTACTGCTATCTCATAAGCTCTTCCTGTGTGCGGGCTGTTTGTGTAGCGTTCCAGTCACAGTATTGTGCCTTTTTGTTCTCTAGTAAAAACTCATTAAATAGATTGGGGTGGGGTTGCAAGCCCACCCCACCCTTAGGAATATTGCCAATATGGAGTATTTCTACCAATTTGAAGCCTATTTCAAGCTCTTCTAGTCTGAAACTGTCACAAAACATCTCCATTTTACTGGTATATTTTCCATTCCATCAAAACTATGAAAACCAGCATAAAACATGTCTTGGTTACTTTTTAACCCAAACTTAAGGTGAGAGGTTAGCTGCTCCCATCATGCACTGTATGGGGCAGGAGCCTTTTTTTTTATATACTGTGCATACCCTCTGCACAGACCCATTCTCTCATGTCTAGGCCAATATTTACTGATCACAGCATAATTGAGGGCACTGTGATTGAGGCATAGATCTGTGATATAGTCAAAGGATTAAACATTATGGCTAGGAGTATACTGGTAAGTAGTTTATGATTTGAATATTATGCAGAGATTTAAGGGCAAAATTTAAAAAATGTGGGAAGAATAAAAAGGCACAATGCTGTGATGGAACAATACACAGATCTTCTTTCTTTCTTTCAACACACCGGCCGTATCCCACCAAGACAGGGTGGCCCAAAAAGAAAAACGAAAGTTTCTCTTTTAAATTTAGTAATTTATACGGGAGAAGGGGTTACTAGCCCCTTGCTCCCGGCATTTTAGTCGTCTCTTACAACACGCATGGCTTACAGAGGAAGAATTCTGTTCCACTTCCCCATGGAGATAAGAGGAAATAAATAAGAACAAGAACTAGAAAGAAAATAGAAGAATACCCAGAGGGGTGTGTATATATATGCTTGTACATGTATGTGTAGTGTGACCTAAGTGCAAGTAGAAGTAGCAAGACATATCTGAAATTTTGCATGTTTATGAGACAGACAAAAGACACCAGCAATCCTACCATCATGTAAAACAATTACAGGTTTTCGTTTTACACTCACTTGGCAGGACGGTAGTACCTCCCTGGGTGGTTGCAATACACAGATAATTCATTCCAACTTTGAATTGTGATTTCTGCATACTGCTAGCAAGACATATTGAATGACTGATGATGAATGCATAGTTTATCTTTTTTTATAATCCTATCTTAATGATAGATGGTGTGGTTAAGTAAAAAAAAAATTTTAGGGCTGAAGATGCATTTATCTTGGTACACTGTTTTGTAGGAGGCAGTGGCTGTCTTGACATTCTAAGTACTAGCTAATTTACCAAAAATTTAAGATCTACTCAATCCTGCCTAATTTAAAATGGCTGAGAATGGTTTCAACTCGCTTTATTCCAAATTTCCACTGATAAGCTTTGTAGTGGAAATGTGCCATTTGGTAAATGTCTTTAGGTTATACTGTACTAGCTGGACCAGTGTATCTCCTGATTAAGTATGGGTAATTTTTGTTTTGTGTTGGGTAAATTTTTGTTCTGTAATGTCGAGTATACTACAGCTTCTCACTTGATGACAGAGTTTCGTTCCTGAGACCATGTTGTTAAATGAATTCATCGCTAAGTGAGGAGCATACTATAATGGTAGTAAGTTTGTGTCATCCATCTTCGATGTTGTTTTAATGTCACCTTTGCACCATTTATAACATTACTGGTATATTTTTAAATATTTATACAGTAGTGTACTGTATATTGAAATAAACAGAATAGAGGAAATCAGCTGTAATATACTTTATTTAGGTATGAATACTGGTCAAAGAGCCTGTCATAAGTCCGAGGCGTAGGTAAATGAGTACATCGATAAATGAGGAGAGGCTGTATTCTTAACCCTTTCATTCTTGGGACCCCTGATTCTAAACTCTCACACTTTGTCAAAAAATATTAAAAAAAAAAAAAAAAAAAATTCTTACCAAACCCTTAAGAATATTTTTGTGAGTGTTTTAAAAAAAAAATTTTGATCAGAACTTACCGAGATATAGAGGCGTGAAGTTGACAGAAAGTGAACTGCTTATGGCTATATCGCCGACTGCCGCTCACTCAGTAATTTTTTTTTACTTTTGTTGTATTTTTTCTTTTATTTTTTAATATTTTAGTTTTTGAAGTAACTTTCGTGGCATGTGAGACCAATATAATGTGTAATGTATATATATCCACTCATTGTATGCAACATAATAACTGCACAAATAGTATTGGAAGGTTGTTGTGTGTGTGTGGCTTTTGTTGAGGGTGCTGAGTAACATGGTTGGTGTTACAATGACGCATTATGAAATCACCACCACCCATTACCCACACTGTCTTCCCCATCACCCACATGGAAATACAGTGGAACTCCGGTTTTTGTATGGCCCGCATATCGTACAATTTGGATTTAGAACACTTTTTTGGGCGAAATTTTGTTCCAGATTTCGTACCTCAGTCTGGAAATCATACGTATCATACGCGTTCGCCTGCCCAGGACGCCATCAGTCTGGCTCTGTCACTGGTTGAGTGAGCATTCATCTGAAACATTTCACAATTTTTGTCCTTGTTTATTGATTGCGACTGCGAAATAAGCCACTATGGGCCCAAAGAAAGTTCCTAGTGCCAGCCCTATGGTAAAGGTGAGAAACATGATAAAATTCAAGAAAGAGATTGTAGAAAAATAAGAAAGTGGCATACGTTGTAGAAAAATAAGAAAGTGGCATACGTTTAGCTGAGCTTGCCAGGATATATGGGAAGTCGAGAAGGATTTTGAAGGGTTTGAGGCTGACCCTGTTGCCCCTATGCCTGTTGTGGAATGTATTGTGTCTTTGGGAAAGTCCATGGGGTTGAATGCGAGTGGCCAGGATGTGAAAGAGTTGGTGGAGGACCACAGGGAAGAGCTAACCACTGAACAGCTGAGGAGGGGGAAGAGAGAGGGAAGAAGGTGTCTTCTTCTTCAGTGATTAAGGGCATGTGTGCAAAGTGGAATGAGTTGCAAACTTTTGTTGAAAGATATCACCCTGACAAAGCTGATATAAGCTGTATATGCAACATGTTCAGTGACAATACCTTGTCCCATTTTAGGCAGAAACAGAGCTCTCTGGACAGATTTTTAGTGTGATAGGGGTTCAGTGCCAGTAAAAAAAACAAAGGGAAGTAACCCCAGAGAGGGCTTTGATACCTGAAGTCCTTATGGTTAGTAGTAATCTAAAACCAAGACAACAGTGCATTAATGTTTGCAATCAAGCTAACAGAATCCTTGGCATCATAGCAAGAAGTATAAATAATAGGGGTCCTCAGGTTGTTCTTCAGCTGTGTATATCTTTGGTTAGGCCTGATTTAGATTATGCTGCGCAGTTTTGGTCACCGTTTTACAGAATGGATATAAATGCACTGGAAAATGTGCAAAGGAGGATGAGAAAGTTGATCCCATGTATCAGAAATCTTCCCTATGAGGATAGACTGAGGGCCCTGAACCTGCACCCTCTAGAAAGGTGTAGAATTAGGGGGGATGTGATAGGGATGTATAAATGGAAAACAGGAATTAATAAAGGGGATGTAATTAGCGTGCTAAAAATATCTAACAGACAGGACTCACAGCAATGGCTTTAAATTGGAAAATTTCAGATTCAGGAAGGATATAGGAAAGCACTGGTTTGGTAATCAAGTTGTGGATGAGTGGAACAAACTCCCGAGTACCGTCATAGACGCTAAGACGTTGTGTAGTTTTAAAAATAGGTTGGATAAATACATGAGTGAGTGTGGGTGGGTGAGAGTTGGTCCTGACTAGCTTGTGCTACTAGGTCGGATGCACTGATCCTCCCTTAAGTGATGTGTCTGACCTCACTAGGTCAAGGCATTGGCTTAAGCCGGTACGAGAATTGGAGCTGCCTCGCATAGGCCAGTAGCCCTGTTGCAGTGTTCCTTCTTTCTTATGTTCTTATAACCTCAACTTCCTCTCCCCTCCTCGCCTTCTTCAATACGCCAACAAGAATCTTCAATAAAGGTATGTAATGTTCGTTTATCATTAAAATTAGTTATTTATATTTATTTCTCATTGTTTTCTGTGTGTAAGACTATATTCTTTTAAAAATGTATTTTTTGTTAATAATTTTGGGTGTCTGGAATGGATTAATTGTATTTACTTTATTTCTTATAGGAGATATTAATTCAGTTTTCGTACGTTTCGGTTTTAGACCGTCCTTCTGGAACGGATTAAGTACGAAAACCGGAGTTCCACGATAAGTCACTTTGACTTTTTTAGGTTCTTCCTTCCTTCCTTCCTTCCTTCCTTCCTTCCTTCCTTCCTTCCTTCCTTCCTTCCTTCCTTCCTTCCTTCCTTCCTTTCTTTCTTTCTTTCTTTTCTTTTCTTTTCTTTGTGTCTTTCTGTCTGACTGTCTTCCCTTTCTTCCCTTCTTTCTTCCCTTCTTTCTTCCCTTCTTTCCTCCCTTCTTTCTTCCCTTCTTTCTTCCCTTCTTTCTTCCCTTCTTTCTTCCCTTCTTCCCTTCTTTCTTCCCTTCTTCCTTCCCTTCGTCCTTCCTTCCTTCCCTGCTTCCTACCTTTCTTTCTTCCTTTCTTCCTTCTGGTTTCCTGGGCATTGCTTTTGGTCACAAACTCCTCAAAAACCATGAAATTCATTTTCACTGACACTTCCATCTGTGTTAGAACTGTCACTTGGGTGAAGAAGAGTCCCAGTTCGCTGGGAAGTGAGGCATTTCTTACTGCGAGGCATGGTAAACAAGGTACACTGAAATGGCATTCCCACAATGCACCACTGGCTCCACTATTTTTTTTATGCTGTGCACACTGACCACGCAGACCCATTCCACTCGCATGCAGGCCTACCAACTTTCTCCCGCTATATTTGAAGCCACTAGAATTTTGGTGTAGTATTACAGGACCAACACTGGCTCTCACACTTACACCGTAATATTACAGGACTGACAGTGAAAGGGTTAAGCTTGATAAACTTCTTGCAATTTCCTCTTTTCAATATATGGTTTATATTTTTTATCTAATCTCTGGATATAAAATTAGTTTATATCTTGTATTGGGGAAAAAAAAAGAATTATAATAGTTATGTTACTCATGTCTAAATATAACTATACTCTTCAGGATGAAGGTGGTGACATGTCTATTGGGAAGACATGTTTTGGAGTCTTAAAAGATGACAGAAAAGCACTTAAGGAGGAGCTTCAGTATATTAAGAAAGAACTCATGGTATGTAACTTTGTAGTTTTGTGATACAGGTAATATACCGGTGCATCACAGGTTCCCATGGTACCTTCTATAGGGACAGAAAGAGTAATACCAAGACCAGATTTAAACGAAAGCTAAGTGGGTTACAGTTATGGGCTTCAGTGTGAGGTGGCCCTGTCTCTAAGGAAGAACGTAAGAGCATAAGAAAGAAGGAACTCTGCAACAGGCCTACTGACCCATGCAGAGCAGGTCCATGCCCCCCCCCCAGATTAGACCAATGACCCACCCCCCAGATTAGACCAATGATTGGTTGATACACTTAAAAGAAAGTTTTAATAGTTGTATATTTTGTTTCTTATATGGTAAATAATAACCTAAGATGTTATTATATGGGATGTCTCAAGAATCATAATGACACGATTGCAAACGAACCATACCCCCGGCCGGGATTGAACCCGCGGTCATAGAGTCTCAAAACTCCAGCCCGTCGCGTTAGCCACTAGACCAGCTAGCCACAATAAGATTCATCCAACTAGGTATAATATACCTAGACCAGCTAGCCACAATAAGATTCATCCAACTAGGTATAATATACCTAGTTGGATGAATCTTATTGTGGTTAGCTGGTCTAGTGGCTAACGCGACGGGCTGGAGTTTTGAGACTCTATGACCGCGGGTTCAATCCCGGCCGGGGGTATGGTTTATATGGGATGTGTTGAGTCCTGGAGGTGGGAAGTACAATGCTTGCACTTTGAAGGATGGGTTTAGGATATTGGCTGTTTGGGGTGGCATCTAAACTGTTGTATCTGGGTGCCTCTGCAAAGACTGATTGTGTGAATGATGGTGAAAGTGTTTTTTTTTTTTTTTTTTTTTTTTTTTTTTTTTTTTTTTTTTTTTGGTCACCCTGCCTCGTTGGGAGACGATTGATGTGTTGAAAGAAGAAAAGTGTTAGGTTTGATATAGCTTTAGACTTCAGCATACCAAATCCTTGTTTAAATTATTATAATAGGAAAGCACTAAACATATATGGGCTATAGAGCACCTGGGGAATTGGGGATTATTAAGTTTTATTTTAGGAATGCTGCCTTTCACCAGCATCAAATCACCCATAAGTGGACCTCTAGACTGTTTTGGTGTTGTCTTTCCCAATACTTATGTAATAGAGGGAAGAGATACTAGATAAATTATATACTTTTTTTTTTTCTTTCAACAAGTGGGCCGTCTCCCACCGAGGCAGGGTGACCCACAAAGAAAGAAAAATCCCCAAAAACAAGTTACTTTCATCATCATTCAACTCTTACACCCCACTCACACATAATCACTGTTTTTGCAGAGGTGCTCAGAACACAACAGCTTAGAAGCATATATGTATAAAGATACACAACATATCCCTCCAAACTGCCAATATCCCAAACCCCTCCTTTAGAGTGCATTGTACTTCCCATTTCCAGGACTGAAGTCCAGCTATATAAAAATAACCGGTTTCCCTGAATCCCTTCACTAAATATTACCCTGCTCACACTCCAACAGATCGTCAGGTCCCAAATACCATTCATCTCATTCACTCCTATCGAACACGCTCATGCACGCCTGCTGGAAGTTCAAGCCCCTCGCCCACAAAACCTCCCTTACCCCTTCCTTCCAACCTTTTCGAGGACGACCCCTACCCCGCCTTCCTTCCCCTACAGATTTAATGCTCTCCATGTCATTCTACTTTGATCCATTCTCTCTAAATGACCAAACCACCTCAACAACCCCTCTTCAGCCCTCTGACTAATACTTTTATTAACTCCACACCTTCTCCTAATTTCCACATTCCGAATTTTCTGCATAATATTTACACCACACATTGCCCTTAGACAGGACATCTCCACTGCCTCCAACCTCCTCCTCGCTGCTGCATTCACAACCCAAGCTTCACACCCATATAAGAGTGTTGGTACTACTATACTTTCATACATTCCCTTCTTTGCCTCCATAGATAACATTTTTTGACTCCACATATACCTCAACGCACCACTCACCTTTTTTCGTTTATCAGTTCTATGATTAACCTCATCCTACATAAATCCATCTGCCGACATGTCAACTCCCAAGTATCTGAAAACATTCACTTCTTCCATACTCCTCCCCAATTTGATATCCAATTTTTCTTTATCTAAATTATTTGATACCCT
The DNA here is from genome assembly GCF_038502225.1 of Cherax quadricarinatus. Taxonomy (NCBI): domain Eukaryota; kingdom Metazoa; phylum Arthropoda; class Malacostraca; order Decapoda; family Parastacidae; genus Cherax; species Cherax quadricarinatus. The sequence goes on from NC_091349.1 coordinate 12,586,549, forward strand.
CATCACCTTACTCTTTTCTATGTTCACTTTCAACTTTCTACCTTTACACACACTCCCAAACTCATCCACTAACCTTTGCAATTTTTCTTTAGAATCTCCCATAAGCACAGTATCATCAGCAAAAATCTACTGTGTCAATTCTCATTTTGTATTTGATTCCCCGTAATTTAATCCCACCCCTCTCCCGAGCACCCTAGCATTTACTTCTTTTACAACCCCATCTTTAAATATATTAAACAACCATGGTGACATTACACATACCTGTCTAAGACCTACTTTTACTGGGAAGTAGTCTCCCTCTCTTCTACACACCCTAACCTGAGCCTCACTATCCTCATAAAAACTCTTTACAGCATTTAGTAACTCACCACCTATTCCATATACTTGCAATATCTGCCACATTGCTCCCCTATCCACTCTATCATATGCCTTTTCTAAATCCATAAATGCAATAAAAACTTCCCTACCTTTATCTAAATATTGTTGAAAAAAAAAAAAAAAAAAAAAAAAAAAAAATATATGCTTCAATGTAAACACTTGATCTACACATCCCCTACCCTCTCTGAAACATCCTTTGCTCATCCGCAATCCTACATTCTGTCTTAATAAAGTACTGAGGGTGTCGAACCAGGTAAGAACCAGAAATAATGGATTTAAGTTGGATAAATTTAGATTTAGAAAGGACATAGGTAAGTACTGGTTTTCTAAAAGAGTTGTAGATGCGTGGAACAGTCTTCCCAGTGGGGTGATAGAGGCTAGGTCCTTGGGTAGCTTTAAGAAGAGAATGGACAAATATATGAGTGGGAGGGGCAGGGTTTGATTGGTGTCATTGGGTACGGGAGTTATTTCTTGGGTAGCTTAAGGTAGAGGTCGTTTTGATGACCTGCCTCGCATGGGCCAGTAGGCCTTCTGCAATGTTCCTCCATTCTTATGTTCTTACCTCTAATTCCTTCAGTTATAAGCCGACCGTACACTTTTCCTAGTATACTCAGTAAACTTATTCCTCTATAATTTTTACAATCTCTTTTGTCCCCCTTCCCTTTATATAAAGGGACTATACATGCTCTCCGCCAATCCCTCGGTACTGTCCCCTCTTTCATACATTTATTAAACAAAAATGCCAAACACCCCAACACTATATCCCCCCTGCTTTAACATTTCTGTCATGATCCCGTCAGTTCCAGCTGCTTTACCCCCTTTCATTCTACGTAATGCCTCACGCACCTCCCCCACACTCACATCCTGTTCTTCTTCACTCTTAAAAGATGGTATACCTCCCTGGCCAGTGCATGAAATTAATGCTTCCCTTTCTTCGTCGACATTTAAAAGTTCCTCAAAATATTCTCGCCATCTATCCAAAACCTTCTTCTCCCCATCTACTAACTCCCCTACTGTTTTTAACTGACAAATCCATTTGTTCCCTAGGCTTTCTTAACTTGTTTAACTCACTCCAAAATTTTTTCTTATTTTCATTAAAATTTCTTGACAGTGCCTCTCCCACTCTATCATCTGCTCTCCTTTTGCACTCTCTCACCACTCTCTTCACCTTTCTTTTTCTCTCCATATACTCTACTCTTCTTATAACACTTCTGCTTTGTAAAAACCTCTCATAAGCTAACTTTTTCTCTTGTATCACACCCTTTACTTCAGTCCACCAATCACTCCTCATTCCTCCTGCACCCACCCTCCTATAACCACAAACTTCTGCCCCCACATTCTAATACTGCATTTTTAAAACTATTCCAACCCTCTTCAACCCCCCCACTACTCATACTTGCACCAGTCCGCCTTTCTGCCAATAGCTGCTTATATCTCACCCGAACTTCCTCCTCCCTTAGTTTATACACTTTTATCTCCCTCTTACTTGTTGTTGCCATTTTCCTCTTTTCCCATCTACCTCTTACTCTAACTGTAGCTACAACTAAATAATGATCCGATATATCAGTTGCCCCTCTATAAACGTGTACATCCTGGAGCCTACCTATCAACCTTTTATCCACCAAAACATAATCTAACAAACTACTTTCATTACGTGCTATATCTTGTATATTTATTTATCCTCTTCTTCATAAAATATGTATTACTTATTACCAAACCTCTTTCTACACATAGCTCAATTAAAGGCTCCCCACTTTCATTTACCCCTGGCACCCCAAATTTACCTACTTCTCCCTCCACAACGTTTTTGCCCACTTTAGCATTGAAATCCCCAACAACCATTACTCTCACACTTGGTTCAAAACTCCTCATGCATTCACTCAACATTTCCCAAAATCTCTCTCTCTCCTCTACACTTCTCTCTTCTCCAGTGCATATACGCTTACTGTAACCCACTTTTCACATCCTACCTTTATTTTACTCTACATAATCCTTGAATTAATACATTTATAGCCTCTCTTGTCCTGCCATAACTTATCCTTCAACATTATTGCTGCTCCTTCTTCAGCTCTAACTCTATTTGAAACCCCTGACCTAATCCCATTTATTCCTTTCCACTGAAACTCTCCTACCCCATTCAGCTTTGTTTCACTTAAAACCAGGACATCTAGCTTCTTCTCATTCATAACATCCACAGTCATCTCTTTCTTATCATTCACACAACATCCACGCACATTCAGACATCCCACTTTGACAATTTTCTTCTTATTCTTTTTAGTAATTATTACAGGAAAAGGGTTACTAGCCTATTGTTCCTGGTATTTTAGTTGACTTTTACAGCATGCATGGCTTACGGAGGAAAGATTCTTATTCCACTTCCCCATGGATATAAAAGGAAAAGTAATAAGACCAAGAACTATTAAGATAAAATCAAAGAAAACTCAGATGAGTGTGTATAAATAAACATGTACATGTATGTGTAGTGTGACCTAAGTGTAAGTAGAAGTAGTAGTAAATTGGGATCTACCTTCCTAATTATAGCTTTAGATGACTTGAATCAATACAGTAATCATTTACCTCCATGAATCTTTTCTCATAAATAATGCTTTGTCTTTGACTTTCTGGCTTGTACTTGTATGAAATAAAGGTCATAAACTCATTATTTAAACTGTCATATCTGGGCACCTCTGCAAAGATAGTGATTGTGTGAATGATGGTGAAAGTGTTCCTTTCTTTTTGGGTCACCCTGCCTCGTTGGGAGATGGCTGACATGTTAAAAAAGAAAAGGTTATTCATTACGTGAAGTTGATAAATAAATGTTAAACTATACTCCTCACACTGATTGGTTCAGAAATTATCTGCACTGCCTTTCATCCCTTACAAAAATGTTTCTTGTATATTCTTATGATTTTTTTAATTGGTTCTTACAAAAATATAGAAACTTTACTATTCGTTGATTATCCTGTGTGAACAAATTCAGAAAAAAAGTTGAACATTTTTAAAATATAGAGTACTTGCTTAGTTGTTCTAGCAGGAAGGATCATACATCTGCCAGTTGTAGTAAGATATGGATGAGGGAAAATATTTCAATAATTACTTACATAATGTTGTTTTATTTTATAGGATGTTGTTTTATTTTATAGGAAGTTGTTTTATTTTATAGGATGTTGTTTTATTTTATAGGTGTCCCAGGAGCAGCTTAAGAGCAATAAATCTCTGAAGGATCAACTAAAGAATGAGCTTGATGAAGTTAGAGAGAAATTGAATCAGACATTGTATGACCTTGAAAGAACTAAAAACCAGAACAAGTTTAACAGGACTATTGCTGAAGAACTGGAAGAGAAGGTACACAATAGCAAAGTAGCTTAAAACAATTAGGAATATTGTCTGAACATGCTTAGAAGAGAATTTGAGTGATACACTTGGATGTAGGGCAAGGTTTGCTTACAATGATGTAAAGGAAAATACTATACAAGGGCAAGCAAACATTGTATGCAATGTTGTATTTGGGGATAATATTTTTTACTTAGTTGAATGAAATACTAATGCAAGCTTGTATTGTGTAGCCTGAAGGAGGAAGAGGAATTTGATGATGTGAAAGATAATGAGGGAGGTGAGAAGAAAAATTATTTGGTAGGGGATGACGAGGGAGGGCCGGTCAGTGAAGAATGGAAGGTGTCCTTGGTATCTTGGTACAGAGGACATCTTCCATTCTTCATTGCGTATCTTCTTTTTATGAGTGAGAAGTCTTGGATTTCAGATGGATCTGCTTTCTTCCACTAGTCAATTCTGTCCCTTACAGCATCTTTCAAGATATTCCACCTCACTTTCGACAGTTTTTAAGACTTCGTTCTCATGCTTCAGCTTCATACTGTTCCAGACCATGGCTCTGAGGAGGTCTGAAGGTCAGACCCTCCAGGCTGAGGGTCTGACCTCCTCAAATATTCTTTCTCCAAGGTTGATGGACTGATTACATAATCTTGATTTCATTTCTACTGCTCTCTTTCTCCTCAGAGAAGGTTCCTTGATGCTGGTGAGGGGCTCTTGATCTAGGGAATTGGATCTGTGCTCCAGTTCCCTGAATTAAGCCTGAATGCCTTCCACATCCCCCCCCCCCCCCACACACACAGGTGCTGCATGAGCCTATGGGTTTAGAGCTTTCCCCTTGATTATAATAATACTGCTCTCTTTGTATTTGACTGAAGAAGCGTACTGTGTAGGTGAAGCATTTCATCAATAAAGATACCCAGCTGTTGTACGTGTGTCTTAGTCTTCATCTTCCTGTAGCGCCTCTAGCCTTGAATAAAATTTCGCACCTATTCCGTGTGCCTCTACCTTCCTGAACAATCTCCTATGTAGAAATATCAGAGGCCTTACTGAAGTCCATATACACAGTATCATATTCACTTCCATGGTCTACCACCTCAAATACCTTAGTGAAAAAATTTTGTAAATTCACAAGGCAGGCACTTCCATTTGTAATGGATTAATTTGTCTTTCAAGGTGGCCTTGGCAGTTATTTTTTCCATCAATTTTACCAGTATCGGTTAGGCTAATTGGTCTATAATTTGAAGCTAATGACCTATCTCCTTAATAGTCCCTTGATAACAGTTCACCAGGGCTCGGTGATTTGTTCCTTTTAATCTGTTTATTTGTCTGAGAACCATGTCACTAGTCACTGATTATACATAATTTATTTTTGTCATGACATAATTTTTTATTTCTGAAATTTTTCTAGTACAGTGGAACTCCGGTTTTCATACATACTGGATATCGGATGTTTCGGATTTAGAACCCTTTTTTGGGCAAAATTTTGTTCCAGATGTCGGACCTCGATCCGGAAATCGTACGTATCAGACATGTCTGCCCACCTAGGGACGCTGTCAGTCTGTCTTTGTCACTGGTTGAGTGAGCATTTGTCCGAAATATTTCGCAGTTTTTGTGCTTTTTATTGATTGCGACTGCAAAATAAGCCACCATGGTCCCAAAGAAAGTTCCTAGTGCCAGTCTTTTGGTAAAGGGCTGAGAGAGAGAGGGGGGAATGTGCCTTATTCAGTGATTCTATGATATGTACGATACTAAAGCAGCAGGAGTCAATAAAGGCTATAGCGCCAGCCATCAATAAAGTGTAGCATTAACCCTTAAACTGTCCAAACGTAGATCTACGTTCACGTATGTAGCGCTCCGACCTTGATTTTTCTCATTTGAAAGCATGTAAAAAAAAAAGTAGCTCTACATTCGGAGCCCCCCCGCACGTGGACGTAGATCTACGTTTGGACAGTTTAGTGGTTAACAGTGTAGCAAGTAAGTTAAACAATTAAGTGACAGAAAAAGGACGACATGAAACTAACTCCTCCAATGTTGTTGGAGGTACGTATATAGGCCCACTGACAACATATGCCCCCTGTGTATCTTCCACCACCCTAAACCAATGATAGCATCTCTTCCAAGGTAAATATAAATATTTCTTATTTATAAAGTGTAAATATTTCTCATTTATAAATTAAAGTAAATATTTCTTATTTATAAATTACGTACATTGTTTCACTGTGAATGATGATGGCCTCTGCTGTCACCACCACCACCACTATATGTACAGCTTATGCTGCCATTGGCCCTGATAAACCCAACAACACCACCACCACCACTCCTCACATATGTAATGACATATTTTATTCATTCTAGAGTATATATCATGTTTCTGTTATTAATATTGTTTATTATGTTAGATGAATTGTGATAGATAAATAAGCCGTAGAGTTGATATTAACACATCATATTTAAGTATTTTGTCCTGCCTCCAAACAAACTCTTCTCCCAACAAGAGTCTTCAATAAAGGTATGTAATAATGATTTAAATGTTCATTTATCCATTTCATTAGTGCTTTATATTTATTTCTCATTGTTTTCTGTATGTAAAACTATAGTTATTCTTTAAAAAATGTATTTTTTTGTTAATTTTTTGGGTGTCTGGAACGGATCAATTGTATTTACATTATTTCTTATGGGATATACATGTATTTCTTCAATTTTCGTACGTTTCGGATTTAGAATGACCTTCTGGAACGGATTAAGTATGAAAACTATATCTTCCTGCATAAAAACAGAGGACATAAGTGTTGAAGATTGAACACATTTCTTTGTCACCAACAGTGAGCTGACCTGAGCGGTTCTTAAGATATACACTAGACATTATAAGGGGAACTTCACATTTTTTTCTTCTCGTGTATATCTTATTTTCATGTTTAACAGTTGTGTGCACTTAAGAATTCTTTGATTTTCCTCTCATTAATATCTACTTGGTTAGTTGCAAGTCACTTAGTAAAGCACTGTTGTGTGAAAGAGATAGTGATGTTTAAAATAAAAGGCCCACATATTCTTTTTTTTCTTTTTACACAAACAAATGTGCTTTGATTTTATTACCATATCTTTTAATATTTTTTATTTCTCATACTCAGGTGAGCTTACTTGAAACTGAACTTAAGGCTGCTATAGATAGGAGTAAGCAGCTTCAAGAAGAAAATAAGAAGCTGACATTTTCCTCAAATAGTTCGCAAGACGAGAGCTTTCCTGAGAGACAAACAGATCTTTCTTCATCAATTATAACAAGGTATGGAGAGTCTGTTAAGTTTCATTAGGAGTGATTGGGCTGTATGATTTGAAATGTAGATGGAAATAAGATAAAATTTACAAGGTGCTGTCAAAAAAGTTCCCAGACTTGAATTTTCACATGAACTTCTTGGGTGATGTATGGCAGTGGCATAGATCACACTGCACATTACACTCCTTTGTGAAGTAGCATGGTAAGTTTCAGTGTGGTCAGTCATTCTGTTGAGGTTAGACAGACATTATTTGTCATGTTGCACTGTTATTTTTGTGTAACAGAATGTAATCTTTGAGAGAACAGTGTATGTGTGAAGTTCTGTTTCAAACTTGGATTAGGCTTGTGACTCACAGAATGCTTCAATAAGCATTTGGCAACGAAGCAATGGGTCAAACACGTGGTTTTGGATGATTTTCTCATTTCAAAGCAAGACAAACGTCAGCTGAGGATGATAACGTTTTGGCCGTCCATCAGTGTTAAAAACATGCCAACGTTGGAAAAGTAATTAAGGTTATTCACAAAGATTCTCATCAGAGTATCCAGGACATTGCAAATGCTCATGGGTCATATCAAAGCATTTTGACTGAAAACTTGAACATGGTGAGTGGCTGCAAAATTTGTTCCTGGCCTGCTGACTCAAGACCAGAAAGACCATCACTTGGGTGTTTGTCAGGACCTCAAAAAGCAAATCAAGGATGACCTAGATATTCTTTCTAAGGTCATTATTGGTACCGTAACTTCATCTACAGCTATGAACCAGAGACGAAGCAACAGTCTTCAAAGTGGGAAAACCCCACCTCACCCAAGGCAAAAAAAAAAAGGGGGGGGGGGAACATGCCAAGTCAGGAGCATGCTCCCCTTTTTTTTTTTTTTTTTTTTTTACAAATTGGGAATCTTTCATCAGGAATTTGTTAGAGCAGGGCAGACAGTTAACTAAAGTTTTTACATTGACGTTCTGAGGTGTTTGAGGGAAGATGTGAGAGGGAAACATCTGGCTTTGTGGACATTCAGTGATTGGTTCAGTCACCATGGTCACGTAGCACTTTGTCTTTTTTTTTTTTTTTTTTCTTCAAAAACATGGCAGTTGCCCCTCGCCCTCCCTACTCCCCAGATCTAGCCCCCCTGTGACCTTTCTTTCACTTTCTAAAACTAAAAATGGCACTTGAAGAGCAACATTTTAATAATGAGGAGATTCAAGCAGAATCACAGCTCTTGCTAGACAGTGTCAGAAAAGAGTTTCAGATATGTTTCATTAAGTGGCAGAGGCACTGGAAGTGTTCTTCAATGGAGAAAACTTCTGCTAGGTGATAAGGTAAGCCTATACAGGTCCACCATCACAAATCCGGCAATCAGACATCCGGTTCCATCAGTTATTCGGCACTAATTTCAGCTAGCATAATTTCAAATTTCCAGGGTCGCCACACCAACCTGCTGGTACTGTTTGGTGGTGCTACTTGCTCCATAAGTCATTCCAATTTGTTTTTCTCCATTTATTGTTATAACCTGCTTACTTTTAGCTCTAGTCATGGTTCCAACGAATAGAAGAAATGCTTCTCGTTGTGAAAAGCATCTACACAGTACATTGTCCATTATAGATAAGGTGGCTCTGAAGCCACTGTCAGTCACCATGAGCTCAGATAAGCTGTGACCGGTAAATTTGGGCCTACACATGAGGTCTGTGTGGTAAGTGTGCGCTATATAAAAAATCCTGCAGCATGCAGTGCATAATGAGAAAAAACTGCAAATGTGTTTATGGTGTAAACCCAAATTTGCAGTGTATTTTCATGTGGTATTCTCGATTTTTTGGTCTCATTTGATAGAATGGAAGATATATTACAAAAACAGATATAATTTTGATTGGTTTCACACCAGAAAGTACCTTAAAATTGAGCTCAAAGTAGTGTAAGTATTCAATTTTTGCCGGTGTTCAAGAGTAAACAAATGATGTCATCGTCTAATACGTGTCCAATTGGCAAGTATAATATGCAGTCACGAATGGATTGGTAGACAGCAACCACCCAGGGAGGTACTACCATCCTGCCAAGTGAGTGTAAAACAAAAGCCTGTAATTGTTTTACATGATGGTAGGATTGCTGGTGTCTTTTGTCTGTCTCATAAATTTGCAAGATTACAGGTACGTCTTGCTACTACTTCTTACACTTAGGTCACACTACACATACATATACACGCTTATTTATAAACACTCATCTGAGTTTTCTTTGATTGTATCTTAATAGTTCTTGTGCTCATTACTTTTCCTTTTATATCCATGGGTAAGTGGAATAAGAATCTTTGCTCCATAAGCCATGCGGTTTGTAAAAGTCACCTAAAATGCCGGGAACAATGGGCTAGTAGCCCCTTTTCCTGTAATTATTACTAAAAAGAATAAGAAGAAGAAAATTGTCAAAGTGGGATGTCTGAATGTGAGTGGATGTTGTGCAAATGGTAAGAAAGAGATGATTGTGGACGTTATGAATGAGAAGCTCGATGTCCTGCCTTTAAGTGAAACAAAGTTGAAGGGGGTGGGAGAGTTTCAGTGGAGAGAAATAAATGGGATTAGGTCAGGGGCTTCAAATAAATTTAGAGCTAAAGAAGGAGTACCAATAATGTTGAAGGATAAGCTATGGCAGGAAAAGAGGGACTATAAATGCATTAATTCAAGGATTATGTGGAGTAAAATAAAGGTTGGATGTGAAAAGTGGGCTATAGTAAGTGTATATGCACCTGGAGAAAGAGAGAAGTGTATAGGAGAGAGATTTTGGGAAATTTTGAGTGGATGCGTGGGGAGTTTTAAACCAAGTGTGAGAGTACTTGTGGTTGGGGATTTCACTGCTAAAGTGGGTAAAAATGTTGTGGAGGAAGTAGTAGGTAAATTTGGGGTGCCAAGGGTAAATGAAAATAGGGAGCCTTTAATTGAGCTATGTGTAGAAAGAGGTTTGGTAATAAGTAATACCTGGTAAAGTGTATGGTAGAGTTATAATTGAAAGAATTAAGAGTAAGACGGAAAATAGGATAGCAGATGAACAAGGAGGCTTTAGGAAAGGTAGGGGGTGTGTGGACCAGGTGTTTACAGTGAAACATATAAGTGAACAGTATTTAGATAAGGCTAAAGAGGTCTTTGTGGCATTTATGGATTTGGAAAAGGCATATGACAGGGTGGATAGAGGGGCAATGTGGCAGATGTTGCAGGTGTATGGTGTAGGAGGTAGGTTACTGAAAGCAGTGAAGAGTTTTTACGAGGATAGTGAGGCTCAAGTTAGAGTATGTAGGAAAGAGGGAAATTTTTTCCCAGTAAAAGTAGGCCTTAGACAAGGATGTGTGATGTCACCGTGGTTGTTTAATATATTTATAGATGGGGTTGTAAGAGAAGTAAATGCGAGGGTCTTGGCAAGAGGCGTGGAGTTAAAAGATAAAGAATCACACACAAAGTGGGAGTTGTCACAGTTGATCTTTGCTGATGACACTGTGCTCTTGGGAGATTCTGAAGAGAAGTTGCAGAGATTGGTGGATGAATTTGGTAGGGTGTGCAAAAGAAGAAAATTAAAGGTGAATACAGGAAAGAGTAAGGTTATGAGGATAAAAAGATTAGATGATGAAAGATTGAATATCAGATTGGAGGGAGAGAGTATGGAGGAGGTGAACGTATTCAGATATTTGGGAGTGGACGTGTCAGCAGATGGGTCTATGAAAGATGAGGTGAATCATAGAATTGATGAGGGAAAAAGAGTGAGTGGTGCACTTAGGAGTCTGTGGAGACAAAGAACTTTGTCCTTGGAGGCAAAGAGGGGAATGTATGAGAGTATAGTTTTACCAACGCTCTTATATGGGTGTGAAGCATGGGTGATGAATGTTGCAGCGAGGAGAAGGCTGGAGGCAGTGGAGATGTCGTGTCTGAGGGCAATGTGTGGTGTGAATATAATGCAGAGAATTCGTAGTTTGGAAGTTAGGAGGAGGTGCGGGATTACCAAAACTGTTGTCCACAGGGCTGAGGAAGGGTTGTTGAGGTGGTTTGGACATGTAGAGAGAATGGAGCGAAACAGAATGACTTCAAGAGTGTATCAGTCTGTAGTGGAAGTAAGGCGGGGTAGGGGTCGGCCTAGGAAAGGTTGGAGGGAGGGGGTAAAGGAGGTTTTGTGTGCGAGGGGCTTGGACTTCCAGCAGGCATGCGTGAGCGTGTTTGATAGGAGTGAATGGAGACAAATGGTTTTTAATACTTGACGTGCTGTTGGAGTGTGAGCAAAGTAACATTTATGAAGGGATTCAGGGAAACCGGCAGGCCGGACTTGAGTCCTGGAGATGGGAAGTACAGTGCCTGCACTCTGAAGGAGGGGTGTTAATGTTGCAGTTTAAAAACTGTAGTGTAAAGCACCCTTCTGGCAAGACAGTGATGGAGTGAATGATGGTGAAAGTTTTTCTTTTTCGGGCCACCCTGCCTTGGTGGGAATCGGCCAGTGTGATAATAAAAAAAATAATTTTAAGAAGAGGATAAATAAATATTCAAGGTATGATATAGCACGTAATGAAAGTAGTTTGTTAGATTATGTATTGGTGGATAAAAGGTTGATGGGTAGGCTCCAGGATGTACATGTTTATAGAGGGGCAACTGATATATCGGATCATTATCTAGTTGTAGCTACAGTTAGAGTAAGAGGTAGATGGGACAAAAGGAAAATGGCAACAACAAATAAAAGAGAGGTGAAAGTGTATAAACTAAGGGAGGAGGAAGTTCAGGTGAGATATAAGCAACTATTGGCAGAAAGGTGGACTAGTTCAAGTATGAGTAGTGAGGGGTTTGAAGAGGGTTGGAATAGTCTTTAAAATGCAGTATTAGAATGTGGGGCAAAAGTTTGTGATTATAGGAGGGTGGGTACAGGAGGAAAGAGGAGTGAATAGTAGAATGAAGAAGTAAAGGGTGTGATAAAAGAGAAAAAGTTAGCTTATGAGAGGTTTCTACAAAGCAGAAGTGTTATAAGAAGAGCAGAGCATATGGAGAGTAAAAGAATGGTGAGAGTGCCAAAGGAGAGCAGATGATAGAGTGGGAGAGGCACTGTCAAGAAATTTTAATGAAAATAAGAAAAATTTTTGGAGTTAAACAAGTTAAGAAAGCCTAGGGAACGAATGGATTTGTCAGTTAAAAACAGAGTAGGGGAGTTAGTAGATGGGGAGATGGAGGTACGTATTGGATAGATGGCGGGAATATTTCGAGGAACTTAAATGTCAACGAAGAAAGGGAGGCGGTAATTTCATGCACTGGTCAGGGAGGTATACCATCTATTAGGAGTGAAGAAGAGCAGGATGTGAGTGTGGGGAAGGCGCGTGAGGCATTACGTAGAATGACAGGGAGTAAAGCAGCTGGAAATGACGGGATCATGACAGAAATGTTAAAAGCAGGGGGGATATAGTGTTAGAGTGGTTGGTATTTTTGTTTAATTTATGTATGAAAGAGGGGAAGGTGCCTAGAGATTGGCAGAGAGCATGTATAGTTCCTTTTTATAAAGGGAAGGGGGACAAAAGATATTGTAAAAGTATAGAGGAATTAGTTTACTAAGTATACCAGGAAAAGTGTACGGTTGGGTTATTATTGAAAGAATTAGAGATAAGACAGAATGTAGGATTGCGGATGAGCAAGGAGGTTTTCGAGTCGGTAGGGGATGTGTAGGTCAAGTGTTTACATTGAAGCATATATGTGAACAGTATAAGATAAAGGTAGGGAAGTTTTCATTGTATTTATGGATGTAGAAAAGGCTTATGATAGAGTGGATAGGCAAGCAATGTGGCAGATGTTGCAAGTATATGGAATAAGTAGTAAGCTACTAACTGCTGTAAAGAGTTTTTATGAGGATAGTGAGGCTCAGGTTAGGGTGTGTAGAAGAGAGGGAGACTACTCCCCGGTAAAAGTAGGTCTTAGACAGGGATGTGTAATGTCACCATGGTTGTTTAATATATTTATAGATGGGGTTGTAAAAGAACTAAATGCTAGAGCATTTGGGAGAGGGGTGGGATTAAATTATGAGGAATCAAATACAAAATGGAAATTGACACAGTTACTTTTTGCTGATGTTACTGTGCTTATGAGAGATTCTAAAGAAAAATTGCAAAGGTTAGTGGACGAGTTTGGGAGTGTGTGTAAAGGTAGAAAGTTGAAAGTGAACGTAGAAAAGAGTAAGGTGATGAGGGTATCAAATGATTTAGATAAAGAAAACTTGGATATCAAATTGGAGAGGAGTATGGTGGAAGAAGTGAACGTTTTTCAGATATTTGGGAGTTGACGTGTCAGCGGATGGATTTATGAAGGATGAGGTTAATCATAGAATTGATGAAGGAATAAAGGTGAGTGGTGCGTTGAGGTTTATGTGGAGATGAAAAAGCGTTATCTATGTATCGAAATTAGGAGAAGGTGTGAAGTTAATGAAAGTATTAGTCAGAGGGCTGAAGAAGGGTTGTTTAGGTGGTTTGGTCATTTAGAGAATGGATCCAAGTAGAGTGACATGGACAACATATAAATCTGTAGGGAAATGAAGGCGGGGTAGGGGTTGTCCTTGAAAAGGTTGGAGGGAGGGGGTAAAGGAGGTTTTGTGGGCGAGTGGCTTGGACTTCCAGCAAGCGTGCGTGAGCATGTTAAATAGGAGTGAATGGAGACGAATGGTATTTGGGACCTGACGAGCTGTTGGAGTGTGAGCAGGGTAATATTTAGTGAAGGGACTCAGGGAAACTGGTTATTTTTATATAGCCGGATTGAGTCCTGGAAATTGGAAGTACAGTGCCTGCACTTTAAAGGAGGGGTTTGGGATATTGGCAGTTTGGAGGTATATATTGTGTATTTTTATACGTATATGCTTCTAAACTGTTGTATTCTGAGCACCTCTGCAAAAACAATGATTAAGTGTGAGTGAGATGAAAGTGTTGAATGATGAAAGTATTTTCTTTTTGGGGATTTTCTTTATTTTTGGGTCACCCTGCCTCGGTGGGAGACGGCCAACCTGTTAAAAAAAAAAATGCTATATGGGTTTTATTTAACACATCGGTAATGAGGTAATGAGGATTCTAGCATATAACATTAAGGGGACAGAGTCAGTGTTTTAATGGTTGGGAGGATTACAGATATTGAGAATAAGATTATATTCTTTTATATATGTTTGTGACATTGAGAATGTGAGCATATTGAATAGCTGAAACCATATTGGATATACTGTACATATTCTGAATGGCTTTTGGGACCTGATGAGCTGTTGGAGTATGAGCAGGGTAATATTTTGTGAAGGGATTCTGAGAAACCGGTTAGCCGGACTCGAGTCCTGAAAGTGTTAAGTACAATGACTGCACTTTAACCCTTTGACTGTTTCGGTCAACCCTTTGACTGTTTCGGTCATATATATATGCCTTACGAGCCACCGTATCTTTCTTTCAACACACCGGCCGTATCCCACCGAGGCAGGGTGGCCCAAAATCAAAAACGAAAGTTTCTCCTTTTACATTTAGTAATATATACTGGAGAGGGGTTACTAGCCCTTTGCTCCTGGCATTTTAGTTGCCTCATACAACACACATGGCTTACGTAGGAAGAATTCTTTTCCACTTCCCCATGGAGGTAAGAGAAAATAAACAAGAACAAGAACTAGTAAGAAAATAGAAGAAAACCCAGAGGGGTGTATATATATATATGTTTGTACATGTATGTGTAGTGTGACCTAAGTGTAAATAGAAGTAGCAAGACGTCCCTGAAACCTTGCATGTTTATGAGACAGAAAAATGGATACCAGCAATCTTGCCATCATGTAAAACAATTACAGGCTTTCGTATCACACTCGCTTGGCAGGACGGTAGTACCCCCCTGGGTGGTTGCTGTCTACCAACCTACTACCTAAAATATATACTCATATGTACTCATAAATTCTAGCGGCTTCAAATCAAGCATGAGAAAGCTTGTAGGCCCACATGTGAGAGAATGGGTCTGTGTGGTCGGTGTGCACCTTATAAAAAAAAATCCTGCAGCACCCAGTGCATAATGATAAAAAAAAAACTCCTACTTTTTTTTTAATGCCGAGTTTGTGGTTTATTTTCGTATAGTATTTATGGTTGTATTCTCGTTTTCTTGGTCTCATTTGATAGAATGGAAAACATATTATAGAAATAGAGGTGATTTTGATTGGTTTTACTATGAAATGGAGCTCAAAGTAGGGAAAATGTTTGATTTTTGCCGATGTTCAAAAGTAAACAAATGATGTCATTTTCCAATAAATGTCCAAGTAGCCATTCTAATATGCAGTCATGAATGGATTGACATTATTTATACAATTATTACAATATTGCAGTAGTCAGCATAA
Organism: Cherax quadricarinatus; assembly: GCF_038502225.1. Classification (NCBI taxonomy): domain Eukaryota; kingdom Metazoa; phylum Arthropoda; class Malacostraca; order Decapoda; family Parastacidae; genus Cherax; species Cherax quadricarinatus. The sequence goes on from NC_091349.1 coordinate 12,601,855, forward strand.
CAATAAATCTTCTATTTTTTGTTTGAATAAAAATTCAAAATAGAAAGCAAGAGTAATATCAGAGGGGCCTGGAGATGTGGCTGATGAACAAAGAAAATGTTATTTTAGAGCCAGGAATGTCTGCATTGTTCATTCTGGACCATATTTTGAAATTGTCATACGTATTTTTTAATTTTTCGTGAAATTGGCCAAATTGCAAATTTCTGACCACATTATTGGGTAGTTGACATCGGTAAATGGGCAGTTTCTTGTACTCAATCGATAGAAAAAATGGAGTTCTAAAGAAATAGCTATGAGTTTGGTCGACTAGAACAATGCAATTAGCCAAAAATAGGGCTCAAAGTGGGCGAAATCGCCCATTAATAAATATCGCCAAGGTCGCTAACTTCGGAAGAGCGTAATTCCGACAGTTTTCCATCAAATTTTGTTCTTTTGGTGTCATTGCAATTGGGAAAAGACTCGGTGGGAGACGGCCGACTTGTTGAATTTTTTTTTTTTTTTTTTTTTTCTCCAGAAATTTTGCAACACCAGGAGACACCGCAGGATTTGGGGTTGCAACAGTCAAGGGGTTAAAGGATGGTTTGGGATATTGGCTGTTTGGAGGGACATCTAAACTGTCTTATCTGAGCACGTCTGCAATGACTTTGATTATGTATGAATGATGGCGAAAGTGTTGAATGATGAAGGTTGTTTTTTTTTTTTTTTTTTTTTTTTTTTTTTTTTTTTTTTTTTTTTTTTTTTTTTTTTTTTTTTTAGTCACCCCACCTCGGTGGGAAACAGCCGACGTGTTAAAAAAAAAAAATCAGACAGGAGTTTGATAGCAGATGGAACACCTATTAAGATAATACATTTTCAAATATCCTTTTTTTCCTCAGATTACAGGAGGAGCGGAATAATCTTCAAGAGAAGTACAACTGTCTGAAGGAACAACTAGGGAAGATGTTTGAGAAACAAGAAAATTTCAATATGGAATTTGAGGAGAGCAACAATAAGTCTGAGGAACTAGCTTTCTTAAATGAAGAACTTAGTTCAAAGAATGATGAATTAGCCTCCAAGAATGATCTGCTCATCAGCAAGAATGAGGAGCTGACAGTTATGCTTGATGAATTAAAGAATGAAGTCACTGAACTCATGGGTCAAAATAATGTCCTCAAATCTAACACGGAAACTCTGAATAAAAAGGAAGAAGAGCTCTTAAAGGAAAATGAAGACCTCTTAGCTCTTAAGCAAGACTTAGACACCCAGATTCAGACAACATCCCAGAAATTAGAGGAAGTGATGTCAGGAAATAAAACACTCATTTCAAGGAACACAGACATAGTGCTACAGAATGAAATGCTTATTGCTGAAAACCAACACTTAAAGACTTCACTTGCAACTAACAGTGAGGATTTAAAAGAACTAGAACAGTTAAAGAAAAACATTCAAATCCTAGAGAAGGAGCTGGAACTTAAGGTTCATCAAATTGATACAAGATGTACAGAGCTTGCTACTCAAGTTGAAGTACTGAAAGCTGAAAAGGAAGAATTAGTCTCTTCATATGGAGTTGTGTCCTCTGAAAAGAAAGAGCTATTGACTGCTTCACAAGAACTAACAGTAAACTACAATGCCATTGTTGCTCAGAGTGATCAAATTTTAAAAGAAAACCTGGAATTATGCTCAGAAAAAGAGAGGTTGCAATCAGAAATGAATGCCATCTTGAAGGATAAGATAGAATTACTTTCAGAAAAAGAAAAATTACAGTCACAACTGAAACACTTGGAAAAGGAAAGAGATCAATTGTGTATGGAAAAGGAAGCATTATTGACCCAGAAAGATGAGCTAAAACTTGAGAGAGACTTAGCATTGAATGATGAGGTTGAAATATCTAAACAGAAAAGTTTAGAAGCAAAGATAAAGGAATTTGAGAAAGAGAATGATGAACTCATTTCTGAGAAGGAGACATTAGTAAAACAAAATGAAGATTTGTTGTCAGAAAAAAGTGTGATGTTGAATGAAAAGATGCTTTTATTATCAGAGAAGAAAGAACTACAAGCTGAGAAAGAAATGATTGTAAAAGAAAATAATAAACTGCTCTCTGATAAAGAAGCTTTGCAAATGGAGAAACAAGAATTGTTAGAACAGAAAAATATTATTCTCAGTGATAAACAGCAATTATCATCTACAAATGCACAACTACATTCAGAGAATGCAAAAATTTTGAAAGAAAAAGAAGTAATGCTCTCAGAGAGAGAGATACTGGTAAGAGAAAAAGATGAGATTCTGAAAAATGTTGAGGATATGGCCTCTGAAAAGAACATTATGATCTTGGAGCAACAAAAACTGGAAGGTGAAATGATGAGCATGAGAGGAGAAAATGAGCAAATCAAAATAAATATGGGAAAACTTAAAATCAAAGTTGAAGAGAATGAACTGGATATTGAAGGTCTTCATGCTACTATTAAAAATCTGATATCTTTAAAGGAAAGCCTAGTTTTGGAAAAAGATCAACTTAATAAAATAAATGAACAACAAATACAGAAGATGGAAAAACTGACAACAGAGTTATCTACCCTGCAGGACCAGATTACAAACAATTCCTCCCAGAATGAGAATTTGTTATCTCAGTTAACCCAGCATGTTGCAGATAAACAGTTAATGAACTCTGAAATTGAGCATTTGAAGTCTAAAGCAGAAGACTGGCTTATAAAGAAAGATCAGCTTACAGAAATTAGTGAACAACAACAGGAAGAAATTGACAAATTAACTTCAGATATATCTGCTCTACAGAGTCAGATAACAAATCTTTCTTCCCAGAACGAGACTTTATCATCTCGGTGTGCCCAACATAATACAGATAAGAAACTAATAGACTCAGAAATTGAACAGTTGAAGTCTAACATAAAAGACTTGCTTACAGAAAAAGATCATTTTTTGAAAATAAATAAACAGCAATGTGAAGAAATGGAGAAATTGACAAGAGAGAGAACTGAGCTACAGGAAGAGAGAAAAAATATTTTCTCCCTGAATGAAACGTTGTCATCTCAAATTACCCAACATGATACAGAGAAGAAACTGCTGCATGACAAAATTGATCTTTTGAAATCTAACATGAAAGGTTTGACTGAAGAAAAAGATAAATTTGCTCAAGATTTGGAAGATGCAAGAACGTGCTGCAAATCATTCGAGGATGACAATGAGACCCAGAGGAAAACCCTAGAGAGCCAGAAGATAGAAATTGAAAGCCTGCAAAATGTCATAGGCAGTCTTAAACAACAACAGCTAAAGCAGGATGAGGCAATTGAGACACTGAAAAAGAGCTTGACTCTGAAGGTAGAAGAAGTTGTTGAGGTAAGCAAGGAGCTTGCCAGGGTGAAGGAAGAGCTTCATGTAGTACAAGGGGATCTGCAAGTTTCCAGGGAAAATCTTTCCAACAAGTTGAAAGAGGTAAGTGTTTTTTATTTTATGCTATAGGTGCACATGTAAAAGATAGGGATGCAATCTGGAACTTTGCAAATTCCACATTGACTAAAGTGTAACCAAAGTAATATGAGCTTACTGCATGTATCAAATGGTCATTTACAAAAATTAAATTATTCTTTTAACCCACTTGTCATATCTCACCAAGGTAAGGTGGCCCAAAAAGAAAAACATAAGTTTCTCTTTTTAACTTTACTAATATATACAGGAGCAGGGGTTACTAGCCCGTTGCTCTCGGCATTTTAGTCACCTCTTACGACGCACACAGCCTACAGGGGAAAGACCTTTGTTCCGCTTTCCCATGAAGATTTTAAATTAGCTATAGTTATTAAAAAGAACATTGAGCGTACAATGACAGTTTCTTTTCTTGTTACAAGGATTTCTGCATAGTTGCTTTTGTGCTTGCATGTATGATATAGTTTACATAAGCAAGGGTAAGGCAGCTTGACTCTCTCTTTGAAAGTAAGACAATGTGAACTTCCCAAAGAATAGCCCAAGAATACATAAGTACAAGCTAAAATGAAGAATCAGTTGTAAACAAAGGAAAGGAAATGTTGTAAAACAAAATTCGTTTTAAAGGACAGTAAAGGATGTGTAATTGAGTCAAGGTGGTTACAACATAAATTTTGAAAATTTACCCTCGTTTACATTTTTTCATTATGTAGTTTTAAATACTGTATATATAATTTTAGGGTCTTTTAGGTATTATACTGTAAACATTCTGTATATGCTAACACTGTAATAAAAGCTGCATTTAGTCTGATGTATCTTGTCACTTTTGATCTGTAAACTTACTCTATTAATATTATAGGCAACAAACTTAATGATGGAAAAGGCTTCAATGGAAGTAGAAATGGCAAGTCTTAAAGACAAGATTTCATCTGTCACAGAAATGGAAAAATGTCTTATTACTAAAGAAGCAGAAGTAAGTGACATACCATAAAGTTTTTTAAATGTACTCAAATAACTGTCTTGCTAGAAGAGCATAGACATCACAATTCCAATGACTAACTATACTGCAATGTCCCTGCCCATCCTTCAGAGTACAGTCACTACTTTTTTTATTGTCAGGTTTTACTAAATGGTTCATCATTAAGTCCAAGGCTGCTAATGTGTTCAATCTGATTTTTTTTTTTTTAAATTAAATGAAGTATTCAAACAATTTAACATATCATTTTTATTGTATGATCATCCTCTGGATACGTCTTCAGTAATTATAACTTTGCCGACTAAGGTAGTTCCCAGTCCTAGAAATTGAAGAGCACCATAATGTCAGTGTTCATCCTTTACTTCAAACTTATTTCCATTTTCTTAAGAGATATAATTTGAGGCTGTTTATGTCAGATTAATATTGTACTGGTTATTGAAACTTGTGTAACATCAGTCTTTATCTACCTTCTGATCAGATTGAAGAGCTGAGCAATCTTGTGAAGGAGTCACGCACTGACTTAGCGACACTACGAGCAAAGTTCTCTCTTAATCAGAAAATTAGTAGGAAGAAAGAAGAGGAACTGAGGGAATATATGAAGCATATTGATGATATGAAAGAGGAGGCAAACCAATTAAAGCAACAGGTTTGTATTAATTGTTATTATATTCATAGGAAGCTCTAAACCCACAAGGGTTGTACAGTGCCTGAGGAAGGGGATGCAATCAGGTTTAATACAAGGAATGAAAGGGTGGTACCAATTCCTTTGATCAAGAGCCCTTCACCTGCATCAGCACTCCTTACAGGAAAATTTGAAATTTTATTAAGACTAGAATAGGCCAAGACATGAAGCTAGATACTCATAAGATACCTCAAAATGTATATGAATTATTTTGATGGTGTGTAACTTATGACTAAAAGCCTCATTGGTGAGAAATTGAGTATTGTGATGATAGGCACCCAGGGATTATAGTGCTTCATGTAAATAATACTGTACTGTTAATAATTTAACTCTTTCAGTGACCATCGCATAGAACTATGTCATAGAGGTCAGGGTTTGGCACGTAGCTCTGCATCATGAATTTAGTTCACTTGGATCTTTTTTTTTTTTTTTTTAACAAACCAGCCATATCCTGCTGAGGCAGGGTGACCTAAAAAAATAAATGAAAGTTTCTCTTTTTAAATTTAGTAATTTATGCAGGAGAAGGGGTTACTAGACCCTTGCTCCCGACATTGTAGATGCCTCTTATGACACTCATGGCTTACAGAGGAAGAATTCTGTTCCACTTCCCCATGGAGATGAGTGGAAATAAACAAGAAGAACTAGTAAGAAAAATAGAAGAAAACCCAAAAGGGTGTATATATATATGTTGTACATGCATGTGTAGTGTGAGCGAAATGTACCTGGAATCTTGCATGTTTATGAGACAAAAAAAAAAGGCAGCAGCAATCCTGCCTTCAGATAAAATTACAGGTTTCTGTTGTATACTCACTTGGCAGGAAGGTAGTACTTCCCTGGGTGGTTGCTGTCAACCAACCTACTACCTAGGACTTGGATAAGATGGGAACTGTAAATTTTGGCTTAGATACAGGTGCATACATTTGTACAGTGAGTGTACACAGTATAAAAAAAATACTGCCTCAAGCAGTATATGATGGGAAAAACAAAGTTTACTTGTGCTTGGTTTTAAATATTGATTTTGAGGTGTTTTCTAGGATGGCTTTTATGGTTTTATTGGCTGCTTCTTGGTATCATTTGCTAGAATAGAAGACATAGTATCAAAATAGAGATGATATTGGTTGGTTCCAGGAATGGCAGTAGCTTGAAATCGGCCTCAAGTTATTGGAAGTACAGTGGACCCCCGCTTTACGATCAGCTCCGAATGCGACCAATTATGTAAGTGCGTTTGTACGTGTATGTTTGGGGGTCTGAAATGGACTAATCTAATTCACAATATTCCTTATGGGAACAAATTCGTTCAGTAATGGCACCTGAACATACTTCTGGAATGAAATAATATCGTAAACCGGGGGTCCACTGTATTAGATTTTGGTCGATTTTTCTGAGGACAGGCAAGGTTTCTCCCAAACCCCATTCCATCTCCTGGTCTGTTTTATAGGTTTTTACTAGGTCTGTTCAATTAGTTGGATGCCATAAACCATGACCAATAATTTATTCCTGGTAACAGGTTAAATTTTTTGTTTTTGTGTGACGTATTTGAAGTGGAAGGCAAGTGTAATAGAGGGGAGGCCTGGAAGTGTGATTAATAAACAGATAAAATGTTGTTTATTTTGGACTCAAATTTTAAACTGAATTTTTTTAATTTTGCCAAAAATTAGCCAATTCACTGAATTTGTGAAATTTATAGGGTAGTTTTATTAACAGTGTAGCAAAGAATTTGGTTGAATTGAGCAATGGAATTGGCTTAAACTACAGTCATGCACCACCATATATACTACAATGTTCCCATGAGATTAAGATGGAGCTGAAAATTCTTATTGTCAGATGTATAAAAGTACAGTAGATCCTCATTTTTCGTAAGCATTGGCCCCAACGTGGCCACAGTCAGTGTCCCATTGTTTATCAGCAAGTGAGCACGATCCTACATGTTCATACAATACATTTCATAATATTCCATTTGTTTTAGTGCTTGCAACTGCTGTTATTGCTGTTTTACTGCTGAACAGCGGTTTAGTGCCGATGAAGGTAGCATAGGTAGCAATGATACGGCCGTGGACTAGTTTGGCTTTAATTGGATAGGAGTGAGTACACAACGGGCAGTGTGAGGGAGTGACCGCAAGCCAGTCCGTGGAGGGGAAGCACTTGTGTCTATCAAGTCGGTCGGCCTAGGAGTGAGGGCGGATGGGCTCAGCTTCCCACTGACCTGAGTGAGCCTACAGAGGGCAGCACCTAAATGCCGTGAAATATGAACTAGTCAGAGCAGACGGCTAGGCTGTGTGTTCTGACAGTACAGGCTGTCTACATTTGCTCGGCCACGCACCTCGCGTCGTCCTGACGCGACAATACTGGTGGGCCCGCAGGTATAAAGGAATTACTTACACTAGCTACCCCAGAGAGGGACTGGTTTTCGCTCACTAGTAAATCAAAATTGGACATAAAAATGCAACAGGCAAAAAAAAAAACTCCCATCCAGGGGAAGAGAAAACTGGTTTGCCCGCGCTGTTTCATCGAGGAGAGAGTCCGGAGACGTCAGCACTGGAACTAAAATCTTCTATATACAGGTTGTCCGCAGGGCTGAACATCAGTTGACCACTCGTCTACGAACGTTGTTGCACCCTCACATCTGCAAACAATGACTGACAGTAGCATTTCCTAAGGTGTGACATGTGACTCAGAGGGCAGCACTGCCCTGACCGTAATACAGGCTCTTTTTTTTTTATATAAAAACACTGGGTGCACATACCTACAATAATACTATATCCATGGAATTCATTACACTCTGGGTACCCTTCTAAAAGTATTTACATAATTACATGATGTTGTCCACTCTGACTCCATTATCGACTAGCTATACAATGTGTGCGCATTTATACCCATTTCTGCAAGCAAACAATTAGCATAACTAGCGTAGGAGTCAGACAAGTCAGTAGGTACGTCAATGTCACAGAAATGTACTGTTGTCCTGGGTCGCAGGCCATAAGTATGGAGCCTTACTGGGCCGTCTTCCGTAACAGTAGTAGTGGGAGAAGGGATAGACGGGTTGTCCCTAGCATTGGTCTGATTGTGGCGTTGCAACGCACGTGACTCCAGCTCTGCTTCGGCCTGCACATGGTCCACATACTTCATGTGATCAAGGTGGGCTTCCTTGATAGTTCCCGTAGCAATCTCCCTCACCTCGAACTTATTGCCACGGAGCTGTCGTAGGACACGGTAAGGACCCACAAATTTTGGGACAAGTTTGTGCATACCTGGGGTCTGCACTGGGTTGAGCAACATAACTTTGCAACCTGGTTCCACTTTGCTTTCCTTGGCGCGGGCATTGCGCTCAGACGTGAACCTATCAGTAGCTTTCATAAGGTTCTCTCGTACCCACTGGAAGACAAGCTGCGTTGTCCGCATCTTTACTACACTGGGGTTATCAGTATCATAAGTAGGTCTAGGTGGAGCAAACAGAATTTCATATGGTAAGCGCTTGTCATAGCCATACAAAGCAAAATGAGGTGTCTCACCGATCGAGCTGTTGAGGGAGGAATTTAATGTACACAGAACATCTGGGGTAGCCTCATCCCATGTAGTACAACTTGGGTTAACGGTTACCCTGAGCACCTCCAGGACTTTGCGATTTGTACGTTCAGCAAGACCATTACTCGCAGGGTGGCGTGGAGCTACTGGCGCTTGGTGAATGTTGAATCTGGAGCAAAGATCCTGCATTATGCCATTTATAAACTCAGACCCATTGTCTGACAGAAGGACACGTGGGCAAGTATGACGAAGAACAACATGCTCACGGAAAGCACTAGCGACCGTTTCGACGGTTTTATCAGGAATGGGTACTAATTCACTGTACCACGTCAAGTTATCTACCATTACAAGCAGGTGCTTATTTCCCTTCTCCGAGGTTGAGAAGTTCATCAGCAGGTCGACAGAAGTTCTCTCCCAGGGCTCCTTTGTAATGGGATACTTTAGAATGGGGTTAGGATCTGTAATGGTACCCTTGTGCTGTAGGCAAACAACACACTGGTGTACATGCTTGGCAATGTCCACTGCCATCTCAGGCCAGAAATATTTCATTTGTGCCTGTTTGATACTGTGGTCCTTCCCGGGGTGCGCTACACCTGGGACATCGTGGATCAACCTAAGAGTAGCTGGTATCATGGACTCTGGTATCACGGACTCTGGTATCACCAGTTGGTATATGGTTCTGCCGGGGTCCACCAGCTGTGCAACATGGCACAGTACTCCTTGGTTGACCACCAAATCCTTCAGTGGAAAGTGAGACTTGACCTCTAAGTCAACGTTCTTCTTGGTCAGGAAACGAAGGACTGGAGACCACACAGGGTCCTGTCGTTGGGCTCTCTCGAGATCCTCAACAGAGAATGAGTTGCCGGCACTCACGAATGCTATATGCCTCGATAGGGCATCAGCTACAACATTTTGCTTACCTGGGACATAGCAAATTTCAGGGTTGTAGTCACTGAACGTGAGCGACCACCGAGCATGCTTTCCCGAGAGGTTCTTATTCACAAAAAGGGCCAATAAGGGTAAATGATCTGTGTAAATCTTGATAGGATAATGATAGATGATATCCCAAAAATGACTCAGGGCCCATACAATGGCTAAAGCTTCTAGCTCTGTCACTGAATAATTGACTTCCGCTTTAGTAAGGACACGGCTAGCATAGGCAATAGGCTGTTGCTTACCATTAGATTCCTGTGACAAGACTGCACCGATGCCAACTTTGCTGGCATCAGTCGTCAAGGTAAATGCCTTGGTGAAATCAGGGAATCTAAGGGTTGGGGCTGATGTTAACTTGTTCTTAAGAATGACAAAAGCTCGTTCCTGATCACACGTCCACTCAAAAGGGGTATCCTTCTTGAGTAAGCGTGTCAGGGGTGCAGCAATGGTGGAGAAACCTGCGATAAAGGTGCGGTAGAAACCCGCCAGGCCTATGAAGGACCGGACTGCATCCGCCGTCATGGGTCTGGGGAATTTCTGCACGGCCGAGATTTTAGACTCGTCCGTCTTTATGCCATTCTGAGTCACTACATGACCCAGAAATTTTATTTCCTTCCAGAGGAAATGACATTTGGAGAGCTTTACCTTAAGGTTTGCCTGAGCTAGCCTGTCCAATACCCTGTCAAGTTTCTCGAGATGTGACGGGACATCTTGCTACATGACTATGAGATCATCTAGGTAGACCATGAGCGTGCCACCTAGGAGGGTACGGAAAATTGTCGTCATCAAATGACTAAACGTGATTGGGCTTCCGTGCAAGCCGAAGGGCATCCTCCTGAACTGGTAATGACCAGTTGGCGTAGAGAAAGCTGTCAACTCTTTGCTCTCATCATCGAGGGGGATCTGCCAGAACCCTTGAAGAAGGTCAAGAGTTGAAAAGACCTTATTGTCACCGATGTTCTGCAACAGGTCGTTCAGAACTGGCAATGGAAAGCGGTCTGGGATCGTACATGCATTCAGTTTCCTGTAATCGATAACAGGGCGCCAGGTTCCATCTTTCTTGGGGACCAGAATAAGGGGAGCATTCCACGGGGAAGTGGACTCCTCAATAACTCCATCACGGAGCATCCGTGTAATGAGTTCTTCGGCGAAGACTCTTTGCGCATGTGGCAGGCGATACGCAGGTACATAAATGGGTTTAGTACCTTTGTCAAGTGGAATACGGTCAGAGATCAGTGGGGTCAAACCCATCGACTCACCATCTAGTGCTACTGCAGAATGTGCACGATTGAGAACCTGGAGAAGTTTTGGGACCTCTTCAGGATAGTCTGTCAAAGCTAGATCATCTTCCTGCACTGGCTGGGTGTTGGAAGAGTCAGCAGCAGACTCGCCTGGGAGAACTGCACTCACGAGGAAGTCAGCTGGGGCTTCACCCTCCACTCTCACCGGGAGAGGGAATCTGACAAGGTCGACAAGTGAGGTATTCTTCCGCAGGGGAAATTCTCGACTGTGCATGTTGACAACAAGGACTTGCAACTTACCATGTTGCACTGTGTGCAAGGATGGTTCAAGGGAGAGGCCCTTGACTCGGCACATGTCGTTGTCAACCAGCACATGGTCTCCTTCAAAAGCTCTGCTCACGTACACCGTAACAGAAGTGAGCGAGTTAGCTGACAAAGTGACGTCATACTTTGTACAAGCAGTAACTCTGCTCGCTGATACCATGACACGAGTCAGACAGTCGCCTGCCGACAGGGATACTGCGGCTTGACAACTGCTGTTCTCTACAACAGCGTCAGAGTTAGAGTGAAGGTTAGACTAGGCATCCCCAGACTGGGTTTCACTGGTAACTAAGCGCTGATGGCCAGGAGGTGACGGGCAACGAACTCTACTACGAGGTCGATCAGGACAAGAGACCGACCCCAGGGAGAATGTGCTACGGAAACCACCGGTTTCCAACGATTCCAGGCACTGTGCATACTCTGAGACAGAGTAGCACGTAGTGGATCCTAAGCGCACGCCCCAGAAGGGCACATCCACTCCGTTGAATTCTGCTTTCCACTCGGCTGGATCTAAGCGGATCCTAAGGTCTGCCATGGTTTTGAACCCTATGAGCAGGTCACCAGGGAAAACAATACTATCTACGACTAAGAATTTTGCGGACAGCTTGTGACCCTGGACCGCAAATTCTAACGTTGTACGACCACGAACCGTCAGCGGATTACCTGAGACTCCTCTCAAGGTCTGAATGACAGACAGCTCTGTCAACATGGCCGCGTGAAGGCCAATGTCTCGGGAAAGAGTGGAGCGGACAATGTTAACCACCGAACCTGTATCTAGGAAAAGCTGGACAGGCTTATGGTGGACAGTGGACTCGATGAGCGGTCCACACGGGTTGTCATACCGAACATGAAGGCATGACAGGCCGACGAAATCCCCTGAGTCACAGCTGCTTGAGGCTTGACACTTGTTGACGAGGCTCGACCTGGAAGATATGGTACGAGTCTCGGCAATAACGTCAAGACACTCTGTTTCCTCACTGTCGGCAAGCGTATCACTGCCCAGGGCGGCGAATGCATTGCGGACAGGGACGGAATACAGCGACTCCGACAGGGTTACCATGTCTTTTGCTGGTTTCGCGGACGCGCCTCTTCCCCTGAACTAGTGGAAGGGCTTCTACGAGCACGTGCATTGCCCGACGACTGCTTGCTCCACTCAGCTGACAGCATACTTCGCAGCTTGTGACACTCATGGGAGGTATGACTGGAAGTATTGTGGTACATACAGACTCCCTCGCGAGACTGAGCATGGGGACGGTGACGGTTACTTTGATACTGAACGTGGGGATGGTTACGGTTACTTTGATACTGAGCGTGGGGATGGTTACGGTTACTTTGCGGGGACTTAGGTTTGTAACACCGATCGGTAGTGCCCGCGTTTGCCACAGTTGAAACAAGTCACTACGCGCTTAGCAGGTGAGGTTGGAGGTGGTGTTTGCTGGCGACGTTCTGCCTTGGTCCAGGAAGTCGATGACTGCTAAGGCTGGAGATGACGCCGTGACGCCTATGTTCAGATTTTGTGGGAAAAATCTAGGACGAAGATCTATCTCAGGTCCCGTCAAGACGCTGGGAGTAACAGATAACTCTTTAGGCCAGCAGGTGCGTTGGATGACGACGGATGATGTTGACTGGCGTCGACCGATGGTGTTGACCCCACCACCCTGAAGAGGCTCACAATGCCGTTGACTCCGCTGTCACCACTGTTACTGCTGTTCTTACTGCTGAACAGCGGTTTAGTGCCGATGAAGGTAGCGTAGGTAGCAATGATACGGCTGTGGACTAGTTTGGCTTTAATTGGATAGGAGTGAGTACACAACGGGCAGTGTGAGGGAATGACCGCAAGCCAGTCCGTGGAGGGGGAGCACTTGTGTCTATCAAGTCGGTCAGCCTAGGAGTGAGGGCGGATGGGCTCAGCCTCCCACTGACCTGAGTGAGCCTACAGAGGGCAGCACCTAAATGCCGTGAAATATGAACTAGTCAGAGCAGACGGCTAGGCTGTGTGTTCTGACAGTACAAGCTGTCTACACTGCTAAATAAGCCACCATGGGCCCAAAGAAAACTAGTGCCAGCCCTTTGGTAAAGAAGGTGACAACATAATAGAATTAAAGAAAAAGATAGTAGAAAAATACAGAAGTGGTGATGGTAGTGATAGTGGTAGAGGGTGGTAGTGATGTTGGTAAAGGGTGGTAGTGGTTGTGATGGTGGTAGAGGGTGGAAGTGGTAGTGATGGTGGTAGAGGGTGGTAGTGGTTGTCATGGTGGTAGTAATGGAGATTTGTGCATTGTGGAATAGGATGGAAAGATTTGTGGAGGTACATCACCTTAACAAATCTGTTGCAAGCCATGTCAGCAATATGTACAATGACAATGTCTTGTCCCATTTTAGGGAAATTTTAAAGAGATGCCAGAAACAGAGCTCTCTGGACAGATATTTAGTGCCACAGGTGTGCAGTGACTCAAGCTGGTCCTAGTAGCATTAAAAAACAAGGACAGGGAGTAACCCCAGAAAAGGACTTAGTACCTGAAGTCTCTGTGGAAGGGGATTCCCCTTCCAAACAGTAATTTCTTCATCCTCTCCCCTCCTTCTGTCTTCCATACACTAAGAAGAATCTTCAGTAAAGGTAAGTGTCATGTTGTTATTGTTTTATTCTTCATGTCTCATTGTTTTCTGTTGCATGTACATCTATATTTCATGTAAAAAAAAATTTTTTTAATACTTTTGGGGGTCTGCAACAGATTAATTGGATTTACATTATTTCTTATGGGGAAAATGGTTTTGCAAATCGTCAATTTCGCCATTAGTCACACTCTGGAACGGATTAATTACGAAAATGAGGATCCACTGTATAGCACATACAATTGTATACAGTACATAATACTTGTTAATGATGATAAACAACTACAGCCTCTCCTCACTTAACGATGGAGTTCTGTTCCTAAGACAACATCGGTAAACGAATTCATTGCTAAGTGAGGAGCATACTATAATAGTAGTGAGTTTATATCACACCCATCTTTGATATTGTTTTAATGTCACCTTTGTACCATTTATAACATTTCTGGTATATTTTTAAATGTTTATACAGTAGTGTACTGTACATTGTAATAAACAGAATAGAGAAAACCGGCTCTAATATGCATTATATAGGTGTGCATACTGGTCAGAGAGCCCGTCATAAGTCCGAGGAGTCAGTAAATGAGTATGTCGCTAAGTGAGGAGAAGCTGTATGTTACTGGGTTACATATTTACAATATTGTACAGGTCTCCCTCAATATTCGTGTTTTCCACTTTCACGGGCTTTGAACATTCGCGAATTCCCAGCCGCCCAATCATATTTAAAATATGTCATTACATATGTTAGGAATTGTAGTGGTGGCAGAGTTTGTTTGGAGATAGGACAAGATAGTCCTTCAGTATGACACTAATATCAACTCTACAGCTTATTTATCTATCACAGTTCGTCTAATATCACATAATAAATAATATTAATAACATTGAAACATGACATGTATTCTAGAATGAAAAAAATTTATCTATCACAGTTCGTCTAATATCACATAATAAATAATATTAATAACATTGAAACATGACATGTATTCTAGAATGAAAAAAATATGTCATTAAGTATGTAATGAGTGGTTGGGTGTTTAAGGGCCACTGAGAGAATAAACCGTACGTAGTGGTGGTGGGAGGCGGTAGAGACGGCGGTGTTGTCAGTCACCCTATATAACTCCAACAATATTGGAGGAGTTAGGCTCGTGCTGTCCTTTTTCTATTGATTAATCGCTTAACTTATTTGCTACACTGTTAGTGCTACACTTTATCGCTGGCTGGTGCTATAGCCTTTATCGACTAGTGCTGCTTTAGTATCATACATATCGAAGAGTCACTGAAGAAGGCACATTCTCTCCTCTCTCTTCCTCCTCCACTTTGGTACTCTGTTATGAGTTCTTTCTTGAATTCTATGGTCTTTCTCACCTTCTTTACCAAAGGGCTGGCACTAGTACAATATTTACAATGTTTTCATGTGTTTTATGATTGTTCATGGTTCAGTAGGATAAGGAAGCAGTATTGTATTATATTTCCCTACAATATATTGGGGCACCAAACATTCGTGATTCTTCAACATTCGTGAGGCTCTTGATCCCCTAACCCTTGCGAATGTTGAGGGAGACCTGTACTTTTTATTGTTATTCTAGAGTGTACTCTTTCTATTCATAAAAAAGTTTACTGTAAGGTAGTATGCTATGTTATGCTGGTAGCATCTTCATACATCTCATTTTTACCTCATCTCTTGATAGTATCATTTTCCCTTGTACTTAATTTAATCTTGTGTTATTTGGTTCATCATGGCCCCTAAGCATACAAAATCCATTGCCATGTTGCCATACCTGAAAAAGAGGCAAGATAAAAAAAAGACTAAGAACCATAAAGAAGATTCACAGTGAAGGGTTTAGCAGCTTTTGCAGACCTCAGCAAGCTCCTAAAAAAAGTTTGAAAACATGAACCTTAACATCAGTTTTTTTCATTAATAGAGGAATGTTCATGGTGTATTATCTACTTACAAGCAAATCTACGATGAAAAAATAAACAGTTGGCTACAGTATTCGGTACAGTAACATAACATGCTGTAAAGGTTTGTATCCTAGGAGCAGTAGGATATATCATATAACCTAGGTGTGAAGTAGGCTATATCATCTAGGTTTGTGTATTTACACTCTATGACGTTTCCACAATGACGAAATTGCCTAACCACGCATTTCTTAATGTATCCCCATCATTAAGCAATGCATGACTGTAGTATTCGTTCGGCAAAATTGTCTTTGTAAATTGTGCCCAGATTGCTAACTTTGCATCTCAGTAATTCTATAAGTTTTCTATCAAATTTTGTATTGCTAGTCTTTTTTTTTTTTTCTTTTTTTTTTCTCAACATATCAGTTGTCTCCCACTGAAGCAGGGTGACCCAAAAAGAAAGAAAATCCCCAAAAAGAGAATGCTTTCATCATTATTCAACACTTTCACCTCACCCGTACAGTCACTGTCATTGCAGAGGCGCTCAGATACGACAGTTTAAAAGTCAACCCCCAAACTGCCAATATCCCAAACCCTTCCTTTAAAGTGTAGGCATTGTACTTCCCATTTCCAGGACTCAAGTCCGGCTAACCGGTTTCCCTGAATCCCTTCACAAAATATTACCCTGCTCACACACCAGCAGCTTGTCAGGCCCCAAAAACCATTTGTTTCCATTACCTTCAGAAAAAGATTCTCTATCATTTCAGAAGTTTTTTTTTTTAATGTGGACACTGTGAGCACTTTTAATTTTGGGGTTCTGGACAATGAAAGGGTTAAACATGTGAAAAATTTTTGGAATGATTGTGAAGTGAATGGATACATGTCCAAAGGAATTGAACTGAGCAATGTATATATTTTAGTAATTTGCTAAATAAATTGCTAGTTCCAACTAGGTACTGGATGTTGCAAGCAAAACTCATGGCTTGTACCTTGAAAGAGAATATGTTAAAGATATTTGTTTAGCTTAGCTTCGATTTTCACATTTAGTACAGTAATTGAATTCTAAAATTTCAGCACTTATAAATTTTGATAGTTTAATACCTTTGTTTTGAAAGTGTGGCACACTGGAAGATTCTGTAGAAAATACTTACTGAATAATTACAGGGTTTGTTCTCTTAAGACTTTGTGGACAGGCTGAGGCTTACTTTAGCAAACATATTCTAGTAGAAAGTAGACAAAAGAGAATAAGAGAAAGTCGTATATAATACTAAAAAAAAAAGAACTTAAAATGGGAAAAGAGGTAATTGACAGAAATATGTAGAGGTACTTTAAGTTTGCAGGGTTCAAGTTATAGCTCCTGGTCTTGCCTCTTAACTCCAATTGACTAGCTTTATTGATTTCTGACCTTGAAACTGTGGGTAACCCCACACCATCTCCCAATCTCCACACTCGAAATTTTACGCCTGATATTCACACCACACATTTTTCTCAAACGTGACATCACTGCCTCCAGCCTCCTCCTTGCTGCAAAATGTTTAAGCTTTATTAATGTTTTGAATATACTGTACAGGGCAAGAAAATTACACAAAATATTCATGGAATTTTGAATAGTTAATGGCCTAGATTATGTACAGAAAAACCTAATGTATGCATAAATTTAGAATTTTTTAAATCAGAACATATATTTAATGTACGTGTGTTGTAAGAGGCAACTAAAATGCCAGGAGCAAGAGACTATTAACCTCTTCTCCTGTATATATTACTAAATTTAAAAAGAGGAACTTGTTTTTCTTTTTGGGCAACCCGCCTCGGTGGGATACGGCTGGTTTGTTGAAACAAGAATACAGTGGTACCCAGAGTTTCGTACAGCTCCCAACTCGAACAATTATGTAAGTGTATTATTGTAAGTGCTTTTGTTAGTGTATTTTTGGGGGTCTGAAACAGACTAATCAATTTACATTATTCCATATGGGAACAAATTCATTCGGCAATGGCACTCGAACAGCCTTCTGGAATGAATTATGGCCCAAACTCAAGGTACCACTGTATATTTAATGTAGTGAAAGAAAATATGTAATGGTCAAGATAAAATCTAATTAATACTCTCTACATAGGTGAATATTGCAGAGGAAAGGTCAACCAGTCACCATAAACAACTGGAGAAAGTGACACAACAAGTGGCTCACTGGCAGAACCGTTTTAATAAAAAGAACACAGAAGCAGAGGAAGAGGCATCTAAGCACATTGAGGTGAATGAATTTACTTTTAGTGTAGTATAATATAAGTGTGCAGTTGTTGATAATGGAATGAATTCTCTAATATATTTATGATTTTTTGTGACTTAAAGCAATATAAAATATAGATTTAAAATGACACTTTTGTTTCAGATAATAAATAAAATGCTTGATCTTGAAGAAAGAAATGAATCTTTGGAATCAAAGGTTGTAATTCTCCAAGCCCAAATAAAGAAGCTGAAATCTAATAATAGTAAAGAAATTTCTCAAACTGAGACAGGTAGACAGAAAAGAAATAGTAATGTGATATCAGATGCATCATCTTCACATATAAAAGAAGCAACAGGCATTCAGCCTTCACAAGGATCAGATAGTCAAGAAATTGTGGGCAGTTCACAGACTCCAGTAGCCAAGAATTCTTCCTCATACCAAATTACTCGACGTGCAGTGACACGTCGGGCGACTATGCTCTCTCTCTTAAATAGTTCTGCATCGTCTTCGCCCAAAGCCTCTTCAAGCAGCCCTCAAGAAGGACGAACTAGATTACGCAGATCTCGAGGTGGTAATTTGGATGGAACGTCTAGCATAAAGTTATCTCATGAAAATAAAATGCGAATGCGGCGTTCTCACTCAGACCTTTTAAGTGGTACAGCTCCTTTAGATAATGAAACCATGAAGCAAGCCATGAAGCGAGTCTCTGCCTCCACATCATCTTTAAAATGTCAGAAAAAGCGCAGGTCAGGCACAGATAAACCTGGGTTGCCTGGCTTTGCAGAGACCCTCTCAACAAAGTTGAAGAAAGGTAAGTTAAATACACACACAGTTTCTTTTGAGGTGGTACCTTGATAACTGGTGATAATGCTGATATTCTCTTGGCTTTTGCTGGGTTATTTCTCTGGCCTCTGCTAAAAAAAAAAAAAAAACCTCAGTTGTGCTTTTCCATTCTTATACAAAGGCTGTGCTGTGTGACCCTTTTGGGTTTAGTGCTTAAATTTATCATAGTAATAATAATAATTTTTATGTAAGTGCAATATGTGTATGTGTGTGTGTGCTTGCACTTTTAGCAAAAATGCATGAGCATGTTAAATATAAATAAATCGAGTGGAGACAAATGGTTTTTATGACGATGTATTATTGGAGTGTGAGCAAAGTAACATTTATGAAGGGATTCAGGGAAACCAGTTAGTCAGACTTGAGTCCTGGAAGTGGGAGGTACAGTGCCTGCATTGTGAAGGAGTATTGATATGTTGCAGTTTTTTAACTAATGTAGGTGTGCCCGTGGCAAGACAGGTGGAGTGAATGATGATGAGTGTTTCTTTTTTGGGTTGCCCTTCTTCAGTGGAAAATGGCCAATGTGTTAATAAAAAAAGGTAAAAAAATATATATGCAGTAGCTTGAGCACTTATTGAATGATGCCCACTTATTTTACTATAAACAATTCTATGTAATTACATTTTTTTTTTTTTTTTCAACAAGTCGGTCGTAATTGTAACATTCACCTTGGATTATTTTCTGTAACACCAAGATGTTTTCATTTGCTTGTGTACTATAATTTTTTTTTTCTCTTGGTGTGCTTATCTGTCTTTTAATTAGTTACCTGCTTTTTATAATTTATATAGTTAAAACTCAACTCTAACTCTTGGCCCCCTCTCCTTAATTTTTGAGCAAATGACATGAATTAGCCTTGTCATATTTACTTATTTTTTAATCTGTATACAGTTGACTGTTTATTCCTCAGCTCCACAATAATGGCAAACCAATTTTTTTTAGGTTTTGAAATTGTAAAAAAAAAATATATACATATATGGATTTAGAAAAGGCATATGATAGAGTGGATAGGGGAGCAATGTGGCAGATGTTGCAAGTATATGGAATAGGTGGTAAGTTACTAAATGCTGTAAAGAGTTTTTATGAGGATAGTGAGGCTCAGGTTAGGATGTGTAGAAGAGAGGGAGACTACTTCTCGGTAAAAGTAGGTCTTAGACAGGGATGTGTAATGTCACCATGGTTGTTTAATATATTTATAGATGGGGTTGTAAAAGAAGTAAATGCTAGGGTGTTCGGGAGAGGGGTGGGATTAAATTATGGGGAATCAAATACAAAATGGGAATTGACACGGTTACTTTTTGCTGATGATACTGTGCTTATGGGAGATTCTAAAGAAAAATTGCAAAGGTTAGTGGATGAGTTTGGGAGTGTGTGTAAAGGTAGAAAGTTGAAAGTGAACATAGAAAAGAGTATGGTGATGAGGGTATCAAATGATTTAGATAAAGAAAAATTGGATATCAAATTGGGGAGGAGGAGTATGGAAGAAGTGAATGTTTTCAGATACTTGGGAGTTGACATGTCGGCAGATGGATTTATGAAGGATGAGGTTAACCATAGAATTGATGAAGGAAAAAAGGTGAGTGGTGCATTGAGGTATATGTGGAGTCAAAAAATGTTATCTATGGAGGCAAAGAAGGGAATGTATGAAAGTATAGTAGTACCAACACTCTTATATAGGTGGATGTAGTGTAGTGATGCATTATATATAATACAATACTTATGGCTAAAAGGTTACATAAATAATATTTCTTGCCTTAAATTCTGGCTGCTGGTGTATGCCATTGATTCTGAAAGGAATGGAGAGGGATAATGTGGCCCTTCTGGGCTGAGGTGGAAGGTTGTGAATTGTTCGCTGAGGTCCTTGTACTGATACTGATGGTTGTACTGGATTATTGGGGAATTCTGCAATGCATTTTTGGTCTGTTTTTGCTGTGCAGTACTTTACACAGCTGATGGTAAGACATCACATGATCCCATTACAGAGCAGTGCTTTTATCTTGGTCAGGGTTCTCTTCATTGAAAAAGTCTGCAAATTTACTGATATCATGGAAGTTCTCATGTAACTGTTGTAGCATTAGCTGTTTCTCTGTAGGTTCTTCATCATCCTCATCTGTTATCTGTTTCCCTTGTATTTGGGCATTGAGGTCTGCCACCATTTCCTGTGGATTTTTCTTCCTCATCATCTAACAGTTCATTTACATCATCTTCCTGCATATCTTCAAAGCCCACACCTGGCAATCTCCTTACCAGTTGAACAGTTTTCTGGACCTGGTTCTCAACTGAGGAAACTGAAAATACTCATCACTCTAGGCCATTTTATGTTGATTGGCACATTAATGGCATCTGTAATGTTTAGTTTACACTCGAAGTCTGGCACTCCAAGCACTGTGTTAGCATCCATTGCTTCAGTGAGTTTCTGCATCACTTTTCGTGTGTAGTTATACTTGGTGGTAAAAAAAAACCTTTACGTGTAAATGCACATCCACCAAGTATTTTGGAAGAGTATGTGAATTACCAAGAGTGAAGAGAACCTTGAATTCAAGGTTCTTCAAATGAAGCAGGAGAAAGCTGGTAGGCCCACATGTGAGAGAATGGGTCTGTGTGGTCAGTGTGCACCATATAAAAAAATCCTACAGCACCCAGTGCATAATGAGAAAAAAAACTGACCATTTTTTTTTTTAATTAAAATGCCAACTTTGTGGTCTATTTTTGTATAGTATTTATGGTTGTATTCTCGTTTTCTTGGTCTCATTTGATGGAATGGAAAACATTTTATAGAAATAGAGGCGATTTTGATTGGTTTTACTATGAAAAGAACCTTGAAATGGAGCTCAAAGTAGGTTAAATGTTTGATTTTTGCCTATGTTCAAAGGTAAACAAATGATGTCATTTTCAAATAAATGGCAAACTAGCCATTCTAATATGCGGTCATGAATGGGTTGATGTTATTTATACAATTATTATAATATTGCAGTAGTCTGCATAACAGTAAATCTTCTATTTTTTGAGTAAAAATTCAAAATAGAAAGCAAGAGTAATATCAGAGGGGTCTGGAGACGTAACTGACAAACAAAGAAAATGTTATTTTAGAGCCAGGAATGTCTGCATTGTTCATTCTGGACCCTATTTTGAAATTGTCATATTTTTTAATTTTCATGAAATTGGCCAAATTGCAAATTTCTGACCGCATTATTGGGTAGTTGAAATCGGTAAATGGGCAGTTTCTTGTACTCAATCAATAGAAAAAATGGAGTTCTAAAGAAATAGCTATGAGTTTGGTCGATTGGAACATTGGAATTAGCTGAAAATAGGGCTCAAAGTGGGCGAAATCGCCGAGGTCGCTAACTTTGGAAAAGCGTAATTCTGACAGTTTTCCATCAAATTTCGTTCTTTTGGTGTCATTACAATTGGGAAAAGATTCTCTATCATTTCATAAGAAAAAAAAAATTTTTATGGAAATTTTGCGACACCAGGAGACACCTCAGGATTTGGGATTCCAACAGTCAAGGGGTTAAACCAGTCAGTAAATACAATAAAGACTTATCTCATCAGCATTAGACACTTACTGTGGCTCATGGCCACCCTGAGAAATAATTTCCTCCAATTCATTAGGGAATTTCCTGCAGCCATGTGGTCAGCAGAAGCACTTACACTAGAAAATTTAATATGCAACCAATTGTGCAGTTTACACTTTTGGAACTAGCCTGTACTAAACAGATACTCTTGCCAGGCCTTCCTCACACACAGTTTGATAGTACTTTAAGCTTTCTTTCTTTATAAGGATGAAATTAAGTGGTGGTACTTTTTTGGTTTTCTACTCAATCCACTTCCTCAGTAATTTTTCCATCTTATTTAGCTGTTATGACCTGTGTGTCATTCTTTTCAGGAGGTCACAACCTAAACTACTTATTGCACAAGTTATTATCTTTTCATTCCTTTTAATTGAACTAACTGATGCCTCATTGAGACCACAGGCTGTCAATCACAGGGGCACCACTTTTAAACTTATCTATGATCCTGAATTTTTTTTTTTAAATACCAGGACTTTCATGCCACTTCCTGCATCACTTCCATCCTTCTTGAGTATAATGGTTACTATCTACACACTAGATATGATGAAAATATTAAAAAGCAGTTCAGTAACACAGCTGAGCACAGTATGGGATTCGTGTGCACAGAGAACTGAGGCTAGGCTGCAGCTAGGCCTCGCCCACAAAGACTGGCTTGACCTGCAGGCTGGATGCAAGGAAAGCTCCTACAGCATTCTATATTTTTCCCCTAAATTAATACTGTCATAAATGAGCATCATAGTGAGATGATCGAAAAATTGCATTTTTTTTACCGTCATATAGCAAAAATGTACTAATAGATCACATCTTAATTAGTTTTCTATTGTATAGTCAGCTTCCACAGTGTTGTTTAAGTCTTCCAATTTTTTTTATTTTCATATGGAAGTTTTGGGATGTTCCTGTGCCTCTGATGGATGTGTAACTTCCACCCATGCCCTTAATGTTCTATCCTTGTCTTTGCCCTGGAATATTTGTCATAATATTCTCTGGTGTTATAGATACAAGACACCCATCCCTCATTCTTTTTTCAGAACTCAGACATCATTTGGCTGCATTATATTTGATTTGTCCAAATTTCACTTTGTATTTGACTTGAGGGTTCCACACTGGTTTGTATACTCAAGAATAGGTTTCAAAGAAAGATTGTGGAAACTAGGCCTATTGGCAATTGGGGAAATGAAGTACAAGGGAGATTATTACTATAATATAAGAAGACAGGATGAACAAGGATAAACTCTACCAGGAATGTAACAAGTACAAAAGACTGGTAAAGAAACAGAACGAACTAGTCAATGGCATTAGGAAGCAGATTATAGATGGGTTCAAAAATACTTATGGCTGCTCTTGATTGCATCAGTCAGTTGAAAGCTACAAGGTTCAGCCAGGAGCTAGAGCTCGACTCATCCCCAGCTCTAATAGACAATTAAATATTTGCACAACCATGTTAAAAAAAAAAAAAAAGAATCAAATTTCAAAGTTTTACTGGGACAAGCATGTGTTCTGGTCTCATGTGGCTTTAACAAACATGATACAAAACAGATTGTTGGGGTGTTTAGAGTGTGATTAATATTGTCCCTCTGTGATTATTTATCTTTTACATGCTCTTAATAGGACTGAATGATTTGCCCTCTGATCTAGAGAGCCCTGGAGTAGTACAGAGATCAACCACCTTGGCCAAGAAAATGAGAGCTGGTGAAAAGTTACAGGTTAGTATAATGTCTATAAACTAAATTTTTATCTGAATCTAGAGGTAACATTCAGGTCTTTCCCAGTCTTTATCTACTGGTTTGCAGTATATACCAGCTGTATTCACATTGTACATGTGATGGTTCATGTGTATGTATAACTTCTTAGATTACTGAGAGTTTTTTTCATGTTAAATACCATGAGCAGAATTGACTAGGTTCATTTTAAATTAAAAGTTCTGTAAAGTTAAAAAAAAAATGTAAAAAGATAATCACATTTAAAACAAATTGTGATTTTTTTTTTCCTTGAGTAAATAGTGTAAACAATAATAATGTGTGCCGGATACAGACAAAAATATCTTTATAATTGCATTTCAGTATACTTTAGTGTCATAAATTTGAGTTGCTTTTATGTTAGTTATTGGTATTTGCTCTATTTTTCTTGTTTTCCTTTCTATACCTTTCTCCTTTTCCAGACTTTACTATAACTGGAAATAACATAATGGGTATGGATTGATAGTGTAGGTGTTGCGGCCACTAGCTGTTATACTGTGGGGATGGATTCAGTTTTATGTGGACAAATAATAACCTTGCAGGTAATTATTAGTGAAGATTATATCATTATTATTTCTATCTTTGGGACTTCTGTTATATTCACTGGCTTTAGAATAAGTAATTTACTTTTGTATTGATTTCTGAACAGGGGCAATGCTAGAATTTCTATCCTGAGGAGCTTAGGGGTGGCTATATGGTTGGAAGGGGGCTAGGAGACTTGTTTTGAAGTGGTTGTTGCTATTTCTATTTTTAATTGGGAGAAGCATCCCAAAGCTCCCCTTGGTGCTACCACTGTTTCTGAAGTAGTGTATAATTGAAAATTCTATGATAGTTCCCAAGATCTAGCAGGATTTCATAAAGTACTGTATCTGCTTATTAGTTTTAAAATATCTTATTGACACTGTTCTTGCACATAGGTGAGCCATTTGTTTTCTAACCATATTTTGATTGTATGTTACTTATCTTTTCTTAGGAGGGTGGCCCTCTCAAATACTTGAACCCCAACAGTCCTATTCACGTCAGTAGTAGACGTTCTCACAGTCACAGATCCTCAAATGTCGTCACTCGCTCGAAAGCTCCATGTTCAGCAGCCCATGGGGAGGAATGCAAAACTCAATGATATAAGTGAATGTTTTGTATTTTTTTAAATGGAAACTGTAGCTTGAGTTTTATACTTTTTATTTACTGAAGAATATATATAGTGTGTGTACATGAGTGACAGCTTGAAGATGATCAGTGTTTCATATACATGCTATTGTTAACATTCACATAAGTTTCTTACTATGTAAGAAACCTATGTGAATGTTAACAATAGGTTTGGCTGTTCATGAACTGTAAGTTTGAAATAATATTTTCTTTCAAGAAAAACCAGTGAAAAGAAACACACATCACATACTTTTGATTATGAATTTTACAACTACAGTATTTTCTTTTTCACACTCAAAAAAAGAAAAAAATATTTAAACAGTGCTTGTTCATTTGTAATTTATATTTTTTTTTATTTTTTGTAGTATACATTATTCTGATTTTCTTTCACCCTAATACGTACATTTGTAAGCACTGTAATCGTGAAAATGAGAGTACAGTATATTTGTATTATTGAACTACAGTACAATATCATGAATTTTTATGATTTTTAAAAGGTTTTTATATACTTTAAAAATTAAACATAAGTTTCTTTCTGTGTGTAAACTAGAATAGTAGAGAATCTTTTATTTTTATATAAATATATATTAATTTATATATTTTATATATAAAATATATATTTATATACAGAACTGTATTTGTCTTTCTAGACTTTCTCTCCTGGTAAAGAAAAATTTCTCATTGACAGACTGGAAAATTTTTGTTGTTTGCTTGCTCATGATTCAAAGAATGGTATATGTAACTTAGATTGATGCCTCAGTTTGGTCATGATGGTAACACACTTCTGCAGATATGTATTGCCATAAGTGTAATCATTGCTTCTATGCTGAGTGACGTTAGATACTGTGTAAACTGTTCTGTCTCATTGATTTGAACCGGTGACATACACTGTATTTTGTAATACTGAATTAGTAATATTTTTTTTATTTATTGAGAAAAGTGATTGTAAAATTTATTTTATTTTAGTAAGTTCCTGTTTTTTGTATTTACCTGAAACTTGAAACATTTATATATTTTCATAAAAGCTTCTTGACTTTTAACCCGTAAACGGTCCAAGCAGATCTACGTTCACATCTGTATTGATAAAGCCACTGGATGGCGAAACGTCTACTACAATAAAGATATCCAGATGTTGCACATGTGTCTTAACCTTCACTTATCTGAATAATGTACATAGTTTCTATTTATATTTTTTTGTAACACATCAGCCATCTTCCACAGAGGTAGGGTTACCAAAGAATAAAGGAAACTCATTCATCATTGTTCATTAATAGCTGTCTTGCCTGAAATTAGATAAAGAATATAACAGCTAAGGAACACATCTCCAATTATGACATGGGCAAATATAGTCCAAGTAATTTACAGTTTTCAGGAATATATTAACATTATAAGTTCGGCCTTACTCTTTCCTTGGCTATAAAACTTTAAAAAGTAGTGAAAAATTTATCTTAGAAGCAAACTGAAAATCAGTATAT